>NW_004955416.1:10560289-10590443 GCF_000276665.1 Chinchilla lanigera | reverse complement strand
AAAAAAAAAAAAAAAAGGATATAGCTAATACATTCTTTAAAAGAAATAAAATCATTTGGGCTTCCTTTGTTCATAGTGGGTTCATTTTAACACCTAGGTTTTGAAATTCCCCTTTCCTTTCCTCCATTGGGAAAACGTTTATCTCTAGGCTTCTGGCACTTCTCTGGTTCATAAGCTGTAAAAAGTTATTAGGATGAACAACACATCCGTATATTGCTAAGCACTATGAGCATCTCTGTCCTCACCTAGCAAGTAGCCTACCTAGGCACTTATCCCTTTATAGTCTCTTTTCTGCAATAGCCAGATGATGCTTTTGAAGCGTAAGTCAGCTCATGTGTCTGCTCAAACGCTGGGAAGATTTCTGTCTCTGGCAGTATAAAAGCCTGCAAGTTCTCCAGCTTCTATCTTTGGGTCATCATTCCCATCTTATTTCTTGTTGCTCTTTACCTTATTTTTTCTATTCCAGCCTTGTTAGCCTTCTTGCTGTTTTTTAAATGACTCCCTTTTTATATATCGCAGAAGAACTCTTACTGTTTTCCTCCATATTTTTCAAGAGCCATATCTCATTTTAGGCCCTGTAGATAATCTTTTTATAAGTATTTTCAGGTTTTGCATCATTCACTTTAGCCAGGTGATTTTTTTTCTTCTGTCTTTTGAACTCATCTTTTAAAAATTCAGTTGTTTCAGAGAGTGTTTTGACTGTCCACATTGTTTACTTAGAGATCTTTCCCTTTCTTTCCTCTTCTTTTGTGATTATGTATATAACAGCCTGATTTTTTTAAGCCTCCTTAGGACTTGATTTTTACAAAGTTTTACTCTTACAATCTCTGAGTATTGGCTTGTATCTGCTTTCTTTCTGAATTTTTAAAATCTATTTTCTTAAATTTTTAATATATATGTTTGATACGTTAACTTTCAATTACTGTGACAAAAGTAGCTGAGATAAAAAGCTTAAAGGAGGAGAGGTTTACTTGGGCTCACAGTTGCAGAGGTTTTAGTCTGTGGTCAGCTAGGTCCATTGCCTGTAGGACAGTGGTAAGGGAGAAACGTCATGGTGGAAGGATAGGGCAGAGGAAAGCTGCTCACTCGTGACAGAGACAGCTAGAGGGAGAGGGCTAGGGGTGAAATACACTTTTCAAGGTTTCACCCCATGACCTACTCTCTTCAAAGAGACCCTCCTTCCTAATAGCCTTTTCCCCTATGAACTGAACAGTATATTAATCCGTTGTTGAGGTTAATGGCCTTATGATCCAGTCGCTTCCCAAAAATCCCATCAGCTTTCAACCAAAACCCTCAATGCCATGAGACTTTGGGGGAATTTTTAGATCCCAGCCATAACATCAGGTATAACCAACGCTAGGTGTGCATGGGGGGCTGGTACTGGAGATTGAACCCAGGGCCTTCTCATGGAGTTACAGCTTCAGTCCTTTAAAAAAAATTCTTCTTAAATTTTGAGATGGCACCTTGCTAAGTCACTGAGTTGCTCAGGCTGGTCTTGAGTTTACTGTCCTCCTGCCAGAGACACCCAGAATGCTAGGATTGTAGGTATGTGCCACTGCATCCAGCATAATTATTTGAAATTAAGTACTTAAACTTTACATAGGCTTCTTTTTCTGAAGTTTTTATTATTTTCATTTTACCATTTTGAAGTGTACAATTCAGAGGTGCTAAATGTATTCTTAATGTTGTAAAGCCATCATCACCATCTATCTTCATAGCTGTTGATTTTATAAAGCTGAAACTATACCTATTAAATAATAATTCCACGTTTTATCCTCTCCTCAGTCCCTGGCAACCACCACTGGCCTCTCTATATGATTTTGATTATTCTAAGTACCTCATATAGAGTAGCACTGCATAGTGTTTGTCTTTTTTTGAGACTAGTTTATTTCATTGAGCATAATGTTGTCCAGGTTCATTTATGTTGTAGCACATGTCAGAATTTCCTTGCTTTTTAAAGACTGGATAATCTGCTGGATGTATCTCCTGCAGTTTGTTTATCCATTCACTTGGTGATGGACATGTTTTAGCTGTTGTGAAGAATGCTGCTATGAATATGAGTGTACAGATATCTCTGAGATTTTAGTCAGTTGTTTTGGGTGTGTGCCTAAAAGTGGAGTTGCTGGATGATATGGTAATTCTATTTTTAATGTTTTGAGGAATTGCCACACTGTTTTCCATAGTGGCTGTACTGTTTTACGTTCCCACCAACAGTGCACCATGGCTCCAGTTTTTCTGAATCCTTGCCAACACTTACCTTTTCTGGTTCTTTGGTATTAGCCATCTTAATGGGTCTGAGGGGGTATCTCATTGTAATTTTGTTTAGCATTTCCTTATTGATTAGTGATGTTGACCATCTTTTTATGCACTTATTTGCTATTTGTGTATCTTTGGAGAAATGTCAAAAGAATTATTTTTTAAAAATTATTTTATTTTACTTATTTATTTATCTTTTTGAGACAGAGTCTCGGTATGTAGTTCAGGCTGGTCTCAAACTTATGGCAATCCTCCTGCCTCAGCCTCTCCAGGGCTGGGATTATAGGCATGCACCCCCATGTTCGCCAAGAATTACTGTTTAATACCCATTTGAAGCAAAGTGTAGAGCATCATCTTTTTAATGGGAAGGTTTGGAGACTTTATGAAAAGGAATGGAAATTGAGGAGTTAATAAGTACATTGGACTAGATCACTTTTTGATTAGGTTCCTAACATTAAATTTAGATAACTATAAGGCTAAGTCCTGCCTTGGTCAGTATAGGTCTAATGTGCCAAAACCCAAAACAAAACAACTATTTTCCGGTAGTGATATTAATGTGAAGTCACTAACATAGAAATAAGAATTTCTTTTTCATTCTTAACACAAACCATTATCCCAGTGCAGTTTCTTTTTGCTGGAGTCAAGGTTGTAAGTAAATCTGTAAAGCATCTATGTATTGAAGTTCTAATGAAGAGTTACACAAAAGGTGCTTTTAGGTATTCCCTGTGGGTCCATACAACTGTAAACCAGGTGCTGTCCTATAACCTGTATCAGCAACTCCTCAGATTTTGGAGGAAATACATACTTTCTAAAGTGCTGGCTTTATAAATTCCTAAACAGGGTCATAGCTCTAACAGATAACATAATGGTAAGATTTACTATGGAGTTATTTTCTAGAATTGTAAACAAGTTTCACCTGTCTGGGACTGCACTAGGCATTATTTTTCTTCTTGGCTGTCCAGAGTCAACTGAGAACAGGTTTCCCTCTGTGGTGCCTCATTTGTAACTTCCCTGGGATGGTGGGACTGAAGTAGGGTCTTTAAAGAAGAGGCATAAAGGGGGTGTGGAAGGATTCTGGGGATGGGACCAAACCTACACTGCCAGGGTAGGGAAAAGGCTGCTGAGATAGTAGAGCTGCATCAGTCCAATGGGCAAGTCCTGTTGCCTCCAGGGCTTGGAAGGGATGCCAGTCTCTCACGGCCTCCCCTGGCACAGCAGCATGGATATAACAGTGACAAATAGTAGCAACATCATAAAACAGGGTGGATTTTAAGGAGAATGAGTGGTTCTGATACTAGTGCAGTCCACCTGGAGGTAATGCCTTTGGCTGCGGGAAAAAGGAATCTTATTAATCACCTAGCAAGCTACAAGTCATCCCAGCATGCTTCAGAAGAGAGAAACTTGGGTGGTAAGGGCACTCAGTGAGAGATACCTTAGTTGACGTCATGGATATGGACACTGTGGAACTTTGGTTGATCTTCCCCAAGTGAGTATCCTCTGGAGAGCACCTGTTACAGAGGAAGTTTGGCTTGTTTGTTTCTTGCCAGAAGTTAGGCATAGGAAGTCATTAACTTGGGGAACTGCTGCAAATCCGAGTTTCTACAGTGACCTTTCTGCTGGTAGAAGCACAGTGGCTTTGAAAAATTAGAGAGGGCAGGGTTCTACCTTCTGTCTTAGGATCTAATTAGGCCCTTATTTGGGGTGTGGATCTGAGTTCACCCAGAGTTTATCCTGTGGTATCTCTTGGTCCCTTCAGAAATGACTTTAAGCTGTTTTCCTTTTCTGAAGCTAATGAGGTACTGAAGTGGAAACTAAGTTTTAATATCATCTGGATACTGTAGAGAATCTCTATGGGTTACTTTCACTTTTTGTTTATTTTACATTTTTAAAAAGTCTTTGAGGTATGGATGACAGTGAAAAGACACAATCAGGGGAATTGCTGTCACTCCTCAGTGGGTTCTCCAGAAACAGAACGCAGTTGCTGCTGTAGCTCCGTAGCCCTGGGGATAGTAGCTATGATTCCTTTGCTTATTATATTTTTGGGACTGTGATTCTTGTAGGATCTGACTTACAGTAAAGCAAAATGGTCAGCTGTTAGGTTTATGAAATGTTTGTGAAATGTTTTTGAAGTGTATAAAAACCAAGTTTTGATTTTAGAGGCAGGATTCTTTCTTGCCTTCTAATAGATCAATCTCTCCCACCTCCTCCCTCTTTCTTTCTCTCTTTTTTGTGCTGGAGATTGAATATTTAGGGCTTCATCTGAAGCACACTCTATACCATTGAGATACACCCAATCCCAGTAGAGTTTCTTGAATCGACTTTTTAAAGTTGTACGCAAGTCAGGGTTCCCTTTGTTCATTTTAGATTGGGGAAAAGTAAGAGAGTCCTACTATACATTATTTTCTAATATAATTGACACTGTGATCCTTAAAGGCTATTTGGATCAAAATTAACCTGTAGTCTCTGTCTTTGTATTATTATATTTTTTAAAATAGGATTTGCCTGAGATTTTATAATGTAGAAATGTTGTATACCCAGCGCTGTTGACTTGAGACCTCCATTAATATTCTACTTTCAGCTGCTGCTTGGTTAATACTGCCTCATTTCTCCAAAAGTAACTCCTTATGTTTGCGTTTTATCCCCAGTGATATTCAGAGACTTGTGATCACATTATTCTGTGTATGTTGCTCTTTTCCTTGTTGTAGCTCTCCACCTTTATCTAGATTTTTAAAATTCATCTTTACGTTAATTCCATTTGATTCCTGTCATTCTCAATGAAAAAGAATGATGTTGGGGGTGGTCGAAGATGTCCTGGAGGTGGTCAGATCGTTTCTTTTTCTTTTTTTTTTTTTTAGATCGTTTCTTGTACAATTATTATTGTTTTTAGTTTCTTGTTGAATAAATGTGGTTTGCTTAGATAAGCATATAGGTGGGAATACCCTACCCTATTTGATGGTGAGTCCCAGTGTCAAAAGCCTAGTGATTTATGCCTCCTGTGTATCTTTTATTTTTATTTTTTGGTATTGGGAATCGAACTCAGGACCTTGCGCTTGCCAGGCAGGCTCTGTGCCACTGAGCTATATCCCCAGCACCACCTGATATATATCTTAATCAGCTTCATAATCCTGTCTTTTTAAAAGTGATATTTCTTTGTGAAACTTAATTTTTTAACTTTCATTTGTTTGTTTTTCTAGGTATTGAACCCATGGCTTACACCTGTTACAGTAGGCCATACCACTGAACTACACCCTCAGCCCAATTTCGTAATTCCTGGGTGCTAAATAGCAATATAAAAATAGTTACTCATTTTGGGAAGTTTTTAAAAGTTTGCCTTTTTTTCTCTAAAGAACCATTGAAATAAACTGCCATTATTCCCTCTTTACAACAGAAGTGAAATTTTACCTTTCCCCTGTGCTGGCACAGATGCTCAGTAAATTAAATAACTAAAAATAGAAGTGTAAGGAAAAAGGGGAAAGGGTGGAAAAGCCAGACTCTCGCTGCCTCCTTCATGCTACTAAGAGCGTATTTTCTTAGAATGCTATTGATATCTGGTGGTTTTCTTTATCTTCAGCAATATCAAGGGAAAAGGGAGCAACAGGAATGAAGTAGCGATTGTTCAGTGGTCATGGAAATGGAGGGGGATGGGCAGTGCTTTTCAGTTTCTGAAATGAACACCAAAAGTTCTAGATTGAGATCTTAATACGTCTTTAATGACTTTAAGAATAAAAGATTATTAAATGACTCTTTATGAAGCATGACCCGTTGTGTTCTGTCTATAGAAACTGAGCTTCTCCTGGTGTTGATAAAAGTGATCATTCACGAAGTGAGCGTTCATTGGCATCAAACGAGTACTTAAAAAGGTGTGTGTTACAGGAGTACAGTGGTGCCCAAAGGCTGAGGTGTGGAAAGTATATTAGTTTAATTAGTTAACTCTCTGGTAGCTGAGCTGTTGCCCTTCCTTCGAGTTACCTGGCAAACATTTGTAGAGAAGACTGATTTACAAAGCGGTTTAAGTGATGGCAGGTTGGAAGACTGGTTAGCTGAAAGTTGGGAGAGACACATAATGTATGAAAGAGACAGAAGACAAAGGCTGGTGAAGTGAATGAGGACTAGAGGTATTCTAATGAGGAAAGGGTCTCCAGGAGTATAATAAAAGATTAGGGTCCTTGATATATAGTGGTAGGAAATTCAGATTGAAGTTGAGTTTGTTCCCAGTCCATAGGATAGTGTGATGTTTCTTTAAAGGTTTGTGACAGGATCACATCAGTGTAGAGGAAGGTAATTAATTATTATTTAGATACCCATATTAATTAGGAATTACATGACACTGATTTAAACATCTAGGCCTAGGGGCTGGGGATTTAGCTCAGTGGCACAACGCCTGCCTGGCAAGCTCAAGGTTGTGAGTTTGATTCCTGGTACCAGAAGAAAAAAAAAAAATCTAGGCCTTTGGCATTTAGACTCAGCATACTTTGATATAGATCGCGCACAAACTTAGATCCTTTTAAAGATTTATTGTATTTTCCTTAGAACTTTTTTTTTCAATGAAACTTGACATAAAGTAATTCCTGTGGCAAAAAAGAAGGTTAGATCTAAATCGGTACAAAGCGGCACTTGTAGGGAAATGACATATCTCAGATTTGCAGCCAGGATTTCAAAGCTGTCATTTGAAGCCATTTCTTGAATTTTTGTTTTTTTAAATTCACCAAACTGAATTGTGTCTTTTTAAATGTGGTAAGGTATATCAGAGGAAAGGAGGAAATGATCCTGGTGCTGATTATCACTTGGGTAGAAGTTCAGAGAGGAACCTTTAATGAGACTCTGGTGTACTTCCTATACATTTGTCCAGCAAAATCACTGAAGTTGCTGACCTGACTTATATTGGTTTTTTGATACCATCTGATTACAACTCTGTGGCAGTTTCTCCAAGTGAAAGGTAATTTGTGGGATGTAGTGATAAGATTACTTACATGTTAAAAGGCTTTTTATTGTTGTTAGATATCCTCAGGAAAAGCCATGATGGCCTGAGCTTGCTCATTTACATAATGCTTGCCTGAATTCAGTGGTGAAGTCTAGCAGATTGCACACTAAACAATAGAAATGCCTCTGGATCTTTTATTTTTTTCCACAAAATAGATCTTAATTAAAAATGATAATGCAGTTTTTAAAATTGATGAAAAAAAGTATGATTTTATCATCTTCCTCTTTGTTTCTTTAGAAGTAGGAAAAAGAGCTTATATTTCATCTGTCAAGTCAAATGTAGTATTTATCAAACCAACCTTCTCCCTTCTAATGTCTGAGAATTTCAAGATCACAGAAGTTACAGAAGTTACAGTTTTATCCCAGTCCTAAGGCCCTGAGGTAAAAGAATGTAAAAGTCAGAGGAACCTCAGCATTTAGAAAGGAAGTGGACAAATCCTGTAACATCTAATCTGATACAATTTACAATGGCACAAGGGCAATAATCAGAATTACTGTAAAAATCAGTCATGTCAGATCCATTTCCTGTTCTGTGATAGAAAGACTTGCAGACAGAGATGAAATAGCAAGGTATTCTTTGCAAAGTTAAAGAAGCTTTTCATTTTTGACTCATGACGTTCTCACTGACTCACAAACTAGAGCACCCTTTTCATAAATAAAGCAACTTTACAAATAAAAGAATTCAATAAAGACAATTCTTTATTTCCACCTTTTAAATTGATTTCTTTTTCCCCCTCACTGGATATGTTTTTAAGTGTTGTGTCCCAGTACCTTAGTTTTTATGATCATTCTTTGATGGATACTTGGGTGGTTTCTAGCTTTTCACTGTTTTAAATAACACATTTAAGAGCACCTTGATCTATATTAATTTTCTTCCTTCTTCCTTTCACCTTTCACTCCCTCTTTTCCTCCTTCTTTTGTAGGGTACTGAATATACCCATAAATTCCCTATAATGCCAGGAGGAATTGATTGGTTCAAAAGCTAAGAACAATTTTATTGTTCTGGTTACATATTCATGATTACTTTTCAAGAGGATTGGATTTACTAATAATGTCACTAAGTGGAAGGGTCAATCCAGTCCGCATCATGTTTTATGCTTTGTCTTGTTAGTTAAGCAATAGTAGTTTAAAACTGTTTTAATTAGCATTCTTTAGTTTCTATCTGTGTTTTTCCTATGGTTCTTTCTCATTTGCATTTTCTTTTTCAAAATTTATCTTTTTTCTCTTTGACCACAGATGAATGCATTTTTAGGTGTGGCCTTTATATGATTGTATGTCTTCTTTTACCTTTTATTTTTTTCACAGCAAACATCAGTTTTCTCAATGTGTTGTATTTCTTTTTATATTTACTACATTCCAGTAGGCATATGTTTTTAGTTTTTTAATCTGTTTTGCTTTGAGATAGCTGGTTCATCGTCACAAAAGGTTAGCTTCTGGTTTCTTTTTTTTCTTTCTTTTTTTTTTTGTGGTACTAGAGTTTGAATCCAGGTCCTTCCACCCACTAAGCAAGTACTCTAGTACTGAACTATGTGCCCAGCCCTTTTTAACCTTATTTTGAGATAGATTCTTGCTAAGTTGACCAAGCTGAACTCAAATTTGTGATCTTTCTGCCTCAACTTCCAGAGCAACTGGGATTATAGGTTTGGGCAACCACTCAGAGCTTCTTTATTTCTTAAAGAAAAATATTCCGTCGTAGAAACACAGAGATATATGAGGCAATATATGGATCCAAATTTTCTGTACTAATATTTACTTATTCCAGCAATTCCCAGATGATGATTGCTTTCCCTAACATTGAGTTGCAGCTGATTTCTAGCTTATTATATATTAAACAACACCAAAAAAATCTATCATATTCCTGGAGAGTCATTTTCCCTAAGCCTATGTCATATCATTTTGATTAATGTTTACTATATGATAGGCATAGTGATTCTTGCCAACTAATTTTTACATTTACTTTATCAAGCTGATCACTAAAAATACAAAAGGAGTTTAATTAGTGTCACATTAAGTTTATTTATTTTTATGATAGGATTGAACCCAGGACCTCCTGCACACTGGGCAACCACTCTACCACTGAATTATATCCTCAGCTCTGAATTAAATTTATTTTTAATTTTTGAGGTTTTATTATTGCAATGTTTAATCTTATCTACTTGAAGCATAGCTTTTTAATTTATATCTTCCTTTATCAGTAATGATTTGTCTATTTCCTTAAATAAATTTCATCTTACATTTGGTTAAAATGTCTGAATATTTCCTTTTATTAATGGAATTTCTATTTTTCACTATATCTTCTACTTATGTCACTATAATTGAGGAATAAAATTTGAATATATTTCTTTTATATCTTACAATGAGTAGTATGGTGTAACTGTACTTTTCAACTGTCATATAAGGAGCATTAAAAAAATTTTCTCCCTCAGACCTGCTGATACCCATGAAAGAACCCTCACAGTGTAGAACCTACTGAGGAAAGGTCTGGAAGAAAGAAACAAAGGAAGGGAATGAGAAATTTAAAAAAAAAAAAAATCGGCATTACAAATTTGGCTGTGATATAGGAGGTAGGGAAGGGGTAGCAAAGCTGGCTGGGGAAATAATCCAGACCTGTCAATTACAAGATCCCAGGACAGTGCCACATAATTCCCAGAACCCCATATGTGGAACTTCTCACAGGCTTTCAGGATATATGGATGGCATAAAAGGGATAAGGCACCGGGAGGAGCCCCCTATCGTGACTCCTCACAATAGTCCAACCTGAGTCTTTTAGCCATTGGGACATAAGACTGAATTGTCATTAAGGCCCATAAACATAAGTCATTCAGACCCATATTTATCCTTTAGGATATTTCTATTGATGAATTACTAATTTTAGTTTTATGAGTTTTAGTATATTAAACCAGGTGTACTTAACAGGAAAAATATCACAAAAATAAAATATTGAATTTTTAATATTTATTGAGTGTATATAAAAAAGCATCAAAATTTTCGCTTTTTTTTTTTGTATATGAAGTCTCAAAAAGAACAACACAAATAAATTCTTATACAAACTACAAGGAAAATACCAATAGCACTTTACAAAAAAATAACTTCACTTCAGTTATCACACGCAAGGCAGTCTGCACACATAGCCACTGCATGTCCATACACATGTATCACTTACACTGACAGCATATGTGTTTTTGCTTTCCTGGCCTTTTGTAGGACATACTTGACATACTTTTGTAGGACATACATCTCAGTGGTTTGGCTATTTTATCAGGAGGTAAACCAATTGTCAAATGTCACATTCTGTTTAGTTTGAGAGATGGGAGCAACAAGTCTGTTAATAATGTCATTTGGTTTATGACTATACAAATAAGAAACTGATGACTGAATTCCAGGATAAATGTCTCAATTGAAAGCATAATAAGTCTTCACATCTACAAGGGCATAAATTGTTATGCCATGTTTTGACTCATTGCTTTTCCATAAGTCTCTTACATTCCTGTGATTACTATGAGAATTGCCTGCTAAGTACAGCAAACCTATGAAAGCTTTGAGATATCATAATAAATGACATAATCATGTCATAATAAATGACATAATAAATGACATCTCAGCTAGTGAGATGTCATAATAAATACATTTTTAATATGGTTATTGCTGCATACAGAATATTTTACTTGCATTTCAGCCTTTATGTATTTCACAGCATCTTGTAGCATTTCATCTATTACAATTTCCAACACTGAATGGCAGTGCTAGCATTCTGTCCAATACCTTTCACCCCTACCAAGACCCTTACTATATTTTTGGACATAGTTCTATGATTTAGTTGCATGACCATTTTACAACATTTTGACTAGTCAAATATGTACTCACATTGATGTTTTCTTCATCATCTGAATCAAGGAGTTCTGCATTTCCTGTGTCTGTGTCAGTCAGTTCTTGCTCCATTTCACTGTCCCAGGAACTTTTGCTCACATGGCCAGTGTCAAAGATGTCATCATTTTCATCATCATCATCTTCATCATCATCATGCATCCATACCACTCTTTGTTGCAAATGCATTTATTTTGCTGTAATGGATCATCTTCATCATCCATGCATGAGTGATCTGAGGATTCACTTTTGACTTCCTCCAAAACTTGCAAATCTAGTTTTTCATGTTCCATTGTATTGAATTGGACTATTTGTACAATGAAAATGAAAAGAAACCTTTTTTAAAACAAATCCTAGAGTGGTGTGGGTCTGTTAGACCCTCAGTGATGCTCAGTAAACATAGCCAAAACCAGTTAGATGAAGCATAAAGTAGGTAAAAACCCTCTCTTACCACTTTTGCACACATGCACATCCCTTACTGTTTATCATACCAAGTGGCTAAACACATAGATTGCCTCCTATATCCCTCAGGAAAAGGTACTGAAATGCACAACTGGCTACTATTAAGCTAAAGTACAGATTTACAGTAGAAAAGTAAAGGATGGGCCCTGTGGAGCCAGCCTTATGTACCTCTTAGAGACAGAGCACACTTTTAGTTTTGCTTTTATCTTTTCTTCTCTTTGTTCAGCCCAGGTTTATTCTGCAAAGCCAGTTTTTCTCTTATCACTTAAACTTGCTCTTTTAAAATAAACTTTTGGCACCATTTTTGGCTTGTCTCATCTAATTCTTTGTTTCAGCCAAGAGGGACCTGGAACATGTTTAATTGGTGAGCCATTTCTTGTTTTTCTTTTCTTGTCTTTTTTTTTTTTTTTTTTTGAGACAGGGTCTTGCTGTGTAGTGCAGGGTGGCCTTGAACTCACCCTGTAGCCCAGGCTGACCTCGAACTCCTAGTGGTGATCCTTGTACGTCAGCCTCCTGAGTGCTGGGATTCCAGGCATGCATCACCATGCCTGGCGTAGGTGAGCCATTTCTAAAAGAACTACCCAGTAATATTTGGAGTCAGAATACCCACTGAGGAGACGTGGTTATAATGATAGTACATGTTATGGCTTGTGTCTAGATGCCCCCCACAGCTTCATACAGCTGTCGGTGGGGCTTTTTCAGAGATTGCTGGATCTAGAATATGTGATGCTGCTATTGATTCATGGTGCAATGCTAGGATTAATGGCAGTAGGATTAAGAGTGTGAGCACTACATTTTTAAAGTAGCCTGGATGAGATACAAGGGATAGAAAGAATTGTAGTCGTACTTGCTTGCCCTGCTACGTTCTGCCCACATGAAGTGTTTCTCTTCTTTGGTGCCTATCTACCACGCTACCCTGCCTTGGAGTCAGCTGAATATGGACTGAAACATCCACAAACTGTGAGCCAAATGAACTTTTCTTCTCTTAACTTGGGGCTTCAGGTATTTTATCTCAGCATCAAGAAAAATAACTAAGACAGTATGTTTAGACCGCTGATCATTAGCTAGCTTTCTTTCTTTCTTTTTTTCTTTCTTTCATCTTTTTGAGACAGGATTTCACTGGAGTTCAGGCTGGCCTCAAAGTCACAGTGCTCCTCTTGCCTCAGCCTCTTACATGCTGGGATTTTGAGCATGCTCTGCTATACCCAGCCTTGTTATATGCAACCTCATTAGCTTTAAAGACTTGATGCCAGATCAGTATTCCTGCACTAGTGTGGCAATACTTGCTTAGTGGCCTTTCCCGCTTTATAAAAATCCTTCAATTCTTTACCCACTCTCTTCTTCCATATCCACCTCCTTGAAAGAAAGCGTCTATCTTTGCTATTTCATTTCCCTGGTCTCTGTTCCTTTCAAATCCAGTGGAATCTCCTCCACTTCACCTCACCCAGTGCTCACTAGTGTCCTTAGTGATACTTCCTCAGCCATTCTCCTGACCTTTTAGTGCCTTTTGACACTTAACCATTGCCTTTTTAATAAGTTGCTATAAGTCAATCTGTGCACTTAACTTTTCATTCTTTTTCTTTATGTCTGAGTGCACTCTTATTTTCTTCCTTCGTGTTTGGAATTCACAGAAGTCTATACTTGCACGACTTTTTTCTCTATATTTTGTTACTGGATAAACTTAGCTGTGACCTCAGTTTTTACTAACACTTAAGCACTGATGACTACCGACTCTCTCAGTTGATTGAGTTCCTGCTTCATATTTCTATGTAATTAGTCTAGGTACTTCAAACTCAGCCTGTTCAAATTGATTTCATCATCTCATCTCCAGAATCTGTTCCCCCACGATTCCTATTTTGGGCAAATGCCATCTAGTACCTTAGGCAAATCTAATACCCTGTCATCCTTCTAATATCCTACCTGTACAGCAGTCTGTTATCCTGTGCTATCAATTTTTTTCTCAGAACCTTTCTAAATCTGGCCCTTTTTCTCCACTTCCTGTGCCACTTCATTTTAGTTCCTCAATATATTTGCCTGAACTACAGTGACCTCTTACCCAATCTTCCCACCTTTAAACAGTCCCTTCCCATGCTTCTAATACAGTGATTCCACATAGAACTTTCTAAAACTCAGTATGTTCATGCCATTTTTCTTGTTGGAATCCTGTAATGGCTCCAGTATCACCATGATGAAGCCTAAACCTCTTACGATGGTCTGTGGGTCCCCCTCCATGAACTGCCCCTCTGTGCCTGTAACAATGGTATCCTGATATTCCCCAACAGGGGTGTTACGCTGTAGCCATGCTGAAGTACCTGTATATCTCTGGGACAGTTCTGTTTGTTGCAACTATAACATCACAACTCTGTTCCCTTGAAATACAATCTTTATTCTTTATTTGCTCACTTCCTCTGAGAAACTCACTCCCTTACTAAATAATTTTGTTTTACTATTACTGCATATTAGGTACTGTTTTAGATGCCAGAGATAGTAACAAATCATATAGACAAGCACCCCCATGCTCATGGAGATTTTCATTCTTTAGCACCCAGAACTGGATTAAGTAGTTTTATCCTTATGTATTGAGGATATTCTTTTTTTTGCTCATCTATTTATTGGTGCTAGGAGTTGAACCCAAGGCCTCATACATGGGAGCACATGCTCCACCACTGAACTACACTCCTAGTTGTTATTTTTTTAAAAGCACAGTGTGACTAAGTTGTATTTTTTTTTTTTTTCTCTCCAGGAATCTAGCTTTTCTGTCATGAACCCTTGTTCTGAAGCCTTTCCCAGGAGATGGTACTCTTACCCTTTATCAAAACCTGATCTCATGAAAGGAGCAGAATCTTACTTATGAGAGATAATAATGAGAGTTTAAAGTGTTCTCAGACTTGGGGATACCTTTTTCCAAAGGGCCAGAAAAACCTCACACTTTGGGAGTTTGGGGCATCAGATTTCCTAAAATCAAGTTTAAACTTTTTTGGTTGAATCTGTACTTTTCAGTACTCTTAAAACAAAAGAGATGGGGAGGCAGCGAGGTGGGAAGAGGGAAGGGGAGAGAGAAAAAGAGGATATGCAGCATAGAACTAGATGAGTTATGGTGAATAGTGGCACTCAGAGTCTTGAAATTAGTGGCTGTCTGGTTTTTTTTAAAGTCCTACATATTAGTAGGATATAATTACATTAACTTGAAGAGTAGGTACATGTACATGATGTATCTTAATTCTTTTTCTTCTCCTTTACCTCTCTTTCCCTCTATCTCACAATCCTCTTCCCATTTACCAAAGATCTACCTCTCTATTTTCTATTGTCTGTTCTTTGGCTCTTCAAATTATTTATACTTCAGATTTCTTATATAAGGGAAGTTATGTGATATTTAACCTTGTGAGTCTGATTTATTTCAGGTAACATTATGGCCTCAAAGTGCATCCATTTTCCTATAAATGACTCAAATTTATATAGTACTTTATAACATTTTTATCCATTCATCTGTTCATGGATATAGAGGCTGCTTCCAAGATTTAGCTACTAGGAGTTTTGCTGTTACAAACATGGGTGTGCATGTAAATTTCAGGAAGATACCCAGAAGAGGAAAATAGGCAGGTCAAATGGAATTTATAGTTTTAGCCTTTTTTTGGTACAGCAACTCAAACTCAGGAACTTGTGCTTGCCAAGCAGGCACTGCGCCACTGAGCTATATTCCCAGCCCAGTTTTAGCTTCTCCACTTCTTCATAATGGTTGTAATAAGTTTACATTCCACCAACAACATAGAGAGGTTCAACTTTTTCCCCAAGCCTCACAAGCTTTTTTTTTTTTTTCAGACAGGGTCCCACTATGTAGTTCAGGCTGGCTTTGAACTCACAGGCTGGCCTCAAATTCCTGCCTCAGTTTCTTGAATGCTGAGGTTACAGTCATGTGTCAACACACCCAGTTACCAGCACTTTTTTCTTGATGATAGCCGTTCTTTTTGAAATAAGATGAAATTTCAGTGTTACTTTAATTTATATTTCTCTGTTGGAAAGAGATGTTGAACATTTTTTTGTGTATTTATTGATCATTTATACTTCTGAGAAGTGTCTGTTCATTTCAATTGCCCTTTTCTTGATTAGGTTTTTTATTCTAGGTGGTCTAGTTTTGGTTTTGTTTTTTTTTTACTTCTTTATATTCTAGATATTAGTCCTCTGTCTGAGGAGTAGATGGCAGAATTTTTCCCCATTCTGTAGGCTGTCTCTTCATTCTGTTAGGTTTGTTTTTTTTTTTTTTTTCCCCTGGTACCAGGAATTGAACTCACGACCTTGCACTTACCAGGCAGGCACTGTGCAGCTGAGCTAAATCCCCAGCCCCCATTCTGTTAGGTTTCATTTGTTATGCAGAAGTTTTTTAATTTGCTATAATCCCATTTGTTGATTCTAGATTTTTTTCTTGTATAATTGGCGTTCTGTTCAGAAAGTCCTTACATGTGTTAATGTCTTATGTTAGATCCAGCAGATTAAGTTTTTCTATTTTAAATATCTGGGTCTTTGACTTATTTTGGTTTTCTTTGGGTGCAGGGTGATAGATAAGGGCCTCGAGTCAATCTTCTGCATGTGTGTAACCAGTCTTCCTAGCAACACTTGTTAAAGAGACTGTCTTTCTTCAGCTTATGCTCCTTTGTCAAAGATCTGATGACTTAATGTTCTTGGGGTTGTTTCTGTGTCTTCCATTCTGTCCCATTGATCTAGGATTCTGTTTTTGTACTATGCTGTTTTTATCACTGTAGCTTTGTAATATAGGTTGAAATCTGGGATTATGATGCCTACTGCTTTGTTTTGGTTGCCTGGGATTGCTTTTAGTATTCTAAAAGTATTTAGTATTCTGTGTCTCTTTTGGTTCCATGTAAATTTCAGGATTGTTTTCCTTTTTTATTTCTGTGAGGAATGCTGTTACTATTTTGATTAGTATTGCATTAAAAATGTATATATATATATATATATATATATGGCCATTTTGGTATTATCAGTTCTGTTTATCGGTTCAAGAACAGGGATTCTTCCCATTTTTCTGATGTCCTCCTTGATTTTACTTTTCAGTATACTACATTTTTTGTTATAGAACTTTTTCAGTTCCTTGGTTAAATTAATTACTAAGTATTGAAAATTTTTGGAAGCTATTGTGAATGGTATTGTTTTCCTAATTTTTCCTAATTTCTTTGTGATTTCATTATTGGTGTACAAGACTACTATTGATTAAGTGTTGATTTTGTATCCTGCTACACTGCTGAATTTGGTTGTTCTAGGAATCTTTGGGGAGGAATTTTTTAGGTCTTCTGTGTAAAGGGTCATGTCATCTGCATATAATAATAATTGAAACTCTTCCTTTCCTTTACATATTCATTTTATTTCTTTCTCTGGCCTGGTTGCTCTGGGTAATGTTTTAAGTACTGTGTTGAACTGGAGTGATGAGAGTTGAAATCTTTGTCTTGTTCCTGATTTTAGAGAAAAGGCTTTTGGTATTTCACCATATAATATGATATTGGTAGTGGGTTTGTCATAAATGGCTTTAGGTCCTTTGATACCTGTTTTCTTCAGGGTTTTTACTATGAATGGATGTTGGATTTTGTCGAAAGCCTTTTCTGCATTTATCGACATGATCATGGACTTTTTGTCCTTGCATTTCTTTATGTGATATATTACATTTATTGAGTTGCATATGTTAAACCATCCTTGCATCCTTGGAATGAAGCTTACTTGGTCATGATGTATGATCTTTTTGATGATTTGTTGCATTCTGTTTGTCTGTATGTTGTTGAAGATTTTCATGTATTTGTTCATTAAAGAGATTGGCCTGTAGTTCTCTTTTTTAGTTGGATCTTTGTCTGGTTTTGGTATTAGGGTAATACTAGCTTCCAGTAATGAGTTCAGAAGTACTCTGTCCCTTTCAATTTTATGAGAGAGTTTGAGAAGTATTAGCATTAGATCCTCCCTGAAAGTGTTGTATAATGCAGTGATGAGTACATAGGTCCTTGGCTTTTGAAGTGTATCAGTTGGTTATTCATTGGGGTTTGCTCTGATTTTCTAATCTGGGCATTCATAGTAATACACTTCCCTCTTACAACTGCTTTTAGTGTGTCCCATAGGTTCTGGTATGTTGTATAAGCATTATCATTTGATTCAAGGAATTGCTTAATTTTTTCTTAATCTCTTCTGTGACCTTTTGAGTATTAAGGAATGTGCTACTCAGTGTCCATGAATTTGCATAATTTCTGCGGTTTCTTTTGCCATTGATTTCTAGTTTCAGTGCGCAATGATCTGATAATATACATGGGATAATTTCAGTTTTTTAAATTTATTCAAGAAAGCTTTATATGGTTTACTTTGGGGAAGAATGTGTATTCTGTTGTGTCTGGTAGGATAGAACACTGTGGATATCTATTAAAGCTATTTGTTCAATGGTATGGTTCAGCTCTGATATTCCTTTGTTGATTTTTTTGTCTAGTTGAGTTGTAAAAGTGCAGTAATGAAGTTTCGCTATGATTGTATGGTGTTTATTTATTTGATCTTTTGTGTCTAGAAGTGTTTGTTTTATAAAGTTGGGTGCATTGGTGTTTGGTGCATATATATTTATAATTGTCTTGCTTGTGTTGAAGTGTTCCCCTAACTAATATGTAACGACCTCTTTGATCAGCTTTGGCCTGAAGTCCACTTTGGCTGACTGTTCTTAGAAATCACTGTTTTTAATACTATTTATATTGAGATTTTTTTTCATGAAAGATACTTATTCCTGCCATTGCAGTATTTTTCTATCATTGATTCCTTTGCTTTTTCCCTTTTGTTCAACTATTCACCCTGCAGTTATCTCTGTCTAGGATCTCTTGACAGTTTTCTGAAGTGCTGGCTTAGTGGTCATAAATTTCTTACAGTCTTCTTTGTCATGGAATTTTGTTTTGTATTGTTTTGGTTTTTTGTCCATCAATTTTAAGGACAGGATATATTTGTTTTGCAGGATATATTAGGGTTGGAAGTTGTTAGGACTTGAAATACATCACTGCAAGCTCTCTCTGCCTTTAACGTTTGTGTTGAGAAGCCTGCTGTAATCCTAATGGGTTTATCTTTTTTGTGAGGTCTTGCTATGTAGTTCAGGCTGGCCTTAAACTCACTGTGTAGCCTAGTCTGGCCTTGAACTTGCAGCAGTCCTCCTGCCTCAACATCCCCAGGGCTGGGACTATAGGTGTGCTGGGATTACACCTGGCAGGTTTACCTTTGTGATTTTTTAAAAAAACTTTTCTCTGACGCTTTTAAGATTCTGTTCTAGTGTTAGACTTGTGGCATTTTGACTATGATGTGTTGTAGGGGGTTTCTTCCCTCATAAGTATTTGGATTTTGTGTGCCTCACTTACCTGTACATTGAGCAAGTAGCTAGTTCCTTCTTTTACCCTTTTAGCCAGTTAATAAAAATATATCATGTTGGCACCACTGTGTCCCCCTGGCATATATGTTCACCTTCACAATAAGTTTTAAAGGTACCATTCCTTTGGTTGTTATTACCCTGTAGTAAGGGTGCAAGCTATGCCAATTGTTAAATCAAAAACATATATTCTAAAATATTCTTCCATCTGCCCTAATAAATCACCTCTTCATCTTGGCTTGCCTCCTGGTTAGCACGCGTCCCAAGCCACTGTCGAGATGAGGAAGGCTGGCAATCAAATGAGGTCAGTGGGACAGGACCTGTCATTAACAACCACTAACTTGGGCCCAGTGCTCACATTAGCTGACCCAGATCAGTTGGCTACTTACTAGCCTAATCCAGAAAAAGAACCTGCCTTTCCATACGTGGCATACTCTTTCATCCTGATAAATGCCTCTGAAACCCTGTATGCTCCTTATTCAAATATGTTTGGAGCTCAGTAAAACTGTACTTACCTTCAAAGCAGTTTTTCCTACATATATTTAAGGCTCCAATTTCCTATGATTGGATTTCACCTGCTTCCTTTTCTCTGAAAAGTTCCCAAAGTTTGTGATCTGCTTAGTATTCTTCCTTGCTTTCCCTGAAAATTTGAATTTATTCTTTTAAAGTGCTTCCTTTTGTTTAGTTGGATTTAGGATAGGATGGGGTTTAGATACTGTATGTGTCAAAGGCCCATTGTCTCAATTCAGTCTTAGCTTTTCTTATTTTACATCATTGTACCTGTGTATATCACATATCACTGTATCAGTGTTTTGTATATATCACTGTTGTATGTATGACTGATTCAAACTATTATTAAAGATCTGAAGTGCAGAGGGGGAAAGGAACTAAAAAGGGTCAAGATGTGATATGAATATGATTCAGTTCTTCCTGATGAATATATTTATTATGTATCATAAATATGTAGTAATAAGGGGAAAAATCAAAATGGGCAAAAATGAGATCTGAATACTATTTATAATTTACTAGAAAGAAACACACTACCAATGCAAGTATATTAAAAAGTACAATATGTTGTTAGTTTTGCGAGTCACTCCCAGATTTAAAAGAATAAGATGTAATATGACATAAATGTCCAAATAGTACAGATTACTGCTGTTTCATGAAGATGAATGTTAATGTCAATAACAAAATTTATTACTGGTTTATATTATTCATAATACATGTATAGTTTTGGTATATCTGCATATGAGAAGAGTATATTGCACTTTTGTAATTTAGTTATGTTCTAGTATTTTGTGTTTTTTTTTTTTTTTTGGTTTTTAGGTTTTTCTCCGGTACCGGGAACCGAACTCACGACTTTGCGCTTGCCAGGCAGGCGCTTTTGCCGCTGAGCTAAATCCCCAGCCCCTATTTTGTGTTTTTTAACATCATTAGCACCTTTCAAAATTGCATAGCAATTCAAACTGGTAAACTCCAGACCAAATTCAGGCTATAGGGATGTTTTTGTTTAGTCCTCATAAGACTAGCTCAGTCTATTTTTAAAAATTTGAATTTATTGCCAGTGTTTAAAGGTCAAGCAGTTTTACAAAGAGATCCTGACTTCCAGCTTCTCTTGAAAACTCAGATTTAACAACAATGGATCCACATTCCTTTATAGAAACACATGACTAGGGCTGAGTAGTGACTGCCGTCTTTGGCCGGTGCTTCACCAGCGTCGTTCCCTGTTCTCTTGAGCCGGACTGCTTTTCTCTTACAGTTTCTTTCTCAGTCCTACAGGCGTTTGAGTGTATGACCTCTATCGTCTTTATAACTGTTATTTTAAATTAGCATGAAATATTCATGGAGCAGGTATACTAAAAAGTAGAATAAGTACTATATCAGTTTTCCTTCTTTTTCAAGAATATACATGGGGAAAGAAAGAACATACCAGGAATTCTCTGATTCTTGCTTTTATCAACATGTTTTTTCACACTGTTGTTATAATGTAGAACTATAGAGTCAAAAATGAGAAGTTACATGGCTCTTAATAAATATGCAGTGCTGTCTTAGTAGAAATAGCTAATGTTGAAGTTAGCACAAGGAGTCAGTATAGAAGTGAGAGGAAATCCTGGCTTCCCACCCACAGGGTCTCACAGTGTTCTTGTGGAGATCATGTTATTTATATCTGGTTTTTTTGGTTTTTTGGTTTTTTGTTTTGCTGATTTAATTAGTGATCAAAAAATGGCTTAATGAACAGAGAATCTTTCATAAAAGAAATCAAGGAGTTTTGAAGGTGCTTTCATTATGCCTCAGTGAAAACTGACATATGAAGCTACTTTAGAACAAAGAGCATCTGACTGTGGAAAGCATGGTATCTCAGTCAGGATCTATTTTCCTTGGACTCCAGGAGGTAAATGTCGCCAAATGTGTCTTCTTTGCAACCCCCGTTCTCTTTATAAAAAATCCACTCTATGGCCATCTTTTGTGAACACGTTCTCCACACAGATTTCGCTATCATTAGGCTAAGATATTTTTGCTGAGGTATTTAGTCATCTTATTGGTATAGAAAACCAAAATGGCCATTTTATTGTGGATAAGTTTTATCGGTAGAATTTCATCCATTATGTGTTTATTCTTCCTAGGTTAGTATGTAGTTTTGCCTTCCAAATTCTGGGTATACTTTGTTCTTATGTGTTCAGACTGTCATTTGTTGAATCTTTCATAGTTCTCTACATAAAATTTACATAGTTATTTTATCCCATCCAGTTCCTGTATCAGTCATCTGAGAGGGTACCATGATTTCCATTTTTTAAAATGGAGGAATTGATTTTAAAAATTATTAAGAGTATTCAAATGACTTGTTCAAGGTAAAACTCTAATAAGAAATGGGTTTGGGAATTAAACTGAAATTTTCTGAATTCAAGTCTGTATTTTTAAAATAAACAGTAGCCTGGAGTCTGGGACTTCAAGCAGAGGCAGAGGGAGAGGCAGAGGGTAACCTCAATGTTCAAAATCTAGAAGGCAGCATGACCTCTTTCTAGAAGGCATAGGTTCTCTGTGAGCCGGCTGGGAAAGCAGGCTGTTCTCCTTGGGTCTTAGGGGCATGGTATCTTTCAAGAGGGGTTCTGCAGGATAATTTGTGAGTCCTGCAAATTGGATACGTTCTGATCCTGTCTTGAGTGGCTTCAGAAAAGAGGGCAAAAGTTAAAGAGATTTTTTTCATAGAATCATTCTTCTAAGACCTTTCTCATCTGGCTAAACATAAAAATATTTACTAATGAGACTTAACTTATCAGTGGAACATTTTCATTTTAAAGAAAAGTCAACGAGAGTAGGGTAGTTGAAGAGGGATTCCCATGTCCCATGTTACTGAATTTTTACTAGTATTTTTCAAAACATTGGAAAGGTCGAATTACAAGTTTTAAAATAGTGAACTAAATGCTTAATGTAAAGAATTCTTCTGTTCTCTTCAGGCTTTTATTCTCTTAAAATGATTTCTAAAAACAGAACAGCAAGACTTTTATTTAAAACTACTTCTATTAAGTTCCTTATAATTCCAGTATATTTAAGCATTGTAGCACAATTTTTTTTTTTCTTTTTTGGGGGGGTAATTCTGGGGATGCATGTAGGGCCTTGTGCATGCTAAGCAGGACCTCTATCAGTGAGTTATATCCCCAGTCCCTGCAATTCTGAAATGTAAAAATAAAATACACTTCTGGGCCAGGCTCTTATGGCATTTTTCTGTGAAAAGAAGAATTCAGCAAATAGTTTTCCTGGCTTATGGGTTTCCTTTTCTTCACCTTTGCAATAGCAGTGGAGGTTATGTGTAGCAGAGTAGTTTTCAGTTCCCTCAAATGACTGAAAATGGAGAAGGTACCAGAAGTGCGTCCATTTCTTTAGAAACAAGGTGCTTACTGCTCTACTTCTTGAAAGGGTTCCAATTGGGTAATTAAGAGCAAGAATTTTGGAGTTAAAAAAAGTTGAAACAGCTCTGCATGCCTAGTGACCTTGAAATTTAAAGAAGCGAAGATCGTCTTTCAAATGTATTGGTGTGTTTCATTTTCAGTTTTTACTTTTTATTAGCACATGTTTGCAATGCGTGATGATTACACTCATTGTGGGGAGTTGGTTTATGTACACAACACATCTTACTCTTTTTCATCCCCTCCCTCTCTCCGCTCTCCTCTCTCCTCCTTCTCTCCCCCTTCTTCCATCTCTTGATGCCCTTCCCATTAGCAAAAGGTCAGTCTCCCTACTTCCTATTACCTATCTTTTATCCTGCTTTTTATTTATACTTCGGGTTTCTCATTTAAGGAAAACCATGTGATATTTAAGCTTGTGTGTCTGATTTATTTCACTTAACGTTATGGTCTCAAGGTTCATCTATTTTCCTACACACAACTCAAGTTTATCTTTATGGCAGAGTAGTATTCCATTGTGTGTAAGTACCACATTTTCTTTATCCATTCATCTGTTGATGGGCATACAGTCTGCTTACAATATTTAGCCATTATGAATTATGTGGCTATAAACATGAATATTGGTGCATTTTAGCTGAATTAGTGTATATCAATGTACATAAATCATAACTCCACTGATCTCTGTTGCAGCAAAATCAACATCTCAGCAGTTGAAACCAATGTAGAGATGAACAGTTGTTTTCTGTAAAGCTAAAATGAAGAGTAGATTTATAGAGAACATGTTTTAGTTAGTGCTGACAAGCCTACCACTATCTTCTTTTTTGTTTGTTTTGTTTTTTGGAGACAAGATCTCACTATATAGTTTAGGCTGGCCCTAAATTCTCTGTTACAGCCCACACTGGCCTTGAACTTGCAATGATCCTCCTGCCTCAGCCTTCTGAGTATTGAGATTACAGGGATACGCCACCATGTCTGGCCCTAAAGATCATCTTTTTATCAGTCTTTTTGTGGTCTGAGAATTACTGTTACAAAGGGATGCATACCCAGTGAGTATCCCACAGATACTGCTAGCAACTGCAACAAAATATTCTTAGGAACTGTTTATAAACAGGATGAAACTTGATGACCAAGAGGAAATAAGTTGATTAAGCCCTTGTAGGAGTAATTTATCACTCTGGAATACCTTTGAAAATTGCTGAAAATGCATGCTGGCAGGAAGCTTTTTAATTACCAAAACCATCAGATCATTTGCTTGGTTCTTTCAGAATCAGTGAAATATATGAGTGGGTAATGGAGTCTGTCCAAGAAAAAATGAGCTACGCATTGTGCTGGCACTGTCACTGGTGCAGATGGAAGGCCAGATGTGCAGAGGCAATAACCAATCATCAGGTTTATATATATAGAAGCACAAATGGACGTATATGTATGTGTGTTCTTCCTATGTATGTATACATGAGAGCTAAAATAAGACAGAAGAGATTTTTGTAGTGTGTGGAAAGCCCTAAAAATCACAGCAAGTTGCATTCCTGAAAATAGCATTTTAAGTGGAAATGATTGTTGAGTTCATTTTGGTTTTCCTTTAAAAGTAACATTATAATGGAGTTTATATGCTTGACTAAGAAAGACTTGAGTCTTTCTTCAAGTGGCTATAAGTAATATTTAATCAGCTATTAATGACAATAATAGCCAAGCACTATTCAAAGATAATACATTTTTCTTATTTAGTTTCTCACACTATTATCTTCATTTTTCAAATGAAGTTGAGAGAGTTTCAGTAATCTGAAGATCATATAGCCAGAAAGTACTAGAGCATGGACTCATTAAAGGGATTAGAAAATGATAATCCTTGAATTTCAGGGCTAGAAATATGAGGAGCAATAAAAAACACTGAGGCTAGAGCAGGATGATAATAGTAAGGGAGAGGTGATTTGTGCTTTTGCTGTGTTAAAAGTAATCATGAGTAGTTGCTGGAGGATTGTATGAACCATTTACTTTGTTGAATAGATGTAAATCAGTAAGTGACCACATTTTAAAATATATGAAGTGCTGAATAAAAGTAGAATTAAAGAATTTGCCTTGCCTGAATAACAGTGGGGGCACCTTAAATATAACTCAGAACATCATAATGGATAAACACCTTCTTATTAAAATGTGCACTCTGCAGTACTAATTTGTTCTTCATTCATGATGACATTGGACACTAAATCTCTAAAATAGATTAGAAGAGCTCTGGAAATTATGAAATATTTAAGAGCTAATTTATACACAGAGTATTAAAAATCACTTTGGGGTGGATTTATGCCTAGGTTGTAGAAAACTAGAGGCAGTGTTTCTCTCATACTACAAACCACAAAATATTAGATAATATAGAAAAAATCATAACTTTTCTTGATCATATCAGAGAGCTGAGCTTTCAAGACAGTCAACAAGACTGAAAATTAGGAAGGATATAGGGCAGTGATGGCGAACCTTTTAGAGCTTTCAATAACAAATAGCCAGCTGTGGCATGCATGCCACTGGTTTGCCACCACTGCTATAGGCATTTCTAAGGAGAGACTGGATCCAACCACTGGCTCACTAGTGACAGAGCATGGAAAGAAGGCAAAATGCGCATACAAACAAGTTAAGAATTCAGTTGAAATTTTTGAACAAATTGTTAAAGGTTGAATGTGGGCTAAGATAACAGTATAGAACAAGTAGGAGATTCAGACACAAAGAGAATTTCTCATAGCCAAGGACACTACATGGGAAAGGTTGGACACAAGATGGGAGACCAGGAAAATTGTCCTGTAGAATTGCTACTAGAGAGGGGATTAGCTGCTGCTGTGGGAAAGATCGAAAGTTCCACCTATTCCTTGTTGCAAGGTAAAAAATTCTTAAGCCATTTGGGTAAGGGCAGCAAAATTCTATTGAAACTTATAGGTAGAAACACATTATACCTGGGAAAAGTGGAAACAAAATACTCTACGAATGGGAGTGGAAGGGGAAGCCATCCGAGTTTAGACCATCAGAGTTCTCTTATATGTGGTGACTGGTATTCAATTAAAAAAAATTATGAGACAAAAGAAAAAAACAAGGAAGACCAGCGTTACCATCAAGAGACAAAGCAATCAACAGAACAAGACAGGTATAAGTATGGAATTTTGAAATAACTATGATTAGTATGTTAAAAGCTTTAGTGAAAGGCTAGGGGTATTGCTCAGTGATTATTGTAGTCAGGGTTTGCAAGGGAAGCATTTTAATACAGGACACAAAATTTATAGGATTACTTTATAATATTCACCCAAAGAGTCAAATGTGAAAGAGTGCAAGAGATTTGTCCAAACACTAGAGAACCAAAGAATCCAGCTGAGGATACCACAGCTGTTTCCTGCATGAGTCCAGCTGAAGACCTAGAGCCCATGGCAGTGTCCTCCGTGAGTCCAACTGGAAGCCTAGAACCCATGACAATGTCTTGTGCAAGTCTTTATCAAGGAGCTGCACTGGGAAGGTCCAGAGATCAGTGGTGGAAACTAGAAAGTCTGTGCCAGTGGGATGAAGGATCTGTGCCAGCAGGCTCAGGGATCTGCACTGGAGCCAGGAAACAATGCTCAAGGTAAGGAACAGAGCTCCCAAAAGAGAACCACAGCCATGCTTAGTGACAGCGAGGACCCTATCTCCTCTGATGATGAGAACGGGTGAGTTCATACCAGGAAAACCAGTGTGACAAGTTTCTCCAGGATTATCAACAGCAAACCATCTTCCTCTCCAGTTCTTTTTTTAATGCTGTTGGCAACAGTCCTCAGTAGGGCCATCCACACCCAATACTGTGCTGATTCAGTTTAGGAGGGTGCTACAAGTTGACCATTAGTTAATCCACCACAGTGATAGAGTGCTTGCCTAGCATACTTTAATTCCTTGGTTTATCCATGGGGGAGTGGGAGAGTGAGAAAACAAACCCTCCCATGAACAGCTAGGAATTTCCACCAAAGAGATGGAAACTAAGAAAGATCATGAAAATGATAAACATATAAAACATGATAATAGGATGAAGAGTAACTTTTTTTTTATGGAGAATGACTCTAAGGTCTCATGAGTAGACTTGCCACAGCTGAAACAAGAATTGGTAAACGTGAAGGTAAGCAATAGAAATTGCTCAAATTAAACAAAGACAACAAAGTCTGGACTAAAAATCTGCAAAACAGAACTGAGCCTATAAGAGTTCTGGAACACTATTAAAAGATTGAGTGTAGCAGCATACATATAATTGGAATTTCAGAAGAAAAAGGTGGCAGAGAACAAAAGAAATGTTGGAAGAGATAATAGCTGAAAGATCATGTCATATAAAAATAATGAAAAAAGTCAAATCATGGACCCAAGAAGCTTAGGAAAACCCAAAGATGATAAATGCCAACTGCAAGACCCCTGTCCACATCCCTACGTAGAGGTGTCATACGCAAATTCCTGATAATCAAGGATTATGTGAAAATTTTGAAGGTAGCCAATGAAAAAGGACACGGTACACACAGAGAAGCAAAGATGTGCTTGCGGTAAAGTTTTTATTGGAAACCTTGCAAGCCAGAGACAATGAGTGACACTTTTAATATGCTGGAGAGAAGGAAACAAAATGGTCAACCCTTGGGGCTGGGGATTTAGCTCAGTGGCACAGCACCTGCCTGGCAAGCGCAAGGTCGTGAGTTCGATCCCCAGTACCGGAAAAAAACAAAAACAAACAAACAAAAAAAACCAAAATTGTCAACCCAGAATCCTAAAACCAGTGAAAATGTCTTCCAAAAATGAAGGGGAAAAATGACAAATACCATAGAATGTGTATTTTTCCATAGTAAAAGAAAGGAGAGGTTAAGATATTTCAAGAATAAGCAGTATGAAAAGAATGCAAAGAGCAAACAATGCCACTAATACTTCTGAATTAATGTGATGAGGCATATTTCAGAAGGTAAAAGAAATTTAAGGAACATAATCATTAAGGATAATAAAATACAGGGTTACTAATTAAAAATAATAATAGTATCCAACAGTACTGTATGACTAATGGTTCAGTAGTGCTCTTTTACTAATGGCACTATCAATAACCTTAGTGTCATTTATTGAGTACATGTTATTGGACCATCTACTAATCTGAATGCCTTATATCTGGCATCAGCAAACTTTTTTTTAATAAAATGCAAGAGAGTAAATATTTTTGACTTTCCAGACTATGTATAATTTCTTTTACAAATACAAAAGCCATTCTTAGTTTACAGGTTATTCAAAAACAATCTGCTGACTTAATTTGACCTACAACTTATCTAGATCTTGAAGGGTTTTTGTTGTGGTGGTTGTTTTTTACCTCAGCGCACAGAACTACTTAGTAAAATCCAAACCAATTGGATATTTCTGAAAAGTTTGTAGAAAAGGCCAAGGGCACATGTCAGGTGAGAATTACTTGTTATATTTCTATGGCTTTTTTTCCCCCCATAGGATGATATAACAAAATCAAAGAAATAATTTAAATCATCTATAATTCTACTAACCTAGCATAATAGCCAAATCCATATGACTTTCCAGTTCTGGTCTTCATGCAGCATATTTTAAGGACACTAATTATTAATGTATTTTCAGCCCATAAAAATAACCTCAGCATTCCTATTTTTAAAATCTCATTAACATTTTTATAATCTAATAGAATGTTTAAAAATTTACCATTTGAATTCTAATCATGCAGCTTCATCAAAGCTGTCACTTTCTTTCTCTCATATAATGTTTGAGTACCATTTTCCAGCCAGTGATTACAAAGCAAGAGAAAATAGGATTCCAAAGGGGGAGAAGAAGTGTGTAAAAAAGAACACACAAATTGCAGTGGAAAAAGATGAGAGAGGAGTTGGATAGAATTGCCAAAGTGGTGCATTTTATACCCAAAACATAATTTTTTATTGAAAAATTTGTTCAAACTGTTAGCCCTCCATGTCATTCTTGGTTTTTTGTTTTGTTTGTGCAGAATTACCTTTGTCTTCTTTTGTTATTTTTTTGTAAGACTGGTACTATTTGCACTTCATTACTGCTGTCCTTTGCTTTGTGTCCCTGTCCCCAGCAATTTCCTCCAGCTATGGTTAAGGATGTACCTTTCTCCAGCTTTTCATATCTTTTCATTTGCCCATCAACTTCCTTAAATACTTTAACTTTGCACATGAATGAAAATGTATAATTTAAGAAACAAAACTTCTGCACTATACCACTATGTTGTGGTCTAAGGCCCTTAGGCGTCCCTGAGATCCATTCAGAGAGTTCATGGAGTCATAGGTATTTTCATAATATTGCTAAGAATTACTAACTTTTCTTATTTTGCTTGAAATAATACATACTTTGTAAATATCTCAGTTTAATATTTTCATATGGTAAATATTAATATACCACATATGTAATCCACATAAACCAAAGCTCTTTGAAGCTTTTAGTCATTTTTATTTAATTTTTTTATTAGTACATATCTGTGGTACGTATTGATCACATTCACCATAGGGAATTTGTACCTGTACATAATATATCTTTTTTCTCCTATTCTCCTCCCCTTCCTTCAGTCCTTCTTCCCCTCCCCCGTTACAAAACCTTTGTTTCCATTTCTTCCCTTCCATTCCTTTTTTTCTTTTCTTTTTCTTCCCTTCCTCTTTCCTCCCTCCCATGTTCCCCTTCCCATTTGAAGTTATTCCTACTTCCAGTATCTCTCCTCCATTATACTCATTATTTGCCCTTCGAGTTTCTCACACAAGAGAAACAATGTGATACTTAAACCTGTGTATCTGATTTATTTCACTTAACACTATGATCTTGAGGTTCATCCATTTTCCTGCAAATGACTCGAGTTTATCCTTCTTTATGGCAGAATAGTACTCCATTGGCAATAAAAACCACTTTTAGTAGTGGGAGACGGAGTCTTGCTACATAGTCCAGGCTGGCCTTGAACTCACTATATAGCCCAGGCTACCCTCGAACTCATGGTGATCCTCCTGCCTCAGCCTCTTGAGTGCTGAGATTATAGGCATGTGCCCCCATGCCCAGCTAAATACATTTTCTTTATCCATCTATGGATAGGCATATGGGCTGTTTCCCAGATTTTTTTTTTTATTTTAAAAATAAAAGGAGGAAAACATTAATAGACAACCTTCTACAAAATAGCAAAAGAACAGTACAGACAACACAGAGTTACAAACAAAGTGGTAGGAAATTAACAATGCTTGTTGTATTACATATTGATATCTTCAAAGTGGTTTCTCATGAAAACAGATAGACACATGCAATATTGATCAATCAAGGACTCATTAACAGTTTTCTT
>NW_004955416.1:10522143-10555966 GCF_000276665.1 Chinchilla lanigera | reverse complement strand
GAATATTGAACCAACCCTGCATTCCTGGAATGAATGCAACTTGGTCGTGATGTATGATTTTCTTGATGATTTACTGCATTCTATTTGCTAGTATCTTATTGAGTATCTTTGCATCTATATTCATTAGGGAGATTGATCTGTAGTTCTCTTTCTTGGTTGGGTCTTTCTCTGGTTTTAGAATCAGTATGATGCTTACCTCCAGAAATGACAAGAGTTAGGTATTATACATTGTGCTGCTGTAAACATGGGCATTCACATATCACTGTGGTATTATACTTTTCACTTTTGGGGGAAGATACCTGGAAGGGGAATAGCTGAGTGAAATGGAACCTCTAGTTTTAGTTTTTTTGAAGAATCTCCATACTGATTTCCTTAGTGGTTGTACCAGTTGACACTCCCACCAGCATCAGAGAAGGATTCCTTTTTCTCTACAGCCTCACCAATGTTTATCATTGGTTAATTTCTTAATGATAACCATTCTTCCTAGAGTAAAATGGAATCTCTGTGTTGTTTTAATTTGCATTTCTCAAATGACTAGTGATGATGATCATTTTTCATATATTATTTACTGCTTATATTTCTTCATCTGAGAAATCTCAGTTCTTTTCAGTTGCCCATTTTTGGATTGGATCTTTAAATTTGGAAGTCTGATTTTGTTGAGGCCTTTATATATTTTAGTTGTTAGCCCCTTTGTCAGAGGAGTAGCTGGTAAAATTTGCCATTCTGAAGGGTTTTCTCTTACTCTGTTGGTGTGTGGTTTGTTTTTTGTTTTTTTGTTTTGTTTTGTTTTGCTATGCAAAACCTTTTTAATATGATGTAATTCCAGTTGTTTGATTCTTTAATATTTTCTGTGCAATTGGGGTTTTGTTCATAAAGTCTTTGCCTACACCTCTGTCTTCAAAGCGTTTTACCTATTCTGTCTTCCAGCAGATTTAGTGTTTATGTTCTGATATTTAGATCTTTGATCTATTTCAACTTTAGTTTATTGCATAGTGAGAGATATGGTTCTAGGTTCAGTTTTCAGCATGTAGAAAGCCAGTTTCCCCAGCTCCAGAGCAGGTATTTGGCCCCTTTGTCAGAGATAAGATAGCTGAGTGTGCTTAGAGTTGTTTCTGCATCTTCAGTTCCATTGATCCTTAGGTCTGGGTTTTTTTTTTGTTTATTTTTTTTTCCAGTATAATGCTGTTTTTATCATGGTGGCTTTTTAGTTTAACTTCAAATCAGCAATTGTGATGCCCTCTGCCTTGTCCTTGTTGCCCATAAATTAGTTCTGATTTTGCAGGTCTCTTCTGTTTCCATATGAATTTTAGGATTGTTTTCTCTAGTTCTGTGAAGTATGATATTGAATACAAAATTGGGATTGCATTAAATCTGTATAAGTTTAGGAGGTATGGCCATTTTCACTATATTGAGTCTGCCTATCCAAGAACAGGAGATCAACTCTTTGATCTCCTGTTTCAGAGTACTATAGTTTTCAATGGGTAGCTCTTTTACTTTGTTAGATTGATTCTTAAGTATTTCATTTTTCTTGATGCTGTTGTGAAGGTGTGGTTTCTCTAATTTCTTTCTCAGTGAGTTTGTTATTTAGGTACAGGAATGCTATTGATTTTTGAGTGATGCCTCAGTCATTTTTAAAATGAACAAGGATACTGACACCATAATTATGAGAATGACTGATGTGCTCCATCAACAAACAAAACACATTTATTAAAGATCCTTTGTGTTTTCAGGCACAATATTAGTCCTTAGACCTAATGACAAAATATTCTGTCACAGTTTAGAAGTAAAGCCATACTCCTGAAAGAATAAATATCATAGAGAACAGTAAGTGTAGGCTTTATATCCCTGGAAGTCTGGAAGGAAGCATACCCCACTGTTGTGATCATGCTGTTCGTGGTAGGATGCACCAGTGAGGGACTGGAGTGCCATCTGACAGACCTTTCTTTTAGAGATGTGACCACAAAATTAGTGAGTATGAGTTTGCCAGGGGCAGGACTAGTAGGAGGCATTTTAGAGAAAGAGAGGAGCAGAGGGGTTAGGGAGTTGGCAGGGGCCAGATCATGGAGATCTTTTTGGACTTTTAAAAGTTTGAAATCATATCTATAAAAAGAGAGCATATATATGATTTTATTGTTTTTATAGATGAGTAATTTGGTTTAGTAAAATATTGATTATTAAGTGTCAGGAATTTCTGAAAATTTCCATGTATTATTTTATATACATCTTCATTTGAGTTATGAGAAAAACTAAAGCTCAGAGTTTAAGGAAGCTGGGTGTGGTGGCACATACCTATAATCCCAGCACTTTGGGAGGCGCAGGCAGGAGGAGCAAGCCCAGCCTGGGCAACTTAGTAACCTAGTGAGACCACGTCTGTAGGTAGACAGACAGCAGGCAGGCAGGCTGGGGATGTATCTCCATGTGAAAGTTCTGGGCTCAATCCTAGCACTGGGGGGAAATGGTTAAAATACATTTGAAAGGTGAAATGGTATTCAAGTCTAAGTAGCCTGGCTCCAGAATCAGTGCTGGCATAGTAACTAAAGGAAAAGACAAAACGGGAAAAGCTTGGGAGATGAACAGCTAGTCGCAAAACTTCTTCAGAGTGAAAACTAGCTTTGTAAATGGGCTAAAAACTGTTGAGTTGAACATTTGGAAAGGGCAGAAGTTCTGGTTATGTGAGTTATATATCTCAGTGAAGCTATGGCATTTTTCCTTTTGTTTTGAGCATCCACATGATTGTGTGATCCTGTGGTGAGAGTCCTTAAAGCCTTTATAGATACAACTCAGATAGTAAGTCTGACTTTTATATAACAGTAAAGCTCATCTATTAACAGTTGATGATAGCAAATGGGCTCTTAATGGACTTCTGTGAATATAACCTCTTGAGAACTTCAAATGCAGGGTGTGAGGCACCTGTGTAAATCAGGTCACAGTTCTGTATTTGGCTATAATCAAAGATTTTTGTAGTGAGTATATACAGATTAAATCTGTTCCTTGTTTTGATGTGGCTTTGTCTTTCTGTCTACTTTTCTACCACTGACCTCTCAGTGTATTCTATTTTCTGTTGTCAATATTATTTGTGTTTTTGCTTTAGAATCAAAGGATTATTGTCTTTTAATGTATGCTTATACAAATATTGATTTTTTTCTAAGCCCTTGATGGGCTCTATGATAACTTGAATAAAATAAGTAGAAAAATAAATTTTGGGGCTTTGCCTGAAAAGCATTTTGCAAGTTTATGGCCTTTCTTAGGAAAACACTTAAATTTATTTTTCTGTGAAACAGAATATAACCATAGACTTTAAAACATAGTTGTATACTTAATAGGAAGGAATCATGTGGCAAATATTTACCACTTCGTTCTAGTGGGCAGTAATAATGATGAGTTTTCTTGTTAAAGCTAACAAATATAAAAAGTGTTTCATTTTCTGAACGGCTGATGTGAAAAGTGCTAGAGCCTAAGCATTATAGGCAGGAAATGAAGAATGATGGGCAACAGATAAATGGTGAGAAGTTATTAAATCCTTTAAATCCTCAACTCTGTAATAAATGACAAAACTTGTTACCAAATCTGCATCCTTTTTTGTGGCAGCCATTTAAATCTGACAGTTTCAACTGGTACCCTTGCTGTGATAGTTAACTGTGTCAGTTTGAGTAAGAAACAACTAAATTAGATTAGCATCAGTTCTGGGCGTAGCTGAAGGGATTCACTGAAGACAGAAGACCCATCCTGGGTGTGAGTGGTACCAACCAATAGGCTCATCACCTGAATGGAATAAAAGCGAAATGAAGGAAGGCTTGCTTGGTTTCTTCTGAGGAGCTCCAGTCCCATCTTCACATTGGATGTCATCTCCTAGCTGCTAGCACGGACCTTCTAGCCTTCCAGTGCAGATCCTTCAGCCTCCTGATACAGACTTGCGTGGAACACTACCGTGAGCTCCAGGCTATCAACTGGATCCTTCTGAGCTCCAGCACACAAACATCCTTTCTGCACTCTTCCACACCTGATTTCTACAGGCAGCTATTGTAAACCTATCTTGTAAATCCTTATATATTTGTGTATCTTGCATTAAACCTGTTTTTCTTAGTAAACACTGACTGAGGCACTTGCTTTAAAGAAGTTTTGCTTTCTCAACTTTTGGAATAACTCAAGTGATAGGCTCTTCATTACTATTTATGGAACTGATTTGGAAGTTTTATCAGCATTATTTATAACAGCCAAAAGGTGGAAAGAAGACAAAATACCATTAACTGAGAAGTGGATAAGTACAGTGTGGTATATCTATACAGTGGAATGTTATTTGGCAAGAAAAAGAAATGTATATTTCAGCACAGATGATCTTTTAAAATATTATATTAGATAGAATAAACCAGTTACAAAGACTACATATGGTTCAATTCCATTAAATTCTCTGTTTAGAATTTAATATAGTCTATTGCAAAACAAAGATAGATAGATCAGCTGAAAGGCAAAAAGTAAGTTTGCATGTTGCCATGTGAGAAGTCAAAAGAAGAGTTCTCAGAAAGAAGAAGTAGTCAGGGCTATTCATCACCAAAAGTCAAAAAGTCTGGGTTTTGGCATCATGGAAGTCCTTGATCTTTAAGAATGTATTTCTGGTAAACAGATTTGGCAAACAACAGAAATGAAAATGAATTGAGGCCAGGGATGTAGCTCAGTGGTGCAAGTACCTGCCTGGCAAGCTCAAGGTCCTGAGTTCGATTCCCAGTACCAAAAAAAAAAAAGAAAGAAAAATGAATTGAAAGAGTCACAGTGAAGTCAGCTAAGAAAATGAAGATCTCATTAACTTTAAGACTACTCTTTAATAAGGAAATAATAAAGACTACTCTTTAATAGGAAAAAGGAAAGAAAGAAATTGACCTTGGAATTACATGTAGTATTTATCTGTTTACAGATAGTAATCTATTCAAATTACTGTTCTGCCCTGCAGAACAAAAGAACAAGAATTTAAAAGAAAAGGTTTCCTGTCCACAGACTCCCACTAACCAAATGGATAGTCAGAGTTGCACTTCGTGCCTCACCAACTCTTTTGGGGACTACTTAGACCTGGAACAGGATGAAAAAACTTTCTATCTTTCTCGCTCTCTAACTGGAATATTCTTTGGAGTTTTTACAGCTCTGCGCATGAGCAACTGGATATTATTTGTGTTTTTTGTTTGTTTGTTTGTGTTTAGACCTTGTGTTCCAGGGAGGTGGACGTGCCCAAGAGGTGGAAAGTACCTGTAAAGACAGGATAATGATGCCAAGTGGGTGGTTCCTACCATGGAATGTGATGTAGCAGTTACCATAAAGTCAGTTATAAGGCTGGGCAAGGCGGTGCACTCTTGTAGTCCCAGCTACTTCAGAGGCCGAGGCAGGAGGATCAGAAGCTCGAGGCCAGCCTAGACAACTAGTGAGACTGCATCTCAGAAACATAAACAAATATATAAGGGCTGGGGTTATAGTTTAGAGGTATGACTTACCTAGCATATGTGAGGCTCTAGGTTCAATCCCTAGTACCAAAAAAAGAGGAAAAAAAATCAATTACAAGGCTTTCAACGAGTCAGTAATATAAAATTCTCCAGTTGTGCAGTTTGTAGAGTTTTGAGGCATTAAAGAACTCAGAATCATGATTTGAAGTATAGATTTCTGGGCTCCCTCCAAATCTGTGATTTAAACTTCCTTGAGGGGGAGCCCAGGAATCTACATTTTAAAAATCACATGTTTCTAGTGTAGGTGGTTCAGGTATCATTGCTGGAGGAAGCAGTGTCATAATCACCTTTCCTTTAGTTATGGCCTACATCCCTAGAGAATAAGGAGGAAGTAATAGTAATTTGCAAAATATAGTGTGTTTCATGGGCCCTAGAATCATATCTATTTCTGAAATAACATCAGTACAGCACAGTACTTGTTTGTTCATCCATGCCTTGAGAATAAATGTTTATTTTCATTCATTATAGCAGGTCTAAAAGAAGTGGGCACACCAGTTCTATCAGTTTATTTCCACTTCCACAGAAACTTCAAATCATCTGTAAGAGGCCTGGAATCCAGAGGCCCTGAGGGAATTGCAAAAATAAGAAGTAAGTAGGCTAGTTAATGAGGTCATGGTATTAGCATTGTTTTTCGTTGTTTAAGGTGCTCCTTTATGCCTGCCTGTACTTTGGGGGAAATATGTATTCTCTAGTACTTTTACTATCCACAAATTTTCTTTTACGGGAAAGCCCCTCAGAATTGTGTGACAAGCTGCCAGGACCCAGAGCTGGGTTCTCCAGCTTGGCATGGTGAGGCTGGAAGAACTGTTTTGTCTCTAGTTGCAGAAGCTACTTCTCTTGCCTATGCTCTTTAGTCTAATAAATGGAAAGGAATTCAGAAAACCAGTATTCATACCGTATAGAAGCTTCTTCTGGAGGTGGAGAAAAAGAATCTTACGGGCAGAAGCAAAGCTGTCAGTGGTTTACATTTGCCTTGGGAGATACCACCTCTGTACATTGTCTCTCATGATGGTGGTTATTTTCCTTTACAGAAGAGCTTGGGTTGGGGGTGTAGCTAGGTGGTAGAGTGCATGAGATCCTGGATTCAATCCCCAGCACAAAAACAACCCATCTCCAAAAGAACCAGTGCAAATGAGCTTGGGTCCAGTGTGAAGTCACAAAAATGAGTACTATAGAAGTCATTTTTTAATTTAGAGGAGCAACTTGTCAACAGTCTGTAATTTTAAATGTGAACTAAGAGGAAGTATATTGTATTTTCAGTGTCTGTATTGCTTTATTGGTGACCTTAATGCATCTATGAGTGGTGCGATGTACACTAATTATTCCTAGTACTATGGATTCCACTTGCTGCCAGGTGACAGTATGTTTGGGACGCAAAGTCGTGAATAAGGAGTTATAAGATACAGGCAGAATGACTAGATTTCAGCTCTACTGAATACAGTTTAACCCTTTTCCTTTTGTGCTCCATCCTTTAAAATGAAAGATTTCTGAATGTGCTCTAGCACTGGGTTCCTGCTGCCGCTAGACTCAGGGGAGGGGACGTAGTTCAGAGTGTTAATTTTAAATGTTCTAAATTAAATCAGAAGGAGGAAAGCCAGCAAAAAAGGAAACTGCTTAATTGGAATACTTTGTTTGGGGGATTTGGGAGGGGTGGTACTGGGAATCAAACTCAGGACTTTGCTCTTGCCAAGCAGGCTCTGTGCTGCTGAGCTGTATCCCCAGCCAGGAATAGTTTGATTAAACTCAGACAGGATTATCTTTTTGTATGTTATGGAAATCTTTGCAAATTCAGGGTTCCTTAGATGAATTTCTAAGTCCAGAGATAGTTATGTGGATGTCTCTATAGCAAGTTTGAAACCATCCCAGGGCTGGCCTCTCTTTGGTAGTTTCAAGTAAATCATAAAAGATAAAGCCTTTGTATCTTGGATACTGATGAACCTTGGCAATAATCTTCATCTCTCTTCAGGGAGTCAGGGTGCCAAGCCAATTTGGAGGGAAAAAGAATAGTGATGGTATAAGTCAAAATAGGGACCAAGAACCCCAAATTTGCTTTTTCCTTCCATTCTTCAGAATTGAGGATTGCTGTTGACCCATATTTTTTGTACGTTTTCTTTTAACAACCTTTCTTTCCTTCCTCCCTCCCTCCCTCGACCCCTCCCTCCCTCTCCCTCCTTCTCTTTTCTCTCCCTCCCTACCTCCCTCTTTCTTTCTTTTGATTATGATGTGATGGAAGAGAGTACAGTACTTTGGATTCCCTAGAGAGGTCATGGTAGGTACTCTTGCTACCCTTGCTAATGGGGACCCGGAGCCAGCGACATCAGCATCAGGCAGCTTATTGGGACTCATAATCTCAGGCCTCAACCCAGAACTACAAATCAGAATCTGTATTTTAGCAAGACCTTAGGGTTATTTGTATACATGGGAAATTCTTTTTTTTTTTTAATTTTAAAAATTAAAAAAAACTAACAAAACAACAATGAAGACAAAATCAAAACAACACAAAAATGATACATGACCTCAAAACAAAATGATAAAAATTAACAATGGTTGCTACATTACATACTGTTATCTTCAACAAAGTTGCTCAGTCCACCAGACATAAGAATGTAAGATTGATCAAACAATCCAAGTCAGTAACAAGTAATTTTAAAAAAAAACCATTGGAAATGATGCAGAGCTTCACCATACATGATGTTAGCAGTTCAGCAATGGTTCTTATACTGCATATTGTTGTTTTCAGAGCAGTCATTCTGATTATCAAATTCAAGCATGCAAAACTGGTCAAGAAAAAAGAAATTTTTAAGCATTGACTGTTCCTTTCAATAAATACAAGGGAAATTCAGAGCATAGGGAATTGTGGCTTTATATTTTCACAGGTCATGAGCACACTAATTTCCCAACCACTTTTGATCATTACCAGGACTTAGAACTACAGTATATTGGTGTGAGGGAGGTGTATATATGTGGGGGTGATTGGCTTTGACGCAGAAACTATATAACACCCAGCACAAATAGATTCTGATTGTACTGTCCTTAATTTGGAAACCTGGAAGGATAATGTCATTTTTTAAATATTTGACTACTGTCCTGGTAAACATGTCTAGTAAAATACTTTTACTGTAAATAGCAAATAGTTGATTTTAGAAACTTTTTTAGTAAAGGTTTATTTTGCTTAAAGATTGTAAATGTGAGGAACAGGTGACTTTGTCTAATTTTACCTAACTATATGTATAATTCTTCTGATATATCAATGTTAAAGATATTAAGTGAATGTAAAAATTGTAAACAGTGCCAGCGGGGTGCTCACACCTGTAATCCCAGCATTTGGGAGGCTGAGGCAGGAGGATTGCTATGAGTTCCAGGTTAGCCTGAACCACATAGTGAGACCCTATCTGAAAAACAAAACAAAATAAAACAGAACAAACAAACAAAAAAGTAGCCAGTGAATTATATGGTGTCCTTTAAGTCACAGCTGTCTCTTCAGGAGGCATCAGAAATGTCAAATAACAGTTAGTGAGGAAAGGGTACATTTTGTTCATAATTACCCAACTCTGTAGGTAAAGGGAGACCTCAGGCTCTGGCAGAAGCTACCTGCTGATTGCTTTTATGCTTGTGTATCCTTTTGTATGGAGTGGTGAAGAGGGAAGTGACCAGAATCTTGAAGGACTGAAGCTTGGACTTCCTTGTTGTTGTTGTTAATTTTGTCACCATAAAGTTTTGGGAGTGTGACATTTCCTTTCTGGCTGCTCTAGCCATCTAATTCCTGTTTATGCATAGACCACAGGGTCAGTCCAGGTCTCTCCTGCTATAGGTCTTTTCTTCTGTACTTTAAGGTGACATTTTACATGAGGGTGCAGTACATATGTCATTCAAAGGCCTTTCTTCAACTCCTGGAGCACAACTGCTCATAACGTTTGCCATGATTGCATACAAAGTTTTGAAAAGTCAAATCATGTGTAAACCGGTTTGTCAGCCTACTGTCTAAGGAAAACAAGAACAAGTGAAATCTTTTGTTTGGGAGGAATATTTTGGCATAGTTTCTGTGGAGCTGGGTGAACACAGTTTATCCATGTACCCATCTGGGCACACAGCAGCAGTCCCTCTGCCCACAGAAGGGGCTTGTACACATTATACAAGTTGCGGGTCTGAATCTCTAGGACATAGATAGATGCCTTCTGTCTATGTGTATTTGTGTATGTGCATTAATATGCATGAATGTGTAGTGTTGAAGTTAGAGTCTTCCTCTAGGCTACATTGCTTGCTTCAAAGAAGCTCTCTATCGTCAGTTTGGGTAGCACCTTCTATGTCTTCCAAGGTTAATACAGGTGTCAGGCTGATGGACATGCATCTCCCTTCTTGTCTGCCTACTGTGGAAACCTTCATAACCATGCCATTCTAGATGTGTTCAAATCTCACCCAAGTAAGTCTGTGGCCCAGACTGCTTTCCCAAGCCTGCAAGAAAACAGATGTAGAGGGAAAGTGAGACCTTGCTAAGAGCATTTCAGAACTTTTTTTTTTTTTTACTGAGATTGCGACTCCTACCAGGTGAGGGCGGCTATTCTTTTCTGCCTGTGAGTTAACTCATTCAGAATGTTGGTGTCCATTCATCAGCAGCACACCGAGTAAATATTAGCTACAACGTGAGACAAGAAGCGTAGACTTTGGATTACATCGTAGACATAAAGCATTTAAATATGTGTGGCCTAAAATATTTTCCTGTGTTAAAAAGTGTGAAATAAAACAGAAAATAAATCTCTTAGATTTCTATACACTGATGCTAAATAATTTATGCATAGTAGGAGGCTGACAAACATTGGAAGAATTCCAGCACACTGGTAAGTGGGAATTCTGTGACTCAGTAAAATAGTTTTATCTTCATTAGATTGGCTGATTATAGGTGTCTGAAAGGAAATGGAGTTAGTCTTAACAGAAAGGAACATTTATTATAAGGATATAGAGTTATCCGACCCCAGAACAAGGCAGCAGCTGGGCCTTAGAAAGACTGGAATTGGGGAACAAATGGAAAGTCAGCACAGGCTGAGGAATGTTCATTCTCTCCCTCTTCCTTTGTTTGCACATCTGGCTTGTTTCTTATCTGTATACAGACCAGATTTCTTTATTCCACAGTCGCTTGATTAAAAAATGCCTAATTGCCAGGTGTGGGGGTTCACATCTATAACCTTAGCACTTGGGAGGCTGAGGCAGGAGGATCACCATGAGTTGGAGGCCAGACTGGGCTGCATAGTGAGTGCAGGGTCAGGGCCAGCCTGAACTACAAAGCTAGACGCAGTCCGCCCCCCCCAAACAAAACAACAACAACAAAAAAATCAATTTAATAGGATGTGTGTATGTACCTGAAAATGAGCCCGAGATCATGTATTCCCTATCTAATTTATATGTTTCTGTGCTAATCCCTATAAATCATTTAAAAGGGGACAGTGAATAGAATATCCCTATAAATCATTTGAAAGGGGACAGTGAATAGAATAAATGCATAATACTGCAATACAAAAGAAAAGTTCCAGATCAGAATAAGGAGAAATAATATTAGGGTTATGAGGTTAACTAAAGACTTTATGAAGAACCTTTCACTGAGATAGTACTTAAATATAAGTTGAGTTTGGGGGGGTTTAAACTGGGGGAGGGAGAGGATTCAAGATACAAAAATTAGAATAAGTAAGGAAAATGGGTGTAGCAAAATTTAAAGTATATAAAACTTCATTCTTTAAAAAAGAAGTCATGGGCATAGTTAGAGATTAATTCAGAAAGGGTCACTTCACTCCTGTCTTCTGATGGGCAAGGTGAGGCAGTTGCACTTAATTCCATTGTCCATTAATGGATTTTGGACAGAGTACATCATTAAAATAGTGCTCATAGTGTTTGCCGTGATTAAAATGGCAGAGTAGAGACCAGTAGGAAAATATACCCTCTGGACCTGGAATCAAGACACCCACAGAACAACAATTTAATGAAGAGATAAAAAGAAGTAGATCCCCAAGAACTGGGAGAGAGCTTATAGGAAAACTAGAAACTACAAACTACAGAGAAGCTGGAGAAATGGAGTGCAACACAGAGAAAAGAACAAAGCATAAAGCTCACCCTGGCTCCCAGGGACGGGGACCTGTCTCTGCTGACACAAGGTAAACCCAGAGAGGGTGAGTAGCTCCAAGGAGAAACAACAGACCATGCTGGCAGGTCTAGCCCCAAGGAAATCCAATGGCTATTGTAACTGCAAAAACACTGTGGGGTTTTACTCTGAAAGTCACTCCTTCCACAAAGGGGGCCAGAGTTGGAGAAGAAAGACTGCCATATAGGAGAGGATTTAATCAGGATCCATTTTTAGGAAGGAGTTAATTGTTTAAAACTGAGCCACAGAGCAAATATAAAACATTTCAGAGTTTCTCATGTCACCCTATCAATGACTGAGTGGAAAATAGCCACAAGAGACAGTTGCAAGTGGGTGTGAGCTAGACGTACCCATCCCCTAAGATGTTTAAGCTCAGGCCTGGAAGAATACAGGTGCCTAATCCTCCATAGTTAGAAGCCAGGCTGGTCTTACGTAGTTTTCAGAGAGGGCTGAGCCCAAAAATACTGGCATTAAGTCTAGCGGTATGCTTGGGCCCCCACCTTCCTGCCTATATCCAACATAGAACTCAGTGGTCTATTTGCTTTCTCCATTGGCCAAGGTGAGCAACAATATGACCGGGCTTGGATGGTTGCCACAGCCTGGGGTATATGGACAGAGGGGCCTCTAGAGCAAGGTGGCACCTCACAAACCCATGGACTAAAAGGGAGGCAGAGAAATCCATAACTTAGTGCACACAAGGGAACATGGAAACCGGAGCTGCTAGACTACTATAGCCCTAGGATGGCAATCATGGATCGTACCAAATGGGAAAGGCAGGGCAGGATCGAGCATTCACATGCAAAAATGTGAGTGTGGAAACAATACAGTAGGTCTGAGCTGTGATCCACTGTTGCTCCCATATATTTGGTGGATTCCAATACTAAGGATCAGACTCAGTTCAATTTAAAAACATTTATGCCCCCCAAAACAAAAGAGTCAATTAGCTCACCAGGGTTTCACCCTCATGAGTTGATTAGTGATCAGTCATAGTGGGGTTGTTCAGTTACAAAACTGGGCTTTGTCTTATTGGTCACTTGCCTTTCTTCTGTGTGATGACACAGCAAGAAGACCATCACCAGATATAGCCCCTTGATCTTGCACTTCCTAGCCTCCAGATCTGTAGGCTGAATAAACATCTATGGTTATTTTTTTTAGAGCAATTGAAATAAAGGCACAGAAAAAGAAATACAAATGACCAGTAAGTAAATGAGAAATGTTCGTTTTCTCTGTCCATTAGAAGAATGCAAATTTGCCGGGCATGGTGGCACACGCCTGTAATCCTAGCATTTGGGAGGCTGAGGCAGGAGGATCCTTGCAAGTTTGAGACCAACCTGGGCTACAAAGTGAGCTCAAGGCCAGCCTGAACTGCATAGCAAGACCCTGTCTTAAAAAGGTAAAAAAAATAGAGGAATGGAAATTAAAACAACACTGAGATTCCATCTTATTCCAAAAAGAATGGCTATGATCAAAAAATCAAATAATAACAAACGCTGGTGAGGCTGAGGAGTGCAGGGTATGTTCCTATCCTATTGGTGAGAATGTACTAGTACAGTCAGTATGGAAACCAATATGAAAATGTCTCAAAAAATTAAAACTGAAAATTTCATTTGCTTAACTATTCCCCTTTTACATTATCTTCCCAAAGAGTTAAAGATATCATATTACATGCATACCCATGTTTATAGCCACAATTCATAATAGCTAAATCTTAGAGGAGGGTATCAGCTGAGGCAGCAAGTGGTTCTAAAGAAAAACAAAAGCTATTAGGAAAGAAATCCTGTGAAAGAAGGAAATCAAGGTAAGAGCACTGGTCTAGAGAGTATTCTTTCTCAAAAAAAATGTTTGAGAAAAAGTCTTTAGTGAAACAACCACTATGTTCATAATGGTTGTCTATCTCCCTCTGGAACTTAGCACTTTAGGACAATTTCAGAGACCAGCCTAGGCTACAAAGTGAGCTCAAGGCCAGCCCGACCTGTATAGGGAGACCCTCTCTCAAAAAGACAAAAAAAAGAGACTCTTTTAGTTACTGATTCCCATTTTTCCCATTACAAATCTTGTTCACATTAATGTGCTCTGATTTATCTTCTTCCAAAGTCTCTTGTGCTTAGAAAAGACGAGCTAAATTAGTCTAGAAAGATTTCATTAAGGACTACATAATGGGTTCTCCCTTTGGCACTGATGATAACTCACAAGTTATTTCTACTTCTTGAGGAATTTATAATCCTGGTTGAAGAGACAGGCTATATATGCACATATATTTATGTGCATATATATGTATGTGTGTGTATGAGTTATATAATATTATGAACATACATCAAACACCGAATTAGCCTGACTTCTTGGTGTTCATTTCATGAGTGAATTAAAAACCACCAACCAGGTACACTAAATTTATTCTCCTGAAAAAAAGAAAAAGAAACAAACTTAAGCGTTTCCTAAGGATTTCACTGAGAGAGAAAATCTTGTTTGACAAATTAAATAGAACACAATTATTAATACCTTATAATTGCTATAAATTGAACTTGAATGCTTTGAATAATGGAACAGGTTCTTTGATTTATGCTGCATCTGTATTTCCACGTGTTTCCACAGACACAGTGCTATTTGTGTTAAGTCCCCAAACTGGTTAGGTAGTCTCAAATTGCCCATTTTCTCAGATCTCATATTTGTAGTCTTTAGCAGTGGAAAGAATTTAGTAGTTGTTAATTAACGGCACATAAGGAAATACCCAGAGGCTGAGACTGTGGGAAAGACTAAACTTAATTCCATCTATGTACAGGCAGGCTGAAATCGGAGTGGTATCGGTGAATATGTGGAGGGGAGGCCATGTATATATAGGGTTTGGGGTTGGGTATAGTAATCCCAAAGAATCTGGATGGATGTTTGAGGTCAGAGCTACAAGGACGCTCAGTACAGATGTGCATATGCTGGGTTTTCTGGTGTCAGGGAGACTGTAGATCCAGCCCTAGATTTCCTTATGGCAATCAGTTCTGTCTGCTGAAGACAGAACTGGATTCCTGCTGTTTGTAGAGGGCACCATGTGTATTGAGAAGGTCTTTCTCAGTCAGGCCTGACAGTAGTCATGAAGGACTCATAGTGATCTTTTGTAAGTGCAAGTCATAAATGGTAGAGTGATTAGATTTAATTTATTTTTTTATTTATTTATTTTTTATTAGATTTAATTTAAACAGGCACATCTTTAAAAGAAAATTGCAGTGACTTACCTCTTTGGTAATTCAGAGAAGGTTTCTGCAACAAATCTTTGAGGTTTTTTTTTAAAAGTGAGTTGGCTTGAATTGGCTATTGTGGCTAACTATTATAAATGCAGAAAAACAGTAATAAATCAAAATCTGGCATAAATATATATATATATAATTGTTACAGCTAGTAACTGAATATTTACTCTCTCATCACTGGGACAATACCCAAGACCCTCAAATTAAAGGAGGGGCAGAGTGTTCACTCTATGAGAGTCCATGAGGGTCTACAAGAGAGAGAGTGGGGGGCTGAGGCTGGGGAGAGGAGGAGAAGGGACACACACCCAGACACACGCACACACACAGGCATACCCACAGGGACTCAGCCCTTCCAGCTGGTCTTCACTTTCTTTTGTTTTTGTTTTTGTTTTTGTAGTTTTTCTTCCAGTACTGGGAATCAAACTCATGACCTTGCGCTTGCCAGGCAGGCGCTTTGCCACTGAGCTAAATCCCCAGCCCCCTGGTCTTCACTTTCTAACTGTTGAGTTAGGTGCCCATCAGTAATGATACAGTGTTTCCATGGTGCAGTTACCTTCCAAATGCCCCACCTCTGAATACATGAGATTTTGGGGTTCCCTAAAATCCAATAACTATACTGCTGCCAGACTAATATTTCTAAAGTGTGAATTTAGTCATGTTGCTTTCCTATTTTATATCCTGATATACATACTGTCTATGGCCTACATCAACAGACCAAACTCCTTAACTTGGTGTGAGACCCTTTTTTGATTTCTCCTGACCTGTGAGGCCTGTTGTAAAGAGCAGGCCTAAACCTCCACTGTCCACAGAGTTAATTTCAGACTATTTGCTTAATCTTCTGGGGTTTGATTTGCTTAATTTTTCTATTTTGGCCTTTGAGAAGTTTCTATTTTGTTGAACACTTAGCTATGTCTTTAAAAGGATGTTTGCTATATTTTATTCTGAATGTTTTCTGTGTTTTGTTTTGTTTTAATTATCCATTCCACTCTACTGCCAGAAATATAGTCTTTGTGTATTTCTTGTCTTTTCTCCTATTTCTCTTCATACCTCCTGTCTTTTCCCTTTGCTCTTAAATAGGACTCCTCTAGTCCTATTTAACTGGATTTAATTCATCTTTATATTTCTCGGCTCTGCAACACAGTGCTTTATATAATACCTGTTTAATGAATATTCTCTAACCTGAAATGTGTATTTGTAATATTTGGTCACCTTTAAAAATTCACAACAAATTAATTCCTGAAGTTTTAAAATGAGACTCTATATAAATGCTAGCTGCTCCCTGAAGTTGGTGCTTATGGGAAAATTTCCCAGTGGCCATTTTAGATTTCCATGGGTAAATCGCCTTGTGAAGAGATCACAAGCATCTTTACATCCTGATCTCTGGATGTGGTTTATGCATGTTGTTCACCCAGACTGTGGATTGTAGTTATAATCTTTACCAGAATTATAAATATCACTCCTCATGGGAATGATGGCCCTCTGAGTTTTGTGACTCAAGGAAATATTCTTATTGTTGCTGTCAGTTTTTCACTAGAGAAACAGCCATTAAAAAGTCTTAAATTTCTATACTTCTTTAAAAAAATTTTTCAGATATAATGCATGCCATATATATCAGCCATTTAAAGTGTAAAATTTGGGGGCTGGGGATTTAGCTCAGCGGCAAAGCGCCTGCCTGGCAAGCGCAAGGTCATGAGTTCGGTTCCCGGTACCGGAGGAAAAAAAAAAAAAAAGTGTAAAATTTAACAAAATATGCTAAAAGATAATTAGCTAGAAGTGAAAGACTTACAGGAATGTGGTAGATTTTTCCAGCATTGTAAGGTCTATCTTATGGATCAAGCAGAAAAAGGTCCAGGTCTCCACTGTGTTGTCTCGGAGACGAGAATCAGGAAGTTACAAGGACATAGACGTAAATCAACATTTATTTCTGAATTCACATCAGAAGCATTTCTGGAAGTTTGTGTTAATTGAAAATGAAGTGGCCTGCCTTGAGGTTTCATAAAACTCTCTCTCAATTATAGTATCCAAATAGGAGCAAGATAGCCGCTCGTGGGGAATTCTATAATAGTGATTCAGGCATCCTGGGACCATGAGAAACTGATTTTATGAAATCTAGAGAAAACAAAGAAGAAGAAGTGAACTGCATGCTGCAGAACAGTAGATATGTATAATGTAAAGATGTATGCATGTCATCTTCTTGAAATTTGGAAGTCAAATCATAAAATTTTAGAGCAGCGAAGGACTTCATTGATCATTTTGTCTAGACTCCACATCATATAGATGGAGACATTCCGATACAGATGTTATCCCTATTACCCAAGATCGGATAGTCAATCGGGGTGAAATGGGCACTTGAATTCAAATTGTTTCAAGACATGGGGTTTGTTCATTTTAAAAACTGAGAGAAAGTAAAAATAACTTACTGAATGGAAACGAGACCCAAGGCTAGGTTCTGACTGGATCCTTAATATATTATTAGTGAAAGCTAGGTTTGTTCAGGATGACTTTCTAACCTTTGAGAACAAGATCAAAGAGCGTGCATGACAAGCTTTACCACAAGACTTAGCTTTGTGCCACTGTCAGAGAGACGATCTTGAACTGAATGCATCATTGCTTTAACACAGTATGGCCTTTTAAACCGTGTTCCATGTCTTCATGTTCTTTTCTCTCTTTGCCTTTATTATTGTTTTTGAATGTTCCTTTATTGTCATAGTTTGATCCCACGGGTCTTTTATTGTTTTATTCCAGGTCTGCTTTTATCTGAGTGCCTTGAATGTTTAACACAGACAATAAATGCCTTAAACAGTGACACATTCAAAACTTCTAACAGCAGACGAGATCGGGCACATTCAGGGTGGTATGCCGTAGAGGTAAAACTTTGAAGAACAATGGAATAAAAGCAGAGCAGAACAGAATCTTGGGCTCAGCTCAGGCTTAGCTAGGAGCATATTAGCCATTCAGAGGCCTGAGCCATGGCAATGCTGTCCTCTAAATTTATGTGCATAGCATTAAAATATCACAGTGATTGATAATTGTAAGACCGGCACGAGAAAATGAAGTCGAATACTGATATTTTGTTTTGTGTTTGGGTGCTAGAGATTGAACCTAGGGCCTTGAGCATGGTAGGCAAGCACTTCACCACTGACTACACTTTCAGTCCTGTTTTTGCATACTTTAAGAGGAATATATGAAATAGATTCTCTTGCTTGAAGCAGGTACATTTGGTGTAATGGGAGCATCTGGATTTGTCTGGATTCTCCGTGAGATTGAATGTCTTATTCTTCTCCAGAGCATCTTGAAGGCAGTAGGAGATTTTGCATATTTCTATTTCTGTGTTCATTGTTTTGTAATGACATGAAATATTGTGTGATATTTATATGTCTACTAAGGCCCAGAGTTAAAAGAAGAGCATTTTTATTCTGCCATTTAAAGCATACAATCAGAAAGTCTTTGGGAAGCCTATTATAAATTGAGCACTTTCAGTGAGTAATTTGCAGAGTATCTCCAGCCAAAATCCTGTGAAATTTAGTTTTATAATTGCATCACACTCCTCTCTTACCGTTGTCGGAATTCACTTGGGAAAACACTAACTTAATTGCCAAACTTTATCTCTCCTTCCTTCAGTACACCTGCAGAGGACTTATCATAATAGGAATTATGCTAGTTCCAAGGAGAGGCTATCTCTGTGAATTAGCCAATTAGCCAGTGTTCTGTAGCTTATCATTCATTCCCAAGGCTATGAATTTTTTCCCTCTAAGTACCAACACTTATTTGTAAGCTTACAAATTGAAATGCATGCATTCCTTTGCTTGACATCTTGTCACTGCAGAATATGACCTTCGGCTCTGCTTTTGGAAAGTGATAATATACATCTAGCTTTAAAAAAAAAATCTCCAGACTATATGTGAAAATTGATTTTTAAAAAAACTTAAAGAAATTCATTTCATACTGTTTCCTGGTATATGAAGCAAAGTAATTTTCAACTGGAATAAAAGAACACAGCAATGACATTTATACAAAGCAGCACATAATTTGCTATCAATTATGAACAAAATCACCAGTGATATAACACTTGGTCCTTCCAGAGAAGAGGAATGATTGTCACAGCAGAACCCTCACTGACCTAGCCTAGTTCAGTGTATGGGGGGAAGGTATCTCACCACCAGAAAAGTCACCTGAGAGTACTTGAAAATATCTACCTGTTTGTTTTGCCACTGCACACTTATTCTTGATTAATGTGCATTTGGAGAAGATTTGCTTCAGCCTTGAACTTTACTTTTCCTCTTTGCTCCAGTGGGAGCTTGTGAGGGAAAGGGGACCTTCACACACTGAGCTACATCCCCAGTCCTTTATTAATTTTTTCTTTTCTCACCAAGTTGTCCAGGTAGAGCTTGAACTCTAGCCTTCTTGCCTCAGCCTCCCAGATTGCTAGGATTATAGGCATGCATCACCCAGCTGGACTTTGCCTTGTAGTGTTAGCATGAATAAGAAAAAATTTGTGTGAAGCATTGAATAATCTTAAGAATGGCCATTTTTTAAAATAAATGAAAACCAAAGAATTCATGGAACAAAAAAAGCAGGTTTCAAGATAATTTCAAAGCCTATTGCCATTTCTTAGATCACAAAAGGCTGTAGGAAATTGGTGTTGACATTTTAGGCTTGCTTTCCCGTGTTATCTTCGGAGGCTGTCTATGTGTAGCAGACGGACCAGATTGGGGCCCAGCTGACCTGTGAATTTCCACTATTTCCATTATTAGCAATGTTCACTGGCTGTGTGGCAGTTCACATCAGCCACCAAAATGGCCAAAATTAATGGATTTTTAAACTGCTTTGTAAGTTATTTATTTATGGCCTCAAATGCAGACTGAATGTCGGTTCAGAATTTAATTTGCAGGAGATATAAATCATCCTGAGCAATAATTTTTAAGTACACACTAATAATTATTTTTATTAATCCTCTGATTCCTAAGCATGGAGAAAGACTTACAGGATTTCAGTAAATATGAAATGTTTTGTAAATAAAGGAATGGGTCATATTTCATTTTTGTGTGTGAAAAAATAAATTAGTGCCATCTTGGTGTTCGTTATTACTGTCTTGTTGCTACATTCCACCTAACAGTCTCTTTGTTTAAATCACCTCAAGAATCACAGTGTTGGTTTGGTCTTTTATGTGTGTAACAGTGAATTTTGTGGTAACACATAGACTTTCCCAAGTTCATAGCTGAGGATTTTTAGCAGTCAGAAAAGCTATGAAATTGAAGGAGAGAAAATTCAGGGCAAGCTGTTCAAAACCAATCAGTGGGAAATTATGTAAACTTAATTAACTAGGACATCAAGGGAAGGAGTATGGAGTGTAATGAAGTATTTTAGAAATGAGGCAAAGCAGCCAAAGTAATACAGGGTGAGCTGAAATGGTCCCAAAAGAAAGGGAAGGAATGTCTTCCCTGAATAGGGAGTACTGCTTGACCTCGTGCCTTATTTTTGGATGTGAAACTCTGTGACAGTATTCTCAGGGGATAGATGTACAAGGAGAGTCTGGAGCTGAATGGACCAAAAAAAAAAAAAAAAAGAGAAAGTTCTGGCTTGCACTATTTATTGGACAGTGTTCAGGTAGTAAAATGGAGGCAGAAATGTAGGCATTATGGTTCAGCTGCAAACCTCTGACCTTCCATTAGCAAATGAGCCAAAAAGATTAGCTAGAATTTAGAATAAATCTACACATTTCATGTCTAGGTAGACCAGATGGAGAAAGACTTGAAGATTCTTTGTCTAGGGCTCAGGCTCAGTTCAATTTAAAAGATATTTATGCCCTCCCATAAAAGATCCAAAAAAATTGGGCACATTTAAATAGTTCATACAAATATATTTTTAAAAAGATTTTAAAGCGTTCATCGAAAGATCAGTATGTAGATTTTTTTAAAGACATGAATGTATTCATAGTAGCTAAATCTTAGAAGAAGCCTCTATATCATTCAACAGATGAATAGATAAAGAGTGGTATTTATACATAATGGAGTACTACTCTGACATAAAGAAAGATAAACTTGAGGCATTTGTAGAAAAATATATGTACCTTGATACCATCATATCAAGTGAAATAAATAAGAAATTCTGGCTTAAATATCACATGGTTTCTCTTATATGAGAAATCCAAAATAGAAACAGCAAAATAAAAGATAATAGTAAATAAGGAGATAGATCTTTTGCTAAAGAGATGGAGAGTGAGAGAAGGGAGTGGAGAAAAGAGGGTGGAAAAGGAATTGAGATATGTTATCTACATATGCCAACTCCACACAATATAATCATTATGTACTGCAAATATGCACAAGTTTAAAAAAATCAAAAAACATGAATGGTTCAAAATTTTAAAATGTATGTGATAGTCCTTCATAAATGTACATTTTAAATATCTGAGAATGTTTTGTCTGTGTGAAAATGTTATTTCCCCAAAATCAGAGGACATAGGAACATGCTAAGTGCTGAGCTGTTACTGCCTCTAAGACTAACATTCTAGTCTGACAACTAAAGTCGTGTCACTAAAGTTTGCTTTTTAATTATTGTTACCAGATGCCATATATTTAGCATCATACAGCCCGTGGTACTGTAAGAGAACTATGTCCATAGAGATTTCTAACTGTAGAGGATCCTGGACCAGTTCTGAGTGACTTGATGATTTAGATAGTAAGTACCAGTCTTGGTCATGGGCTTATAGAAATAATAGGCTCCCATAATTGCAGCTATAATTGATTCATAAAAGATTCTTTGTTCTTTTAGCACAAAGTAATTCCAAACTGTATCTGCTACTTTTCTCTTTCCAGACAAGACTCCTGGGTGTGACTGTGGTTCTTAGAAAACTTGGTTCCAGGAAAATAATTTAAAGAAGCTTGATGGATCTTAGTGGTTAAGAGTGGGAAAGGGCACAGCACTGGAATTAGACCTGGGTTCAAATCCCAGCCCTACTACTAATTCAGTTTAAAGGTGGGGATCACCAGAGTACCTAGCCTTATAATAAGGGTGAGGATTGAACTCCTGAATGGTGCTTATTCAGTCTTGCACAAAATGAATACCCATGAAAGATGACAATTATTACTGTTATTCATGATTTCTTCTCTAATATATTCTTTTAGAAATATTATAAAGAAAAAATTTTGAGGTACTGGAGCTCAAGCCTGGGGCCACCCACATAAGCACTTTACCTTTGAGCTATAGAAGAAAATTTCAATTACTTATATGTACCACATGAGAGATTGTCATTAACATTACTGGTATATTACTTAGTAGTCTTTTGAATTTTTTTGGATCTTTTTGAGAGAGGGTCTCTCTCTGCATTTCAGGCTGGCCTTGAGCTCACTTTGTAGCCCAGGCTAATCTTGAGCTTGCAATTATCCTCCTTCCTCAGCCTCCCGAGTGCTGGGATTACAGGCATGCGCCACCACGCCTGGCTTACATGAATTGTTTTGCACATAGTAACTGCTTAGTAAAGGTCTATTAACTAGTATTGTCCTTTTAAAAATTAGCTACATAGCATTCTTTCATGGCCATGCCTCAGTGTATTAACCAAATCTGTGTTGTTGGGTTATTAAGTTTTCTTTAGAAATAGAAAGATTTTCTATTTTGGATACTTTTGAGATAAACATTTGTATTTAAAATTTTAGCATGTATTTGGTCATTTCTTTAAAATAAATGCCTGTAAGTAGTATTACTGAGTCAGAGGCTATTAACCTTGTAAAGTTTTTGTGCACTATAAAGTTGTCTTGAGTACGGTATTGCCTTTGTAATTTTACCAATACATCAAAAATGATCTTTCAAAGTTTCTTTCTGTGACCTCTTAAAATTTTGATTTTTTTTGCTGTTAGTGCAATCCCCGTGTATTTAAGTATATTTTAAAGAAATTCATCCCTTTGTAATGATTTTTCCCTGAAATACACAAAACCTTAAACTCCTGTAGTAATATTTCCGATCCAGAATAGTTCACTATAGTTCATGGAGAACAAAAGAGACAACTGCTTTTCCTGTCCTGGGTGGAGAATAGTTTCACTGATTTACAGGAACATTAAGCCATGATAGGTAATGACAGTTTATTCCCAAAATGTGCTCAGTTACTCATTGATGTGGATATGCTATAACCTGACATCCTTGGCTAAAAAATCTCCCTAGGGAAAGCATTCTGGGAGAGTGAGCAAAAGAAATACTTTCTGGGGAAAGTATCCAGGCAACGTGGACAGACATGACAACATTTCCCTCTAGCAGTCTATATTCAAGAGCAAATCTGTGCTCACCAAGCAGATGAATCTGGCATTTTTAAGGACATGTGATGGGTGAATTGAGATTCGCTGTGACAATGATGGTAGCCATTCTGACATTTCTGGACATCTCAGTCTGAAAGAGGACTATAAGAGGGAACATGTTAAGCCCGGAGACCAGGAAACCTCTGGATCTGTTGATAGAGCTTTTTCATTTTTCTGTCTTTTCCTTCTGCCTGTCAGGACTAGTGATTTCATAAGCTCCATCTCTCACATCAGGGAAGTGACTGATTGAATTTGGGTAGTATTTACTTTTTATTTGTTTGTTTTGTTTTGAGATTGCACCATTCCTTCCTGTATGAAATGTCTGTAGAAGAAATGGGTCACATAGAAGGTGTGCTTGAGAAGCAACTCTGCTTCCATGGATACATACACATGTGTTTCCTTTGATATGCTGCAACCCAGGTGAAAGAAAAGTCCTACCTAAAATAAGGAGACAGTGTTCTATATTTATACCACCGTCTGACTACTTACAATGGAATCTTTATATATATATATATATATATATATATATATATATATATATGTATATATATATAAGTGGTTGGGCAGGACTCATTTAAATTAAAAGGGAAAACATTTTCTTACAGTGGAAATAAAAGGGTTAACAAACTTACATCCTCCTTTTTTTAGTATCCTCCTTTAATATCTATACTAAACTATAACTGCTTAAGGGTTGAATAGCATCTTGTTGGAAACAGTTTATTTTCTAATTGACACTACTTTAGAATTTGCAGTTGAGATCTATTTGGCTAAGACCTCATTTCCCATCTAACACTTTAAAATTATTGGTCGCCTAGCCAAGGAGAAGATGGGTCTGCTTATGATGCCTTTGTATCAAACCAGCAATGTCTAGAAACCCTCCAAGGCCTATGTGATTATATTAGCGATCTACTATATAGAATGAAGAAACAAACATCATCTCCTTTCTACTATTCAGGGCCAAAGAATCATCCTTTTCTCACAGGGGTCACTTGTACAGAGTTGGCTTGTGAAAAGAAAGGCTCTGTGATTCCTGCTGTTTACTCTAAGTTCCCAGCCCTGGCTTCAGCTGTAACTCAAAGGGACCCAATTTTCTGTAGACCTCTAAAATGTAGGCCTAGGAAATGCCTGGAGATGGCACAAAAGCTGACACATTATGAATAGCAGACAGAAGGTACTGTATTGTACCCCTTGTAAGGACATTTTAGAAGTTTTTTTCCCATGAACTAACTTCCCCATTAACAAACAGACCTTCTGTATGGCAGCTGGAAGGTACCAATGGGATCGTTCTTCTTATTGCACTGTGGCTACGGATTTTACAGTGGTATCCCTGTAACCCTAAGGCTTTGTACATAGTACCGCACATATTAGTTAGAAGAATAATTTAGTGATATAGCTCTGTGGTTTCCAATATTTCCCCTGCCAAAGATTTTTTTTTTTACCATGGCTTCCATATTTTGAAACAGTTACTATTCTACATTGATTAAGTAATAATTCATTCATTTCCTCTTCTTATTGACCAAAGCCAGCAAAGACTTCTGATCAATATGGAAAATCATGATTTATTAGTACCATAATTTTAGCTAATAAAAAAATCTGACATTGTCTTGAGGTTAGGTAGCAAATAAGCTCTTTGAAATAAAAATAGCTTCCAGCCTTATTATTTTTTCAGGGGTTCCTATGAGTCTGAACACTCAGACTAAAAATGATCTTGTCCACAGCAGACATTTTATGGGAAACATGCTAATACTTACGGTGTGAAGGTGGAACGACTGATTTGCAAAGCCAAACCAGTGTTGACTCGCATTTCCAGTGTAGAAAAATTTAAATCTTTTAGTATTTCCCTAAATATATAAGGTGCTTATATGCAAAAAAAACCTGCTTCTTTACTACTAATCCTGGATATTTAAAAAGTGTAAGATTTTCTTAAGAATTCTAATTGTATAAACAGACCAGAAATATGTCTGTCTATCCACCAGTCTAGAGTGTAGGTTATGCAGGAGACGGGCTTGGAGAGGATGTCCGAAAGTGAGACCTTAGGTCTCTGGCTCTTTTTTAAGAATAGGTAGCATTTTGTATTATTGCTGATTAGGATAGGTTTTATTGATAGAATGTCATTATTTCATATCTAATTACAGTATATATACTATGGTTAGCTGTTTCCCATCATCTAGCTCACGGTTCATATTGATATTTTGTTGCTGTAGACTGCTGAATTCTACTAGCTTTTAAAAATTTCATATGTTGCTGGGTATGATGACACTTGCCTGTAATCCCAGCACTTGAGAGGCTGAGGCAGGAGGATCACTGCAAATTCAAGGCCAGCCTGGGCTGCATAGGGAGTTCAAGGCCAGCCTGAATTACATAGCAAGATCCTATCTCACAAAAACAAAACTAAAAATGTCATATGTCTAGGAATCATAGAGGACAAAGTCTGGAAGGAAGTTGCAAGCAGAAATGGCTTGATCGGGTGTGTCTTTACCTTGATACCTGAGAAAGGGCAGCCCTCAGGCAGTGACGGTTGAGTTTAGCCTTTGCAAGACCTATAGTGAAAACCAGTGATGGATCTGTATAGTGAAGGCAAGGTCAGGGATACGAAGTGGGCCAAGGTTCTCATGTCCAGGATGTTCTGTATTTTTGTTGTTATTAACATGCCAGGAGGGTAGTAGATGATCAATAACATATGTTCCAAGAATTAGGCACAGTCCCTTTTCATTTAGCAGTCTTCAAATCAATGTTAATCTCTTCAATACACCATTTGTGGACAATATTCTGTCAACTGTGCCACTGTAAATATCACTGATGAGTTCTGAGATGTTTTGTTAGCTTTTGTACACATATGTTTTTGTATGCAGAGGTGGAAGGATCAAGAGATGGACCTTGAAACAGTGGGACAGGCAAAAATGAGGAGATGATGCGATGGAGAGAACAGTAAGATTTACCTGAGAGATGAACTTCTAAAAAATGTTACTGAGGTACAATTTACATATAATTAACAGCATAGAATTCTGTGCTAGCAAAAATATGGGACAGTTTTATCTGTGAAAGGAACAGCATCTACCATCCAGAATCATAATCCAATTAGTAGAATGAATTTCTTCCAAAATGAATACAGCCCCCATATGGCTTTTAGTAGGACATAAATGAATATAATGTAGTAAATTCTGAGGCCCTGAAAAAGCAAAAAAGAGCCAGAGGTTTTTAAAAGAATTTATCTGAACTAGCAAACTTTTTTTTTTTTTTTTTTGAGACAGGGTCTCACTATCCCGTTCAGGCTGGTCTTGAACTCACTTTGTAGCCCAGGCTGGCCTCAAATTTGCAACGATCCTCCTGCCTCAGCCTACTGAGTTCTGGGATTACAGGTGTGCGCCACCACGCCCAGCAAACTTTCTTAACAATCTCTAGTTTTTTTCACCTTCAGATGGCAAGGCAGTCTAGTTATGCCTCAGGATCTCTTAACAAGGGAGAATCCTTCAGTCACGGTTACTCTGAAGGAGCAAGAACTTGCAGACATTTGTAAGGTAGTGTGGAACGGTTCTTTTTGCATGAGGCATCCCAAGTCTCTGCAGGTTATACCCTACTCTTTATTTTGACTGCTGTGTGTCACGCTTAGGATTAGAGATTTTATTTTATTTATTTATTTATTTTTGGTATCGGGAGTCGAACTCAGACCTTACGCTTACCAGGCAGGTGCTTGTGCCACTGAGCTATATCCCTCACCCCAGGATTATAGATTTTAGAATCTTTAAAAAAGAACTGATAAGGTAAACAGAGTCCAAACATGTTCTCTGTTTGTACAATTAGAATTCTTAAGAAAATTTTAAACTTTAAAAAATTCCAGTATTAACAGTGTAGTTTTTGCATACAAGTACCTTCTTCATCTGGTGAAATAGTAAAAGATTTAAATTTTTCTTGATTATTAAGAATACAAAGAATGTACCTCATTGAATACATTGTATGACACAAGATTCAAATACAACTCCATAGCTGAAAGGAGGGAACAGAGATATTAAGCATAAATATAAAATCCTGAATTTAGGTGCCACACCTCAACTCTACATATACAATATGGAAAAGAACATTTTATAGGGAAAAAAACCCAGAGGTTTTAGTTACGTATAAACTCACTTATGAAGCAAGATTTTAAAGCAGTAGCCCCAAATGCTTATATGAAATTGAATTACATATGGAAGAGAGAGTTTTACAATGCACTTGACTCTTGTTGCCAGAACTTTAGTTTGGTGTTTCATTCTGGGGATTGAAATTTTAAAAAGAGTATTAACCAAGTAGGACACATGCAGAGGAAGGGAAGGAAAACATGAGGTGACCGAACACTGCGACGGGAGGGTGATTGAGAATGACTGGACAAAGATGTCAGTAAAATATAGTTCGTAGCTGTGGAGGAAAATGCCTCAGGCTATTTGATCTGAAAACCTGACTTTCAAGATGAGGAAACGGGCTCAGAGAGATGTGTCCTGGGTTACATGATATGAAAGAAGCACACTGGGTAGGATGTTGGGAATGTTGATTTCTTCCCTGTAGATAAGGTACTATCTGCATTATCATACCTTTTTAATTACTAATCATTATGGTGAAAACCTGAAATCTGAAACGCTCTGAAATTCAGAACTTTTTGAGTGTTAATGTGGTGTTCAAAAAGTTTCAGATTTTGGAGGATTCTGATTTCAGATTTTCAGACTAAGGATGCTGAAATGATACATATATTTCAAAACGTGAAAAATTCTGAAACTTGAAACACCTGTAGACCCAACCACTTCAGATAAGGGATGCTCCACCTGTGATAGCTAGCATTCATTGGGTTCTTAAAGAAGCACTATGTTAGGTGAGGTTTATGTGTGGTCCCTTGATTGTTTTAATACATAGGGAAGCTCAGGCTTACAGAACCACTTGTCTTGCCTAAGGTCACACAGTTGGTGGGATGGGTTTCAAGTCTGGACAGTCTGGCTCCAGAGCCAGTTTTACTAACTTCTTTGCTGCATCTGGCCCTTAACTACAGTTCTTTGACTTGAATAAATGTTAGCTCCATTTTTCATGATTGCATTCTTTTTTTTGTTTTGTTTTTTTTTTTGTTTTTTGTTTTTTTTTCCGGTACCAGGAACCGAACTCACGCCCCTGTGCTTGCCAGGCAGGCGCTTTTGCCGCTGAGCTAAATCCCCAGTCCCCATGATTGCATTCTTAAATAGAAGGAGTCTCTCAGTAAGAAGGCCTAGGTTATGTTAGTGGATCTGGATTTTTTATGGGTTTCCTGTATCCCAGTAATGCCATTCCATATATACATGCCATCACAGTCCTTGGAAATAGCCACTTTCAGTTCCTGAGCCATTTAGATGAGGGAAGTTAGTATTACAATAGTCACCATGTATTGTTAGGAAACTTTGTGTCCCACAATCTCCTCTACATATATTTTTTCAAATTTGCATTAGGAGTTACTATAATTCCCATAGTATGGATATAAAGACTACATCACAGATTTTGGTATAAGTTATCAAACTAAATTATAAATTATATTTTTAGTAAAAATTCTGTTCTTTATTTTGAGCTAAAGATTCAAATACAGTTATATAAAATCATATAAAGAAGATCTGCATTTGTTTTACACCATTTCCCTCTATACTAATGTCTTATAAAACTATAGTACACTATCACAACCAAGATACTAACATTGATACAGTCATGGTACGGAACATTTCCATCACCACAAAAATCCTTCTCTCTCCTTTTTTTTGTTTGTTTTTGTGTAAGTTTGTTTGTTTGTTTGTTTGTTTGAGACACGATATCACTATGTAGTTCAGGCTGGTCCTGAACTCACTATGTAGCCCAGGCTGGCCTGGAACTCACAGCAATCCTTCTGCTTCAGCTTCCCAAGTGCTGGGATTACAGGTGTGCACCACCACACCTGGCGCCTTCCTCTCTCTTACCTTCCTATTCTTGACACCTGGAAACCACTAATCTGTTATCCTCTCCTATAATACTGTCATTTTAAGAGTGCCATATAAATAAATCATTCATATATAACCTTTTGAAAGGATTTTTTCACTCTGAAAAATTCTTAGAGATTCATCCAGGTCATTGAGTATATCAATCGTTTGTTTATTTTTGTTGCCAAATAGTATTCCATGGTGCAACACAATTTGTTTAACCCTTACCTGTTAAAGGACATCTGTGTCGTTTCTGGTTTTCAGGTACTATGAAAAGGCTGTTAAAAACATCTGTGTAAAGTTTTTTTTGTAAACATAGATAGGTTTTCATGTTTCTGGAATAAATGTTCAGGAGTGCAATAGCTAGGTCATATGGTAGCTTCATGTTTAGTTTTATAGGAAACCATCAAACTGTTGCCCGGAGTGACTGTGCCACTTTACATTGCCAGTAATGTGTGAGTAACCTAGTTTCTCTTCATTCTTGCCAGTATTTGGTGTTGTCACTATTTTTTATTTTTGTTGTCTTGATAGGGGTATGATAATATTTCATGGTTTTAATTTGCATTTCTCTATTGGCTACTGATGTTTGTTATGGTTTAGATATAGAATGTCTCCCCAAACTCTCTTGCTTTAGAGATGGGGCTTTGGAAGGTGACTGATCATAGGGGTGCAGTATTCCGCAGTGGGCGAATCCAGGGATGAGTTTATAGCTTAATATGCTGTTTGGAGGTAGGGCCTGGTTAACCGCAAGAGAGGGACTACCGGAGGTGTGACCTGGAAGGGTGTATCTCCCTCTCTGGCTCCTCCTTTCTCTCTGCTTCCGGACCACTATAGTGTGAACAGCTTTCTTCTACTCTGCTGCTCTGCCATGCTGTTTTTCCTCTGAAGTGAGCTAAACATGGACTAAAATGTGAGCCAAAATAAGCCTCTCCTCCTTCAAGTGTTGGATGTGGGTGGTGTCCCAGTGACAAGTGACTAAGACAGTGTTGGACATCGTTTCATGTGCTTATTTGCCTCTCATGTATCCACTTTGGTGAAATGTCTGTTCATGTCACTTGCCCATTTTTTGAGTGGATTGTTTGTACTTATTGTTAGGTTTAGAAAGAGGCTGAGCTTTTGTAGGTGCCCGCGTCAGCAGTAGGCTAGTCATTCCTGTGCCTCTCTGCCGTCCCTGGCTCCCGAGTTCCCTGCTCATGGGAACCCGCACAGCCTGATTTATGTGACTTATTATAACTTGAAGAAATTACAGTTCTATTCTGACTAGATCTAGTGGTCTAAACTTACTGCTGCCTAGCAGTGTTTTTTTAGAGATCTAATTTACATGTCATAAAATCCACCTGTTGGAAGTATACAAACCAGTGTCTTTACTATAGTCACAGCATTGAACATCATAACTAGTATGTCATTTTAAAACATCTTCGTCCCTGCCAAAGAGGAATCTCAAGCCCATTAGCAGTCACTCCTCATTCCCCACCCCACTCCACCCCCGCTCCACCCCCACTCTTCCAATCCCCAAGCTCCTGGATATCACTAACTACTTTGTGTCTCTGCCTGTTGGGAACATTTTGTATACATGCTGTTGTGCAATATGTGACCTTTCATGTGTGGATCTTTCACATAGCATAATTTTTTTTTGTTTTGTTTTTGTGTTTTGGGTACTGGGAATCAAACTTGTGACCTTGTGCTTGCTAGTCAGGCACTCGAGCCGCGGAGCTATATCCCCAGCCCACATAGCATAATATTTTAAAGAATTTTCTGTATTAGTGCTGAAAAATTTCTATTGTATAAACTACATTTATTTCCCCATTTATCAGTTAGTGGGCATTTAAGTTGTTTCCACTTTTTTGTTACTGTGAACAATGCTGCTACAAGCTTTTTTGCACCCGTTTTTGTGTGCACATACGTTTTCATTTCTCTTAGTTTTTGTATGCACACATATTCAGAAGTCATCTAAATGACTGCAGTAACCTTCTTAGTGGTCTTCAAGTCCACCGTCTCCACCACTTTGGCTCGTCTTACACATTTTATTTAGATGAATCTTCTCAAGGTAAAATTCTCTTCTATTCTCTTAGGTGTATACCTGGAATGAAATTAATTTCTAGGTTATATGGTAATACATTATTTAATTATTTGAAGAACTTTTTGAAGAACTAATATACTGTATGAATTTTGGGAGAACGCCAACACTCAGACTGCAGCAGACACTGTCAAAAAAGTGAAAGTGCAACCCACAAAGTGGAAGGAAGTATTTGCAAATCATATATCTGATAAAGGGTACTGGGTAACCTGGCTCCTAACCAGGCTTATAACCTACCTGGGTCTATGAGTAACAGACCCTCTCCAGATCTTGAGGCTGCTGGCGCCCTGTTCTTGGAGTTCTCAACACTGAGAACTATGAGCACTGCATTTATGATGTTTGTAAATCACCCACCTATTGTATTTTGTTGAAACAGCCTGAAATAATTAAGATAGTAAGTGTCCTTTGAAGTGTGTAAATGTTTTTCAATTTTGAATGTGCCCCTGTAAAACTTTTCAGGCACTTCTCACTCACAAGTACCAGTGTCTCTTCAGTTCCTTTAGTCTGTAAAGATAAACTTGCCTCCTCCTTTGTGAGAAAGTTAAGATTCCTTGCCATAAATGCTTCAATTTCCTTTGTCTCAACTTCATAAATTTCTGTGTGTGTTCACTTTCTCTCCTCTTGTCGTACTTTCCTTTAAGATACAAAATTTTGCTTAAAAGAGAAGAGATGAATGCTTTTTCGTGGTCCATTGTATCCCTTCTTCTTAGACCCTAATTCAGTGATTAGCTTTTCTCCCCCGTACCCTTAATAATCTTGCTTTCATATGATTCTTTCCTTTCTGCTGTCAGATAATCTCAGATCTTTGTTGTCCCCTTTAAAAATAAGGGAGAATTTTCCCAATGTTATTTTTCCTTGAACCTACCAAGCTGTTTTTTCTCTTTCCCTTTACTTTTAACTCCCCAACTCCCATATCGTGCTGGGAATGGAACCCAGGGCTCCACACATGCTAGGCAAGTGCTCCAGTGCTGACCTACATCTCCAGCCCTTTTCTGCTTTATTTTGAGAAAGCCCTTGCTAAATTGCCCAGGCCTGCCTGCATCTCTTGATCCTCCTGTATCTGCCTCCCAAGTAGCTGAGATGAAATATGTGTGCTGCTATCCCTGGTCTACTTCCTATCTGAAAAGAGCTGTTTGACTTCACCTGAATGATCACAGAGACCCCTCTCAGTGGTCCTCAAGTCCCGTGTCCACCACTTTGGCTCATCTTACACATTTCATCGGAGGAATCTTTCCAAGGTCAAGTTCTGGATACCTAACCTTCCTGCCCCAAGTCTTTTGATGACAAACCTAGTATTCAAAGCCCTTGTGTTCTATGAATCTGAGCAATCTGGACAACTCTTCCTCAAACACCCTCATCCACATACTAGGTTGTTGCTTCTTGCCTGCTCCCCAGAACACCTGCCCTCCCTCAGTCCTTCCTACAGAAATCCTGCCTAAAGTGCAAATGCCTTGGTCTCTTTTGAACATCTCCTCCCCTTCCACCAGAGGGCACTCTCCAATCTTTAAATCTATAGCACATGTATCCATTACTATTCTGCTTGGAATAGTATTGTATTCTGTATTGTTTTGCCATGTACTGTAGCTTTTGAAAATACGTAGAAGTGCCAGGCATAATGGTGCACACCTGTAATTCCAGCACTCGCGAGGCTGAGGTGGGAGGATTGCCATGATTTGAGGCCAGCCTGAACTACACAGTGAGATCTTGTCTCCAAAAAAAGAAAGGAGGGGAGAGGGGAGAGAGGGAGAGATCTCTGAAAGCAGAGACTAAGTAGCTCACCCATCTTTGGACCCTGTCCAGCAAAAGCAAGGGCTTGAGATCTAGTAATTATTTCTTGAATGAGCTCTTGGTTTGAAGTATTTTTTAATTGGTTTGATTTGAATTAAAAACGAGAACCGAGCCACCCACATCCTTGGTGAAAAATCTGGAAAAGATAAGGCAGAAAACATGGGTAGATAGTGTGAGGTGAGGCAGAGGGGGTAATTTGTGCTTTAGCTTTGCAGTGATTCTGAATACCTGGAACTGAAGACTTTTTCTGGATGTCAGTTTTGCCTTAGAAAACTAGTGCATAGCAGAGTTGCTCTTGGCACTCAGAATGCTAAGGGTTAAAAATGTGGAACTGGTTGAGTAAGATGATGTGAAGTCACTTTATCTGACAAACTGGATCATCTCTTCTGAACGAAGGTCCTAGATTTGCTGTGAAGGATGTCATGTTTATCTCCCGGTTATGGAAAAAGAAAGTAGTGAGTTGCAGGAACTTTGTAAACTATAAAGCACTGCACATAAGTTGACCTTTAAAGTTTAAAAATATTTCCTACAAAATGTAGGTCACCTTATAGCTTACATACTATTGGCAGCTGGTTGGTAGGCAGGGCTGGTCTCTCAGCTTTCTAAGCTGTTCTTAATGAATGGGCAGGTCTTAGAAATCAATATCGTGTGGGCACAGTGGCACATGCCTGTCGTCCCAGCATTCGGGAGGCTGAGGCAGAAGGATCCTGGTGAGTTCAAGCTACAAAGTGAGCTCAAGGCCAACCTGAACTGCATAGCAAGACCCTGTCTCAAAAAGACAAAAAAAAATCTATATCATGGCCAAAAGTAATGTATAAGTGATTCCTCACCTACTGTGAGAGTGACGTTCCAGAGACCCCTGCGATAGGTGAAAATCCATGAAGTAGC
>NW_004955416.1:10518535-10522043 GCF_000276665.1 Chinchilla lanigera | reverse complement strand
TAGGTTAAGGCTTTATAAACCCCACACTCCTATAAACCTTTCCCACACTCTTATAAACACTTCATATGCTCTTAAACACTTTCTGCACTCTTAAACCTATGTAATTTTAACAACATACAAAATTCTACACTAGTACTGTATTTTTTTCTTTAAAGAATCCACAATACAGTGTAGCCACAATAAGTGAACCGCGATATAGTGAGGATGACTTGTATGCCCAATAAGGATAAACCCAATCTTAAATTTTTATGTAATAAAACTTAAATTAAGCTGTCTACTAGAATGTATTCATGATTCATTATATGCATGTGTTATTAACTCTGTTGAATATTCAAATAAGATAAATTAACTCAATATTTAGTTGTTTGGATTAGACAACTGAGAAGTGATTGTTTTATTAATTTTTAGGTCTGAGGATATTATAAAAACATTCTTTTTCAGTATCTAGCCATGTTGATATTTTTATGTCCAGTTCAACATTATATTCAATGTCATGAATGTATCAGTTTATCTCATCTCCCATTGCTGGATGTTTGGATTGCTTCCCTGTTTTTTTCCTCTTACACACTATTTTTCAGTGGACATCTTACTGTGTATCTGTAGGAAATAGATATGCGTTTGTTTCTGTGTTTATTGAGATGGTTTATCTTTTCTTTTGGGCTGTTTGAATTGATTTCTAAATTATAAGCTCTTAAAAACTGGTAAGTGGCTCCATTTTTTGCAAACTAATTCTAATAGGAATACTTTAGTATAATAATTCTTCAATAATCCTAATAGTGATAATTCCTAATTTTCATCGATTGCTTACTGAGTAGTAGGCACTCTAAGTATTATATCTAAATATTATAAAATTTAAATTTTATGATATTTATATATACTTTATCATTTCTTTTAATTTTGTTTTCTTTTTTGAGACAGGATCTCACTATACAGCTCAGACTGGCCTTTAACTCGCTATGTAGCCCAGGCTGGCCTCCAACTCATAGCAATCCTCTTGCCTCAGCTTCCCAAGTGCTGGGATTATGAGTGTGTGGCACCACTCCAGCGCATTTCTTTGCATTCTTACAACAACCTTATGAGATGTTTCAAAGGAGAAAATGAAACTTAAAGTATTTACTCAAAGCCACATATGACACAGGTGGCCGAGCCAAGACTGTCACCCAGGCTCTTAACCACTGCATCATCATCTTCAATAAATGTGTATTCTCACTGGTGCTAATTAGAACCCAACTGTGCGTATGGCATTTGTGCGCTGATATCCTATCTGTGTTTTTATTGTGTAACGTACTGAGGATGCGATAAGCCCACAGCTGGTGTCTGTTAATGATAATGGTGTGGGAATTCAGAAATAATTTCCAGAGCATCCAGGGTACAAAGGATGGTGTAATTTTCATTATTCAGTGATCTTTAAATTCTGGGACATAAAAAGCAATTTGTTATTTGGATATTCAAGAGAGTTTTTTCTTGTTCTAAAAGTTGGATTTGAAATGGAAGTAGTGTACTTTCTGATATTTCAGAATTTTTTACTTTTATTTGTTCTAACCTTATTCCTCTCTGAGACAGAAACACCTTCCTCTCTAAGCTTTCCCTCATATGGCAGTATCATCAGATTTATTGGATGGGAAAATACGTGCTCACAGAGTTTTTAAGGAACCCTTGCTCATTTTCAAGTAAGAATGCTGTCCGGTGTTTTTAGGGTTAGTTTGAATACATTATGATGTAGCTATACAATGGAATACTATGTGGCTACTACAAAGCATAGGTTAGATAAATACATTTGAGCAAGGAAAGGTGTCAACAGTGTATTACCAGGTAAAAGCAGGAAACCCCAAAAATGTCCACTGTTCTGTGTCTTAAGGCCCATTAACTTATAGGAGCTCTACAGATGGAAATACATAGGAAAGTGTTTGGAATGGTGCACACTAAGCTTACAACTGTTGTTAACTCCGGGAAAGAGTAAGATCTGAGGGAAGAAGGAAAGTAGATCTTTTTACTCCATGTATTTCCGATTTGTTTGAAATTTTATATGCATTTTTTTCTGTTTACTGAGATATGTTTTTTTCCTTGAAAAATAACTCCCCAAATTAAAAAGAAAAGATGTTAAAACACACTCCTCCTGTATACCACTCAAACAAATGTAAATGTTTCTTGTATTTGCTTTAGAAAATCTTTTTCTTTTGTGGTGCTGGAGAATGAACCCAGGATTTTGTGCATGTTGGGGAAGCATTCTACCACCGAGCCACATTTCCAGCCCTAGAAAAAATTTTAAATGACAGTTATAACTTTTAAGTCTTCTGTGTTCTTTTTCTCTTTTAATTTTTTGGTTTTTTTCCGGTACCGGGAATTGAACTCATGACCTTGCGCTTGCCAGGCAGGCACTGTACCACTGAGCTAAATCCCCAGCCCCTGTGTTCTTTTTCTCAATTCTACTGTATATTCTTTCCCTCCCCAGAAGCAACAGCCATCATCAGTTTGGTTTATGTCTATTCCATGCTATATGAATATATTATAATTTAAATTTGTAAACAGTATAGTGTTTGTTTTTAGGTGTACATACATTACAGTATGCTTTATTAATATTCAGAAACTTAAAAAGTGACATAGCTTTCAGCATCTAGCCATACTGATATCTTTAGGTCCAGTTCAAACATCTTCCGTGGCACGACCGTGTCAGTGTGTCTCTCCTCCCGCTGCGGGATGTTTGGGTTGCTTCCTGTTCTTTTCCTCTCACGGGCTGTCCTTCAGTGGGCAAGCTAGCACATCCTACTGTGCGCCCACATGAGAGTTCCCAAGGGCAGGGCTTCCCTGATTCTCTGTCAAGACACAGACGTAAAAGGATTTTTGTGTGACGAACTGTGGTAAATGAGAAGGCCTTTGGCTAACTGTCCAGCTGCCACCCCAAGAAGGAATCGTGGTTTAAGCACACTTTGGCACATAGTGCCAAATATGCAGGGAAACTCTGCTCTAAAGCATCGTCTCACGCACTTTAATACCCTGTGAATCACCTGGTGACCTTGTTAAAATACTGGTTTTTGAATCTGTAAGTCCGAAGGTGGGCTCTGAATTCTGCATTTCTTACAACTTCCCAAGTAATGCTGATGCTTGCAAGGATTGAGGCTCTCGCTCAATGGTCCCCTGGCTTCTGAAGAGTAAGGCTGCCGTGCTGTCTGTCCAGGACAGTGGACACAGCCACACGTGACTGCTGGGCACTAACAGGCAGCTGGTCTGCATTGAAGTGTGCTCGGGGCAAAGCCTGAATCAGACTTGCAGGTTTCATGAGAAAGAAGAATGTGGAAACCTCACACTTTTTATATTGATTATTAAATGGTAAACGTACTCCAAAATTATTATATTATTTTGAATGTTACAAGTTAAATGTGGTAGGAGAATGGGAAAAAAAGAAACAAGTTATATCATGTACAGGTAAAAATTCTTTATGATGAACGTAATCATATATATACCTAAAATGTACCAATAAAATCTGATTGAAAAAAACAAGGTTTTTTTA
>NW_004955416.1:10497430-10515653 GCF_000276665.1 Chinchilla lanigera | reverse complement strand
AAAAAAAAAAAAAAAAATCCTTCTTCAATCATATGCCAAGGATCATGTCTATTTGACTCTGTTTCTCTATTCGTTTCTTCCAGGATTATTTCAGATAACTTTCAGAGTCCATAGAATTACAGGAAAGTCTTCAAAAGCCATCCTGCTTTGATCTGAAGCAGTGTGGATTATACCTAAATTAATCATCCTTTCACTTTTTTTTTCTCGGTGCAAGGGATTGAACCTAGGCCCTTTGCATATGCTAGGCATAGCTCTGCCACTGTGCTCCATCTTCAGCACATTTTTTTACTTTTGAAAGTAAAAATGAATTGTGAAAGTAGTGAATATTATGTAATATTTATACATTTTGTTACATTATATAAATACACAAATACACTTATGCCAGTAAATTTGATGGTGGCATAGCATTTCTTGAGAGACATAAGCAACCAAAGCTCACTCAGAAAGAAAAGTGTGGCTGCAGTAGCCCTATATCTTTTAAAGAAATTTAATTATCTTTCCAATAGTAGCCATTCTACTAAACCATTCTAAAGCCATTCTACTTTATCAGATAAAGGTGATATTGTATTGTGGTTTTAATTTCTTCGGCAATTAATGATGTGGAACATTTTTCCTATAACTGTTGACTGGTTTTATGTCTTTTCAGGACTGTTCAGGCCCTTGCACATTTTTGAATCAAGTTCATTGTTTCTTGCCATTGAGTTACTTACATATTTTGTTTATTAATCCGCTATGGGATATATGGTTTACAAATACTTTTCCCATTCTGTGGGTTTTCTCTTCACTTTTTCTTGCTCCTCGGAAGTTTTTTTAGTTGGATGTAATCCTGTTTGTTCTTTTTTTGTATATAATTGAAATATACTGACGTCTTTGACTCTCACGTAGTACCCCATGGCTCATTTTGGTCCTCCTTCCTCCACCTTCTCTTGTCAGTAAGAAACAGGGCACTCAGTGTATGTTCCTTCTTTGTTTGACCCCTCTGCATGTGTAGCACTAACTTGTGAAGTAGATGCTGATACTTCCTCAGAAAGATTATATAGTATCTTTTAGTTTTAGTATGGACAGTGATGCCTCTTTGGCCCTTACCGTGGATGGAAGATGTCAACAAATCCTCTGTGTGGTATACATGTTTATAATTAAATTACTTGAGCAGGGAAAGCTGGGATTTTCATTATTTTATTTCATTACTGCGCAAATGTTTAATGCAAAATGGAAAACATCACCAAATAATAAAATAATGTGTTTTATTTGCGCCAGTAAAATAAATGACAAAGTCACCATAGCAGTAGCATCCAGACTGCTGTCTAAATGTTTTCTGGCAGGACTACACAGAGTATATTTTCTGCGTATTTAACTAATGTGTGATTTCCGATGTTTCCTGCCACTAGTTGGCAGTTTTGTGCACCTCTCAAGACATAATGTAAAACAGACATGGTGAGGAAAGAATAAACTGTCCCTGGACACTTGTGTGTCTAACCCTTCATTTTATCAGCAGTTTCCACGCTGTCTTTGGAAGGGAGGTATTAATTATTTGTGTCCAGAAGTAGTGAGCGAACGTGATTACTGATTATCTTACAGGTTTGGGAAATACAAATACATTTCATCATTAGACAAAACCATGCCAGAGATTGTTCGAAGCAAAGAGCCTGCTGCATCCATCCCAGCTTAGTAGATGCAGCGAACAATAATAAGTTTTGAAAAGTAAAGACTCTGATTCAGTATCAAACGTTATGAAACTCCCTAACAGCGCGTGTAAACCTATAGTGATAGGACAGGCTGGGATGCATGGTCACACATTCATGACCTGCCAGAGCCCTAGGCAATTCAAAGTACAGAAGCAGTCACCTGGCAAAAGCACTGGAATAATAGGAACCTCTGGGCACCTTTTGCTTCTTCTATCTTGGTGAAGCCTAGGACCACCCCACAACTTTTTTAAAGACTGAGCCTGTGGAAGTCTCAATAGCCATCAGAGTTTGTCTGCTTTAAGTCCATACTGAACCTGTCTGCTCTTCCAAATGCCTTGAAACTTGCCCCAGAAATCTGCCCCTGGATTTTGACTGAGGGAATCAAAATTAAGTAACTGTGATATCCAGAGAACTTGGCATGTCTGGAATGTGGGAATTAGGAGAAAAGCAAACAATGACAAAATCATGTCTGTAAATCACGTGGAGTACAGAGGTGGAAGGACATATAATTTCCCCATTGATGTCTTTGTTAAGAGCTGAAAACTGTAGGCAGATAATGCTAGTCTCTTCAGAGCTACTCAAAAGCAGCGGCTACCACAAGTGAAAGGTCAGGTGCTAGATGGCAAGACATTTAGTTAGGCTTTTTTTTTTTTTTTTTTTTGGTACCAGGAATTGAACTCAGGACCTTGTACTTGCCAGGAAGGCACTGTACCACTGAGCTATATCCCTGGCCCTAGATGGCAGGACAGAATGGTGCAGTTTGGAAGTTTATGTTGTATACCAGGCATTACATCTAAGTACTGTGGAGGAAAAAGAACATGAAGCAGTTCCTCCCTGCTCACTGAGCTTGTACTTTTAAAGGGATATAAAGTACTTGTTCATGCGGGCCTGTCAGTTTCTCCTTCAGGGTTCAGGCCCTTTATCCAAGTAGTCATAGACTGAAGTTTGAAGAAAAATATTGGCCTCTTTTCTTCTTTTATTCTTTCATGTAAGTAAATGGTTCCTGATCTGATCTCTTTCAGCCTCATAGAATTATCTTTTCTTTTGGTTGTACTCTTGTTTCCCTATGCATAAAATTTCTATGGGCCTAGATCATCATCAGATTATTTGTAATCCAAAAAATGAATGTGCCATTCAGTTGAGGTTTTGATGACTTACGCTCCTAAATATTTTGACTTAAATTTTAAATGAAAATATTTCTAGGATGTACCTTTTTAAACAGAAAGTACTTGTCTTGGTTTGATCTTTTCTTGACTCGGGTCATGTTTGGGAAGTGTTTTGTATTGTGGGTTCAGATGATGAAGGGTGTGAAGTGCACTGATTTAGTTGTTATGTAGTTCTGTATGGTCACAGCCATTTTTCCCCTGGGCCCTTGAATTGCTTGGGTTGGCAGGCTTCTGGGTTCTTTGCTAAAGAGCGTGGCCTTAGGTGCCCTGTGTGTTCGCCCCTGCCTTCAAGGGCAGTTCATAAGCCTGTAACTCTTTGGTAGCAGACTATAGAAGGAGTTCCTTTTGTTTTTTCTCATTTGTAGCTGCCTTTCTTTTCTGCCAGTCTCCGCCACTTGCATTCTTGCTGCCTACCTTGTCGTCCTTTCCAGCCTCTCCGCCTGCGTCGTCTCTGTGGCTGTCTGACAGCTCTCTCCGTTTACCTTCGCATCCTTCCCTTCTCCTTTCTCTTCCCCTTTCTGCTTAGAGATGTTGTTGGCAAATCTGTGGCAGGCTTTTTCTACAAACAGCCGTCTGGTCAGCCTGTATCTCTTTAGCACTGTGGGCTATGTTTTAGAGTCAGATGATCAGGGGCAAGCTCTGAACCTTGGAGGAAAAGGTATTTCTGAATTTGAAGCCAGGGACTTGTCAGGAGACTTAGCTCTGTATAAATGAAATTTCATCTTTCCCCTCCTCCCTGAGTGTGATAAGCCATAGTGAGAGAATATCTTGTTTTAAATAAAGATGGATAATTTAGTTTTTATATTTATTGCCCTCTTTCCTTATCTGATCAGTCTTCCAGGATACAGCAACATATTGTGAATTGATATTCACAAATGTTTGAGGCCCAGAGAAAATTTTAGTTCTGCTGTGAAGCTTTCCTTGTACTGTTATGTCCCCATCACATAGGACAGTAGCCAGCACAGAACAGGCTCATGAAATATATTTCTGAATAAATGAACAAGTGAATTTGATATTTTTCTAAGGCCTTTTCTGGTTCTAATACTGTGATTCTTTAAAGACAGAGAAATGTACCACTGGATAAGTATCATTCACTCTGTGTAAGAAATAGTGACAGTGTCTCTTGTTGAGATGGAAATTGATATGCTAAAAGTGGCATGTCCCAAAGATGAGAGTGAAAGGGTTTGCTGGTCTCTAATATCCTTCCTGGGCTCTTCCTAAGGGGCCTGAATATCATTTTGATTGTGGAAATGGAGAAAACTGTTGTGTAAGAAGAAGTGGCTATAGAAGCGGTAATACCCAAGTAGTAACAAAACAACTATTTTCTAGTGCTTATAAAAGCGACCAAGCAATGTCTGGTTCCAGGACTGGAGAAATACCATATACAATATAAGCCTACAGCATCTTGTAGTTTCATCTTATGCTGTAATAAGTACTCTAAAGGAACACAGTGGTAGGATGTGTTAAAGTGACATGGGAGCTAACTGAAAGAGTTCCTGTGGAGGACCACCTGACAGCTCTCCTTGAAGGAAGAGCAGTTGTCTCCATTTTGGCTGAGCCTGACCCTATTTCCATGTATTGACATGTACAGAGCTGGCTAGGACTTTTCCTTATCCCTTCAATTGGCTTGAAGCAACGCAAATTGGTCCAGCCGAGGTGCTGATGTGTAGTCTTTGAAGATGGCAGGCAGTGTTTCCCTGGACCCCCGTTGTTCCCTTGTGTGAGCCAGGAAAAGGCGGAATGAAGAGCCAAAGCTCCACACTGTCAGCTGGGATCAAGACTCCAGATAGAGGCTATGACTTCCTGGGGCTTGAAAGATTACACAGAAGAGCCGAAGCACTGACCCCAAAACATCAGATACTATCTCAGTTGTGTTATGCAGATTACTCTTTCCGCATATCCTTCTCTGCATTTGCAGAGGTGATTTTAGGTCTCCTACCTAGCCCAGCTCACAGCACTCACCTTTTTCCAAAGATTTTCACAATCACTCATCCTCAAGCCATTCCCTTCTTCACTAATTAATAAAATCTGGGTTCGGCCCTGGGTCAAGGCCTTCGTTCCAGATAGCCATTATTGTAGCCGGACTGAGGACCCCTTGACTCCCCACCATTTTGGATATATTCCTGTGTCTTTATTTATGCCATGGGTTGCACTGGAAGTGGTAGATTGGAATTAACTCCTTGCATTTCCAGTAACTTTTTCATGGGATTACAAATATAATCTTCCTGGGCCACAACAAGGACCAGGGAAGGGCTCTCTATAAGTTCCCAATGGTCAAAGCTAGAACAATTTGAGCAGTAAAATAAAGAAATTAAGTCCATACTGATATGAATAAATTATTGACTAAGTTAATAAATGGAAGGTGGAAAATTATAACAGACAGGGAGAGTACACAATTTTCCCATGCACAATAAGTCTAAATAATTTATGTAACTCCTCCACCCTCAAGGAGGCAAGAAAACAATTCCCCACTCCTTAGTGTGGGCTGCTTTCACTGACTTCTTTGCATACTTTGGTGTGCAAAAGGGAAAAAAGGTAACGTTACACCGCAAAAGACTGATAAACACTACCTTAGTCGGTGATGAAAATTAATATTATCAGTGACAAATAACATCCGCCGTACATACCCTGATGTGATGTGATGAGTATGGCACTTTACCTCCGTTGTCTTCTTCTCTGAAACCTATAGCCACTGCCTAATTGTGAGAAAAACATCCAGTGAATCCTAGCTGAGACATTCTACAAAATACCTAACCAATACTCCCCAAAATTATCCAAATCATAAAAACAAGGAAAATCTAAAGAACAGTCACAACCAAGAAAAAAACTAAAGAAAAATTACATAAAATGTAATATAATAGTTTGGAAAAACTACAAACACTGAGAAATGACTGGTAATTAATAGTCTGTAATGTTTTTAAGGCAAACTAAAGTTTATACTCTTTAAGAAAATAAAACAAATTTAATTTAGAATGACTTACATTTAGAAAAAGAAATGCAACAGAATTCCTTTCTAAATTTAGTACCAGAAAATACACCATTATAATTCAGCTCATATTTTATGGTGCAAATCAAGAACTTCGTGAGATATAGTTATAATGTTAGAGGGATATGATTTGACACACATTAACTCAAATTCATGAAATACCTATTTAAGTGTTGTATGAGTTCCAATATATTTTATATGTAGTATAATTTTGGTTTTGTTTTGTTTTTTGAGACAGGATCTTGCCATGTAGTCCAGGCTGGCCTTGAACTCACAGCAGCCTCACGAGTGCTGGGATTATAGGCGCATACCGCCACATCTGGCATTGTAGTACATATCTTTAACAAGCCTATTGTGTAGGAAAAAATTCAACCTTAAAAAAAAGTAATGTGGTATCCTAGATGGGATCTTAGAACAAGATATTAGGTTGCAGCTAAGGAAATATGAATAAAGTGTGAATGTTATTTTAAAATATATCATTAATCTCCATCAGCCTTTAATTGCTCAATTACTATAATAAGGTGTTAATAAGGGAAGAAATTGAGTGTGAGATATATGGGAATTCTGGCTATTACCTTCACAACTTTCCTACATCTTTAAAACTGTCCTAAATTTTTTTTTAAAAAATGTTTTCATAAAAGTGCTGAATATATAAACTGAAGAGATAAAAGATGAAAAGAGTTAAACCAGACTCTAGAATTTCAGGGTCAGTGAAAAATTTAGGAAGTAATTGTTTTTTAAATTTATCTACCTCATTTAGGGTAAATAAAAAGAAAGATTTTCTAAATTCAAGGGAAAATCCATCAAATACCCCTCTTGTATAACTTCTTCAACATTTTTTTTTTGTTTGTTTCTAGTATTTTGTCTTTCTCTTACTTGAGCTGAAATAGTCTAAAAATGTAACTACTCCTTTTTTTGCACACTGCTGAAGATGGAAAGAAACCATTTATAGGGAAACTAGAAGAACTGGTATTTCAGACTAAGGTAATAACCTTCCACATTAACAATTCATAGATGTAATTCTTTGTGAAAGATAATGGTTTTTATTAATCCTCCACTGATGTTCCTAAGTTGGATTTTTTCAGAAGGATCTCATTCACTGAATTAAAATTTATTGTGTATTCATGTACATGGTGATATGGGGATCAGGAAGGTAACTGGTACACAGATTTGCTCACAAAAAGAATATATGTTACTTGTTTATAAAAAGGTATTTCATAAAGTAAAGGACTATAATTTTCCAATTTGAATAAATAGTGGAAGAGACCACTCTCAATTGGAGGACTGATAGTCTCATGGAGGAAACACAGGATAAATATCCCTTATCCAAATGTCTCAGATTTCATGATTCATTTGGATTTTGGAATATTTGCATAGATTTTACTGATTAAGGGCTCTGAAAAAGTGTGGATTTTAGTATACTTTATATTTTGGGTTTTCACATTAGAAATGCTCAACCTATAGTAGACTGACCAGGTCATAAGTAATCACCAACTCCGTCCTGTAAGTCAGGAGTTATATGCAGAATCGGTCCAAAAAAAGCAAATATACTTCAGGAGAAGAAAAATAGTATGTTTTTTCAACAGATGCTGTTACCCTCGTATAAGGGACCTTCTGTATAGCACAGAAAATACACAACACTGCGAGCCCTTAGAGAAGAAATTGAAAATGCATGTGCAACAATCTAAATGACCAAGGTTACCCAGCCAGCAGTTTGCTGTATTAATAAATATCTGGAAGCTAATGGCCACCATTGTGAACCCCTCTTGTAATTGTAGAGGGCAAAGATAACTTTATTAATCTCAAGATGTCTCAATAAATTTAGTATTAAAATATGTATGAAAGGTTTTCTTTTCTTGAAGTGTATATACACTGTTTGGCCGACTCTCTATATTTAATTTATGTACCTATAGAACATTTGATGAAAGATTTGTCAATGTAAAGATGGAAGGAAAGACATTTCAGTCTGATTATTTCTCCTAACAATGCTGTATAGAACTAATGTCTGTTTTCTTTTTTTTTAGACTACTCAGTTGATAACTTAGTTAATCTGATTGTTGCCTTCTCTATCTGCATCTCAACAAATATGGTATTTATAAATACATTGTTTACAAAGGCATTTATAGTCAGTTTACAATGGCTGGAATGTGGAATAGAGCAAAGCCAGTCAGTCCTATATTCATTAAGAATACTCTATCCTTTTGGGAGCCAATTGTTCAGCATAAGGTTTACTGAGGCTACTTGTACTTTTATATTTTTTTCCTTTAGGCTATTTTTGGGCATGTGAAAATCTCCCCCAAATGTTGGTGTAGATTCAGGAGGTAAAACTCAGTTCAGTTCAGGTAAAATTCAGTTCAGTGAATGGCCTAGTTCTTAGCAGCTCTGGTCAGAGGTCTAGTTAGAGAGATTAAAATTGTGTTTAATATAAAGATTATATCAGCTAGTTGTGGTAGTACCCCAACATTGTGTAACCCCAACATTCTGAGAGGCTAAGGCAGAAAAATTGCAAGTTCAAGCACAGACTAAAAAATTTAGCAAGAACCTGTCTCAAAGAGGCAGGGGCTGGAAATGTAGCTCATTCTAGAGTGCCCGTGGGTTCAAGTCCCCCTGCCGTATTGCAGACATAATGAACTCTTACAATGCAAAAATAAAAACACCTCAATAAAAAATGAGCAAAGATGCCAGCCATGGTAGCACATACCTATAATCCTAGCACTCAGGAGGCTGAGGTAGGAGAATTGCTGCAAGTTCTAGGCCAGCCTGGGCTACATAGTGAATTCAAGACCAGCCTGAACTACATGGCGAGACCCTGTCTCTAAATATATAAATAAATTAATAAGTGCAAAGAATTTACATAGATGTCTTTCCAAGTAAGATATTAAAATGGCCAAGAACCACATGAACAGATGCTGAATATCACTAATCATAAGATAAATTAAAACCAAAGCCAATGAAATATTTGCTACCTTGTGCTCACCAAGATAACTATAATAAAGCAGGTAATACGAACCTTGCGAGGATGTAGAGAGACTGGAAACCCTCACATGTTGTCTGTAGGAATATAAAATATGACACCAACTTTGGAAACAATTTAGAAAACTCCAAAAAATTAAACATGGAATTACCATATTACCCAGCAGTACCACTCCATGGTACCTAAGAGAAATGATCTGTCCACTATGTTTGCAGCAGCATCATTCATAAGAGTTTCAGGGTGGAAATAATTCCAGTGTTTACAAATTGAGAAATGGATAGATAAAATTAAAAGGATAAATACCTGTATAATAGATATTATCTGGCACTAAATAAAAAGTATTGATCCATATGACATGGGTGGGCCATGGAAACATGACAGTAAGTGAGGGAGCCAAAAGAGTACATATTGTGTGATTCTGTTTCTATGAATTGCCCAGAATAGGCAACTCCACAGAGATAGAAAGGAGCTTAGGGTTGCCAGGAGCTGGTGGGGTTGGGAAAAAGGTTAAGGGAGTTGGGAATTAGCCACTAACGATATAGGGCTTCTTTTAGGACAGGCAAAATGTAAAATTAGACTATTGTAATGTTTACAAAAGCCTGTGAATATATTTTTAAAAACTGAATCATGCATTTATGTGGTGACTGTTATATTATATGAATGTCTATATAATGAAGTATATTGATCTTTACGGTAGGGCAAGGGCCACCCCACAAACATACAACATGTAAAACTTCCCAGAGGCCCAGGGACATCGCTATATTTTGGATCTGCAGGGCCCCAAAGGCCCATGCGTTAAAAAGTGTGGCCCCCAGTTTGGTGCTACTGGCAGGTGGTGGACATTTTAAGAGGTAGGACTGGTGGGAGGCCTTCAGGTCAGTGCAAGCGTCCTGAAAGGGGATTGTAGGACCCTAGTCTCTTCCTCTTTCTGTTTTTTGGCCATGAAGTGCACGGCTTTGCTCGGCCATACACTCTCACCATGACACGCTGCCTCACAACAGGCCCAAAACCAAGAGGGCCAGTAGACCATGGACTGGAACCTCTGAAACTGTGAGTCAAATGAATCTCCTCTCTTCATAAATTAATTATCTCAGGTATTTGTTACAGTAATGTAAAGCTGGCATCGAACTGAAGGACAAATCAGACTCAGGCTAGAGATCACCCATATCTAGTCTAGTGATTGTCTTGTCTTTTGTGTGTGAAAGGGTGCTGGCACAGTCTGATAGTGGAACTTAGCTTTTTCATTGTTTGATAGTGGTATTGTTTCCTAAAAGAATGGCCTCAGAGTAAAAATGGTACCAGAAATGTAACATGGTACCAAAATGTTAGATATCTATAGCAAAATATGAATAAATGTCTTGTAAGAATTATTTCAGCTGATAGGAGCTTGAAAACATTTTAGGATAACCTTTTCTCAGGCTATGCTGATGCTGTAGTTCTTGGTATTTTTTTTCATAGTACAGGTTTGTAGTACATAATGCTTATATTCCTTGTGTGGAGCTGGTACATGTACATAACACATCTTTTTTGTTAGTTTTTTATTCTTGCTTTGGGCCTGTGTTGAGGCAGCACATCATAGTGGGTACATGTCATGGGACAAAATGTTCTTCTCATGGTCAGGGAGAGACAGAGATGACAGAAGGAGGGAGGGAGGGAGAGAAACAGAGAGAGAGAGAGAGAGAGAGAGAGAGAGAGAGAGAGAGAGAGAGAGAGAGATATTCTACCACTTCCTAATAGTGCCAAGCTAGGGACTAAGTCTCTAATACATGGGCCTTTGGGGGACATCTAAGACCCACCGTATAATACTTCTCAATCCTTAAACAGAATAGAGATTGAAATATTGTATATCCATCCAGTTTAGCAATAAGCATGTCATTAGTGGAGTTTGCTAGAAACTTTTAGTGACAAGGTGGAGCAGGACAGCAAATCAGAGTCAAAAGGAAGTTAAGAACTGCTCACCAGCACCATTTCTGATAACCATTGTCCTGGAAACACATGCATGAAGCAAAACAAACACGTGAGGATTACAAAGAAATGACAATGTTATTAGCTACAGATGATATACATATTTATGATTTTCTATTACAAAAATCCAAGAGAATCTACAGACTATTGAGTACAAGACCATTTTTTAAGATCAGAGGATATAGAACAGATGTTGATGGGGAAGAGAGGGTCTAATTAATGGACTATCTCTGGAAGAGGCAAAAAGAAATGCAGTCAGAACGTTAGAGCTGTTCAGCCCTAATCAAGAGAAATGGCCCATCTTTTGCTAACACTAGCTCAAGGGTTATGTCTGAAAAAATCCCAGAGTTTGGCTCCGGCATTTCTGATGGGATTCTAATTCCATTGACAAGTGCTCTCTGACTGCATGTTAGAGGTAATGTTCATTAGGCACCATGCCTTTAATTTTTGTGACATGTGACGCACTTTCTCTGGCCAGAGGCACCTTTTAGGTCAACATACATTTCTTACTTAGTTTATCTGAGCGGTGCCTTTATAGAGATTTACTGCAGGGAAGATTTGTCAGAAGCATGTGTATAACATTTTTTGAATCATTCTTTTAGTTGGCTTTAGGACAGAGTAAAAGCCTCTTGGGGGCTGGAGATTTAGCTCAGCAGCGTAGCGCCTGCCTGGCAAGCGCGACATTTTGAGTTCGATTCCCTGTACCAGAAAAAAACCAGAATAAAAGCCTCTTGGCTGATGAATAAACTGTGTCTGATTTACCTCACCTTCTTAAGATGCCTCAGAGCAGCACAAGGTTGCTCATTTTTCATGACAAGTAAACAGAAAATATAAAGAATTATAGGTCTGTAAAAATAAGAATCCATACTGTTCAATTGGCAGTTGGTGCAAAGAAAAACTGGTACCAAATTCTAATGAGATAAGCATCCATATAATTGCACATCATTGACAAATCCAAAAATGTATCCTACTTCTGTTACTTCTGTAGTAACAGAAATAACAAAATTAGTGGGCATATTATAACAGACATTCTTTGGACAAAAAAATCAACTATTCTTTATGATGTACAACACATTTTGCTCCCCCAAACAAATGCTGGAAGGACTCAACAAAAGACATTCTACCAAATCAGCCAGTGTTCTGTGCTCTTAGTTCACAACCAGTCAGGCACAGGCAAAACCTAAGGGGGTTTCTTCTTTACATGACCAGGGTAACACTTGGGACTGTGCTCCAAATGTGTAAGAGTACAGAGGTTGAGTTCAGACCAGCCCTAAGTGGTCAATGCAGCTTCTTCCAAGATTGCGTCAGCCCTAGCAATTATAGATTCCTTAAGAGTTCATACCCTTTTGTCTACAATGCATAGTAAAACAACAAATATTTTTAAACTGCAGGTTATGTAGAGTGTCCTCTGGCTATGGGCATCATATCTTATAATTTAGCCAGGCCAAGAAGAGTCACCCCTGACAGAAGAGCCAGAAGTTGCCTAGTGTCATACCTGCTGCACACAGTGGATGAGGACACACCACAGTGGTTCTGCTAGCCTGTCCTTCCATTGGGTGGCACTTGGCAACAGCATTCCCCATATTTTTATCACACCTCATAAAGACACAAAAGAGGACTTCCAGAACTGCTTTAGACAGTGGCAAGACTGATGGGATAGGTGTGTTTAAAGCAAGGTGGATAGGGGGGCTGGGGATTTAGCTCAGCGGCAAAGCGCCTGCCTGGCAAGCGCAAGGTCGTGAGTTCAGTTCCTGGTACCGGAGAAAAACCAAAACCAAAAAAAATAAAAATAAAAAAAAATAAAGCAAGGTGGATAGTTTGAAAGGGATGCATAGCAATGTGTCTTTTACTGCGATAAAATTTTTAAAATGTAAATTGTACATTTCATTGTACATTTTGATCACACCAAAAGGATGATCACAATTCTCTAATCTGGGAAGAGGAAAAAGAGAGCCCTAGTTGCAAACACTCAATTGCTGAGTAAGATCTAGAGTGAACTGATACAAATCTCATCAGTATTTGACTGGGCTTCTTAGTCGCCTTTGCCCTCAGCCCTCCTGTCAGACTGTCCCAAAGTCTGGGGAAAGAGCTGAATTAGTTAATGTCCCTGAGGAGTGAACATGGCAATTGGGACAGGCACCTTAGGCAAGTCTTGCATCTCTCTGCTCCAGACAATACAAGGGGGAAATGTTTTTATAAGATAGATGGGCACATAAGCCCATTAACCCCAAAAGAGTATGAAAAAGTATGTTGGTTTCTTTTCCTAATACCCTAGCATGTGCAGAAACAGGTGCCAGTGCAGGAGGCAAATGAGAGGAAGAGAACTCAGTTTCCCGGTCTTTGGTAGCCTGTGAAGATGTGTGTGGGCCCAGTGGGCATTGGAGGAAGATACACAGGCATTATTTAGGTTTATTAGAGTAATAAACCATGTGTGGAAGCAGTCAGTAATTCTAAATAGAAGGCCTGAAAAGAGGAATTATTTTCTGAAAACAGAAGGTTGAATGAAAAATAGTATGATCAGTGTATAATCAGTGACCTTTTAAAATTCTATTATAGCAAATTATATCACTGTACTTTTCAGGTAGACAAGATGCAGTTAGACCCCATTGATTTTTGATTATCAAAATTGAGATCTTTTTCACGATCGGACTATTGCCACGGAAACAAGAGCTAACAATGTCAACTCTGAAGTCTGACTAAATTTCAGAAGCTGATAAGATTAGGAGAACTCCTGTAATCTTTTCTGACTACCAGTACTCTATGTCTGTGGCCTGATGTGTCTTCTAGCATAAGGGAAAATTTACACTCTACATCAAATACGCAAGAATGAATCATAATCACCATTTGTTAAATACTTAATAGATATCAGACATTGTGCAAGGTTCCAGACATAAGTGATCCAACTTAATTTTCCTAAATATTTAGGGACAAACGCTTTGCATCCATTTTATAGAAGAAGCTAGACTTAGAGTTCTAATAATTTACACAAAATAATCCAGCTAGTGTCAGAGTTTGAACTCAACGAGTTTGACTGCAATGCCTGTGATTTCTTTTTTGCGGGGAGGTTGGGGGAGGTTTCCGGTACTGGGAAGCAAACTCTCTACCTTGCGCTTGCCAGGCAGGCGCTGTGCTGCTGAGCTAAATCCCCAGTCCCAATGGCTGTGATTTTTGCTGTCCTTTTTCTTTCCATTTTTGAAATTAACTTAGAGCTACAACCTTTTTTAAATGTTATTGTTTTATGAGTGTATGTTGGGAGTACATAATGTTTGCATTCTTTGCATGGAGCTGGTACGTGTGCATAAAACATCTTAATTCCCTTTTTTGTCCCCTTTCCTTCCCTTCCCTCCCAACTCCCTCCATCTCTTGATCCCCTTCCCATCTGAGAAAGATCTATCTCCCTACTTCCCAGATCTTGAGATTTCCCAGCCTTAGAATCATGAGAAATAAATTTCCTGTTGTTTCTATGTCACCCAAGTTACAGCATTTTGTTTTAGCAACCTGAAAAGACTAAGAAAAACTTTATTAATTTTGTTATTATATTTTCATAGAGAAGTGAGTTACCATAATAGCCAGTTTTTTTTGTTTGTGAAGAGGGCACTGAGAGGAACATTATATTCTTACACTTTTCAGAGAATTCAAAGACCACTCTCATTTTACTCCTCCTAGAATAATTGCTTCCTTTAGCCAAGGCAGGTAGATGACTGTGTAGCCCCATGCCCCCAGGCAGGTAAGAGTCCAGAGTATGCTTCCTGTGGGTTCTTGCCAGTCAGTCAGAACTTCTGATTAGGAGATCCAGCCTGACTAGATACCTTCCTGCACCTCCTCAGGCCTTCTCTCTCCTTGATTTTTTTTTTTTAAATCCTGGTCGCATTAGGAAAACTTGATTTAGTGATCTCATGCTGTTTTGGTAGAGAACAGATTTTTTTTCCTCCCTATTTAGTTCCAAGCCATTGTTCTCTCTCCTACCTGTCTCAGACTTTGCATTCTTTGTTCAGTGTCTCTCGTCCTGCGCTTCATGCTACCTCCCTTCCGTGTTACCTCCTGCTCAGTCACAGAGCTTCTGAGCCTCCCTTGGATATTCTCAGCTGTGCCAACCTTTCATGTTCCTCCTTCTCCACCTCTTCTTTTTGAGTGGCATCTGCGATATGACTGAGCTTTGCTGAAAGGTGGAGTTGCCTCTGATTAAAGCATTTCACAAGGAATACTTAGCAAGTGAAACATGCTTGCTTTTTCCTAGCTTAGGGTTTTGTTTCCATAAAACCTGAGGATGAAGCTATAGGAAACTAGAAATTACACAAAGGCAGTCTGTGTTTGTCTCATTCATCCTGGGCTTTGGAGTCGTTAACACATTCTACATTCCCAAAAAGTAGTACTGAATCATATCATAAATCTTATCAGTAACACTAGGCCCTTCCAGTTATACCTTCTGCAGCTGCTCAAAGAGAAGTGTGTAAATATAAAAATAAACAGGGGTTGGGATGTAGCTTAGTGGTAGAGCACAAACGCCTGGGTCCAGCCTTCACTACCACTCCATCCTATCCCCAAAAGCAAGAAACAGTAGCAGGTGGAATCTGGATTTGTCAATAAGTTAGCTTTCTACCTCTGCCTTCTTCATAACCTGACTCTGGATATGGGATTTTATTGTATAAATCTTTGTAGCAGCACCAGTTTCCCTGGCTGCCACCCACCCCAGTACAGCAAAAATTTATTTCGTTTAATTTTTTTGAAATCAGTGTTGTGATAGTTGCATATGTTCATTCACATCTAATCTGCCTAAAATTATGCCAGCAATCCTATTAAGGAAGTACAGACTTACAACAAACATTAACTGTCAGTTTTTTTGTTTCCCATGTTCAGATCTCCTTAAGAGTATCAGGCTAGCAAGACAAAGTAGTCATGATTCATTCATTCATTTATTTATGTATTACAAGAAACATTAGTGGCTAGAGTATAAAATGAGTGAAATGTAGTCCCTAATCATGAAGAATTTCCTACTCCGGAGGATTAATTCATTAATTTATTCAGTATGAACTGAGCATGTTTTTCAGTGTTCCCACTTAGCAGAACCACCCATGGATCCTGTCCGAGTAGTGTTTGCTCAGGCCCCTCCGTAGCTCTACGGAACTGGAATCATCAAGCTCCTGTTCCATTTTAAAGTACCACAGGTGATTTGGGTATACTGCTAGGGTATGAAAAGCACAGGAGGGTTTTTTGGGGGGTGGTTGGTTGCTTGCTTAGTTAACTTGTTTGTTGTGGTAGTTATAGTGGTTCAGTCAGCCTTTGTCTCCACCACAATCCTGTATAACTAACCTTGTATGTCATTTACTGTACCTTCTCTGCGCTGTTTCCTGTGATGTTCCACTTACTAATCCCAGTCAGCACGATGCCCATAGGATCACACTAAAATTATGGTGGAGTAGGTTAAAGTCAAATTGCCCTAAGTGCATAGTTAGCTCATTGGTTCACACATCATTCAGTCTGGTTCCATAACACTACCTCTTTTCTATTGTGATTCCAAGATTGAAATCCTGAACAGCTATTCATGGCTTCTTCCTTAGGCAGAAAGATGCAGCATTATTTAAAGAGCTTGGAGACAGAGAACCAAATATAAGTTAAATATGGTGGTAGGAGTCATTTCATAAATGTTACAAGCTTAATTTGGAAATGAAGTGAGGATTGTGTTGGCTTGATGCCAAAAAGAAGCCAGCATTTCCTTCTTGATTCAGTGTGCCTGGTATTTCTATTGTAGTTTTGCCAGTTGATCACTTTCCCTTTAGTGCAGCCTTTTATTCATTGCTTCATTCAGTGAAAATCTATTGGGTACCTACTGATACAAACACCATTAGGTATAGTGGTAGATATGTAAGAATGGTTCAGTCTATTTCTTTGAGCCTTCCCCAAAGAAAAGATTACCTAGAAGGGAAAAGAGAGGAAGGTGATGAAAAAAGAATTAAAATGTGTTGTGTCCATGTACCAATTCCCCATGATGAGTGTAATGCAAAATATACTAATAAAAATTTTTTTAAGTTTAAATTAACCCAATAATTCAAACAGTCCCTTGGGGTTGTGTCACAAATGATGGGCCCAGGTGGCGTCTCATCCACTTGAGTGCTGCTGTGCTGCTGGCATTTGTGGCCAGACTGTGCTGAAAGCAGCTTGATCAGAACCCAGTAGTCCTCTGGCCTCCTCTTGGCTACTGTGTTTTCACACATCTGATATTTTGCTGCACCTGCTGTCTAGTTTACCTCACAGTAATCTCTCGCTACCCATGCCTTACAGAAAGTGTGGGAGCCACTTGTGCTGGAGGCCTCTCACAGCTGACTTGTCTGAAGACCCAAACATGAAGAGAAAGCAGGCACTCAGCCTTTGCTTTCGTCCTTACTTTCTAAGATGAGGCAGTAAGGACTGCTTAGCTGCACTTCCCTCATCTCCTAAAATCTAGAAGGACTGGACTTTCTCCTGTACAGTATCTTCCTATCATAGTCCTAGTGTGGCTATCATAGTTGGATGGAATATCTTTTCTATACTCTTCTGTGTACTCTTATTGGTTGATATAGCAAAGCGAGAGAATAAAGGATGTTGGGAAATTCTGTGGTAAGCTAACTACTTGGCCCACAGGATACCATCTTCTGCAGGTCGTACATTGTACCATCATCTGCACTTACTTTCCTTTCCTCTTGCCATGTGACTTGAATGCTTCCTATGAGAGGAGCACACATCTTTGCCCTGTTATGCTTTCGGCTTAGGTGCGTGACTTTCTTTGGGCAATGACAGTGAACAGATACAGTATGGGTCATGTCTGAGCAGTTTTCAGTCAGTGCAGCTTCCACCATCCCTCTTGCTCTATTCCTTCTGCTGTAAGAGCAGCCAACTACAGGATCCTTCTGCCTTTTGTGTATACAAAAGATTTAACTCAATTCAAACAAGCACCAAAGATTCATCTTGCTGTTTTTTATTTCATTATATTTTAGGAATTTGCAAACTTGTGAGATACCTGCTGCTTATTTACTTATGTCAGAAGCAAACAAAAGAATTGGTAGACAATGGGGAGAGAACTGTTAGCTCCATAGAGAAGATATTTGTAGAACATGTAATTGGCAAAGAATTGAGAACCAGATTTTTTTTTTTTCTATACTAGGGACTGAACCCAGGACCTTTCCAGTGACCTACATCTCTAGCCCTTTTTTATTTTTTATTTTGAGACAGGGTCTTGCTAAATTGCTAAGCCCAGGTGGGGCTCAAACTTGAAATCCTCCTGCCTCAGCCCCCAGAAAACTAGGCTTACAGGTGTGTACTACTACTTTTGGCTCACAATATATTTTTTAAATCTTGTAAATCAATAAGGAAAAAAATTCCTCATTAAATACTATAGCTACTGTCATAAAATCAACCTGGTACTGGCTAAAAAACAGGCCTGAGGATCAATGGAACAGACTGGAAGAAACAG
>NW_004955416.1:10469435-10495798 GCF_000276665.1 Chinchilla lanigera | reverse complement strand
GAGTTTGCTGAAGGGTAAACTATAATATGCAGAAACATAAAATGATGATCCTAACAATTAGGAAAATATAAGTTAAAAGTATGAGATACTATTTCATACCCACAGTGATGGGAAATATTTAAATGCCTGACATCTTAGTATTGGCAAATAAGAATACTTTCCACTCTGACCACAAAAGAAAATGGTACCACTGTAGACAGCGTCCCAGTGATGTGAAGATGTCACACTCTATGACCCAGTAATTCCATCTCTCTTGTGATGTATCTTAGAGAAATTCTCCAGGAGATATGTTCAGTATCAGTGTGATGTGAGGGGTGAATAAATTGTGGCATTTTTATACAGTGGAAAACCATACAGGATTAAAACTAGTGATCAGCCAGGCATCTGTTATTTATTTTCTGTACTTTCCTCTATGATTGAAATATTTAATAATGTAAAAAAATGAAACAAAGAAAAGCTAGGTATGTGTTGTGTGTCATATGTTGTAATACTTAATGCATGCTTAATTAGAGCATGTGTATACCCCGTGTGGCAGCTGCCGTATGCAGAGTACTCACCTAGCACTAGGTGCCATAGACACTTCATACCTTCCCCCTGCTCAGTGACCTTGTTAGGCTGCTGTGTCACAGCAGTAGGAAGTGGGAAATGAGGGCTGGGAAGATTAAGTGCATCTTCTTTCTTGATGCCATGCTGATTCTTAGAAACCCACTAAATACAGTATTGTAGTATCTTTGTGTCTTGGATGCATTAATGCTCATAACTTACAATAAGTGAACTACGTCTATTCTCGAGTGCATTTTAATAGTCAGAAAGTGAAATCTAAATACTGTAAATTTTATATTCCTAAAAACTTGCCTGTTTGTAGATTCCCTCATGATTTCATTTTTAGACTATCTGGTGGGAATGTGTGAGGAACTTAAATTAAACCCAACTTACTTTAAAGATGCTTTAAAAATTCACTCTACTGTCAGGGATGGTGATACATGCCTGTAATCCCAGCTACTTGGGAAGATGAGAGGCAGGAGGATCATAAGTTCAAGGTCAGCCTTGAGCAACTTTGCCAGATCCTGTTTTAAAATAAAATAATAAAAGAAAAGAAAAGAAAATGAGCTAGCAATGTAGCTTAGTGGCACAGTACTTGCCTAGCATGTGTGAGGCCCTGGGCTCCATCCCCAGTACCACCAAAAAAGAAGAAATAAAATTTGCTGTATAATTTTCTAAATCTAGATGTTAAAAAATAATGAAGGAGCTTATTTCTGAAAAAGAAATAAATGAAAAGACGTACTGTAACAACATCTCTCTCAGAAAGAATCAGGCTCCTTCTCACAAAGCTCAGATTGCCCTGGAGGGGTTGCCTGCCTGTTGCCCTTCCACTCTTCACAGCCCTGCTCTGTCCACAGCCTTGGTTTTCTTGTCCTGCCACTGAGCCTTTGCATATGCCATTTTCTCTGAGTGAAATGGTTTCTCAGCATCATAGCTCATGATTTGCAGGTTCCTGTGACCAACCTCCAAAGGAAAGGTACTGGGGTCCCTGGGAAATTTATGGAAGATGAGGACACCCTTGGGTATCTGTTGTCTAGAAGGTTAACTACACTTACAAGGTAGGAACATCTCTTTTAGGACCCTAATCTCAACCTAGGACTGTACATAATTGGGGAGGCTTAAAAATAGGGGCTTTTCTGCCTCACTGCATAGCTACAGACCTAGCAGACGGGTTCCTGAACCTCTGACATCCCCGCACTCTATTTGCCCACATTTCTTCTCTCTACAGTTTGCCCCCTTTCTTTTCAAATTCACCATCTTCATGAAGCTTAACTTCCAAGATCATTTTTCTAATTCCCCCAAAGCCTTTCTGTAACAAGCAAATATGACCCCAAACTAGGTAACACTAATCCAGTGGTGGCAAACCTATGGCACATATGTTATCATTTTTCTTATAAGACAAAAGACATTAATGTATGAGTTATTTTTTCTGAGCTAAAACTTCAGTGTTCAGATTTAATTGCAGTGTTGGCTCTTTGCAATAAATGGGTTTTGGGTTGCACTTTGGCTCTCGGGCTCCAAAAGGTTCACCATCACTGCACTAATCTGATGGCTACTTGTTTATAGTGGAAAACATAGACCACTCAAAAGATCTGGAGTCAGGATGGCTCTTCCATTCCTCCTGTGACTCTGAGCGTGTTTCTCTTCCTTTCTTCCCATGAGAAGGGGAGTAAGCTTGTAGACATTCTGGACTCAGCCTGTCTTGGTTTACAAAATATGATTCTTAAATCTTCAGTAATATTGTAAGCTTTTTTTCTCTTTTAAAACTATCTGAGCCTGAGGACATTTATTATTGATCATCTTTTTTTAAAATTTTGCTGTAACATGCATAGAGTTCATCATTTTAACCGATTGCAGGTGTGTATTTCAGTGGCATTAAAAACATCCACATTTTTGTGGGGCCGCGCTATCATCCATCTCTAAAGCTTTTTCATCATCCTAACCTGAAACTCTGTATCCATCAAAAAAAAAAGAGAACTATTACTCCTTCCACACAGGCCCTGGTAACCACTGTTCTGCTTTCTGTCTGCAAGAATTTAACTACTTTGGTATCACAGGTAAATGGAATCATACAATACTTGTCTTTGGTGTCTGGCATATTTCACTTAGAATAATGTTTTCAGGGTTCCTCTACCTTGTAGCATGTATCAGAATTTCATTCCCTTTTAAAACTAATAATGTTGCATTGTGTGTATGTATCACATTTTGGTTTTCCATTCATTCATCGGTGGACATTTGGCTTGCCTCCACCTTTAGGTTATTGTGAGTACTGCTTCTATCTGAACATCAGGGCACAATGATCTGCTTCAGTCCTGGTTTCTTTATCCCCAGTATTTCTGTCTGGCACCTTTCCGTGGAGTCTATATCTTTGGTAAGTTTGTCATTCATATTTTGAAATTTTGCTCAGCTCTCCCAGTTTTTTATCTGTTTCTCTCATATCCAGTCAGTTTGTGTGTTCTGTCAGCTTTTGGGTCATGTCCTCTTTGAACTCACCAAGTTTCTTTAGTTCTTCTTCAATCATTTCATACAGCTGTGCCACCTGATGCTTGCTTTCCTCTCCATCAGTGCCTCTTGGGTCTTTGTTTCATTTCTGAGGAGCTACTAGACTGTCTTCAGTAGCAGCTGCACCATCTTACAGCCCCACAGCAAAGTCTGAGAGTTCTGGTTTCTACGTGTCCTTCCCAACATTTATTTTCTCTCTTTTTTTCTTTAACTTAGATAATACCCATCCTGTTTGGTGTGCGATGGTATCCCATCATGGTTTGCATTTTCATTTACTTAATGATTGGTGATGTTGATCTTCTTTTCCTGTGCTTACTGACCTTCTTTATAACTTCTTGGGAGAAACATCATGTTTAAGTATTTTTTCCATTTGTTTAAATTGGATTGTCATTATTGTTGAGTTGTGGATATTTTTTATATCTTCTGGATATTACTATGGTATCAGATATGTGCTTTGCAAATGTTTTTCCCATTCCATGAGTTACATTTTATGAGCTGGTTTTATTTTTATTTTATTTTTATTTTTTTTTAGGTACTGGGAATTGAACTCAGGACCTTGTGCTTGCCAGGCAGGCACTTGTGCCGCTGAGCTGCACCCCCAAACCCTCCTTTTTTTTAGGTACTGAGAATTGAAGACGTTATGAGCTGGTTTTAAAGCACAGAAATTATTTAAATTAAATTACATTAACTTGTATTAATTTATATTGCCTATTCAGCTTACATTAAAACAATTAAATATTCAAAACTAATCATTTTGTGATTATCTATGCCTACGGTTATTTACATTTATTATATCTAAATGGTAGAAATATGTAATTGTATATGCTGTACCTTTTCCTCCCACACTGACTTCAGTTATTTCATTTTGATAACTTAAACTTGGCCACGGTAGAAATATCTAAACTTCTGAAATTAGCAAACACTGCAGATCAGGGTGTGGCTTAATGGTTTGTTGATTGTTTATACGTGAGGAAGTGATGGGAAAATGTGCATAATCCATTGTATGTAGCCATTACATTGTGAATAGCACATCAAAAAAAATGAGAAGATACTCTTCCAGTTTTTGAAATGTAGCAGAGAAATCACTCAGATCATTGACAGATGAGTGAAGTTCCCATATATAATGTTTTTGCTTCATTTTTGTTTGTTAAGGGAGAATATTAACTCATACCTTTATAGTGAGCCTGGCTGGAAGCGCTGGCTGTTGAAGACTAGCACTGAGGGAGTATCCTCAAAGTGTCCTTTGTCTTACTCGTCTGAATAAATCTAGCACCTAGAATCGTACCTGGCTTGTTGAACAAATGAACGTACGTAATTTCTCAGTGTCTCCAGTTTCTCATCTGTAAGATGAGGGCAGTAGACCTTACGCTGCTGCTGTACTAGTAGGGGTGAGGGAGAAGCACGAGTGAAAGTAAAGCTAAAAGCACTTTAGGAACAAGCAGCATGACACAAACATAAGGTGGTCTTCTTAATACATATTTATGGCGTGATATGATCACATAGATGAAGTATTTCTTCGTATGTTGGTTGAAGGACTCTTTAATGAGATAAGGATTTTTATTTAGAGCACTTATTTCTTCCAATGAAAGCATTCATTTTCATTTCTTTAACCATTTTACAGTCTCTTTGGGTTTTTTTGTTTGTTTTTTTTTTTTGGTTTTGGTTTTTCTCCGGTACCGGGAACCGAACTCACGACCTTGCGCTTGCCAGGCAGGCGCTTTTGCCGCTGAGCTAAATCCCCAGCGCCTCAGTCTCTTTGTTTACTTGGTTCAATGCTGGCTGCTCTAAAAAAAAATAAGGAAATACAATCTGCTCATAATGGTAACTTACACAAAACATTTAGAAAACAGAAAAATATTAAGTGGTAAATGATACCGCACCCTGTGCCAAGGATTTTGTTTGTTATTTTTTTCTTAAATAGGCAGCCAAGGATATTTTGACGAGCCTTTCTGATGATTTAAAAAACAAATCCTCCTTTGAGTACTTTTAAATACTATAGATTTTCCTTTCCAGGGTATCTTGGATGTTGTTGGAGCATCATCATCATAGGTAGTAGATGATCCCTGCGTGTGCTAGTTAGGTAGTAAGAATATGAACTCTAAAAATTGAGTGAAATTCACCCTGTCAGAAAAAAATACAATAACACATGCATTACAAATATCTATCTAGAACAGTTGTTAACCATCCTTCTCCCTCTTGTCTGCTTTAACATGCCAAAAATTATTTCCCAGGAAATAACTTAAGTCAGTAAAACCCAAACATAGAGGACAAGAAGACCATGCTGACCTGGGACATGTAGGGCAAAGGGTTCCACTAAACCACGAGAGAAAGAAGAATGGAAAGGGAAAGGACGAGGGCTGTGGAAGGCTGGGATTTCCCTTCCCACTCCACACACTCTGTCTTACACGTTAAGTCAGACTAGAATTCTTAGGAGTTCAGCCACTCACTTAGCCTGCGAACTGGAGATTAAACAAGCAAATAGTCTGAGAAGTTAGCGACAGGACAGTTTGAATGGATATGCCCGAAAGTAGTATTGTTTTTAGGCTCCATACACAAGGACTCCTATCAGATTTCCATGCTGTTAGTTAATTACTCACATGCCCAAAGTTAATCAAATTGTCCCTCATCACTTTATGCAAAAAATCATTAAGAGTAGCTCCATGCTTTATTAAAAGAGTTACCCCCCAACTTAATATCTGAATTCTGCTGAGACATGGAATAGATTCGTGTTCACTGCTTAATCATTCCTTTGAGACAAAAATGGTATTTTATATTTATATATCCCATTTCTATTAACTTTTGTTAAAAGTGCCTTTTGAAGTTTATTTCCATTAAGCCTCAGAGTATAATCCCTTGATCTAAGCCACATTAAATACTTTGATGCCAGCCTGCACTTTGAACAAATACTTCAAGTAGATAACATTAACTTAAATAATCCTCCTGCCTAAAATATTCTGATAAAATACTGATTTAAATGCTAATATAGATGTACAGGGTTCCACTTTCTCACTGCTCTTTCCTTGTACACAAAAATGGATAAACATTTAGCCTTTCCTAGACAGGAAGATTACAGCAGGGTTTAAAATCTGTGGTTAACTTCCCCAGGGCTTTCTGCTATTAGATCAATGACCTTCCTAAAACCTGTACTCAATAGATGTGCCTTTGAATTATTAGTATACTCTGTTTAAGAGTCACACTGATTAATGTGTTAAATAAGTCAAGTGTGATCAAGATAATAAAAGATTAGAATCTGAAGCTAGTAGTGGTGTGTCCCTGAAGACCCAACTACTTGAGAGGCTAAGGCAGGAGGATTGCTTGACCCCGAGAGTTCGGAGTCAGGTTGGTAACCTAGTAAGGCCCCATCTCTTTAAAAAAGAATGATAATAATAATTTTTTTAAATAAAATCCTTAGTGAGGTGTGGTGGCGCATACCTGTAATCCTAGCACCCTGGGAGGCTGAAGCAAGTATCACAAATTCAAGCCCAGCCTGGGTAATTTAGCAGTTTACCAAAACTGTCTCAAAATTTGAAAACAAATGTTTTTTAATTTTTAAAGGCCTGAGGATATAGTTCAATAGAAGACCCTGGGTTCAGTCCCTAGTACTGCCCTCCTACCATACCCCCACACACACACTCTAAGAAAAAACCCAGAGGTCTACATGAACTCATTTGGCCTCAAAAATTCTATGACGCACAGCAGGCATTATTACTATTATCCTGTGTTATCCACTTTATAAAGTAATGAAAGCAGATTTGAACCTAAGTTTTCGGTCTCCAGAGCCCGTGTAGGGTCTGTAATATCATGCTGTATCTTTTGACCTGTTTCAGTTTATAATAAAGAAATACATTATTTTGCATGTATAAATATATTACCTACATTACACATATTCTGATGGTTCCTTGGTGAAATACTTCAGCAGGGGCTGAGGATGTAGTTCAGTGGTAGAGTGCTTGTGTAGCATGTGTGAGGCCTTGGGGTCAATCCCCAGTACCACAAAAGAACTAGAGTAATATAATCAATTCCTGTTGGATTGCTTGGTTTTATTGGTCTAAGCATTTTGGAGTAGTTTCTAGTGGTTTTCCACTTTCAGACCAAATCAAACACATTCTGTCACCTCTCTGGGTTTGCAGATGTTGCTGTTTAATTATATTGCTCTGTAGAGGGTGAGACAACCAGGGGACCCATTAGCATAGTTGATAAGCAGCTTGCTTTTTAAAGGAAAAAGAGCAGTGCTTATCTGGGTCCAATGAACTAGTGGGAAACCAAGATGTTTGTCTTTTTCTGTTAGAGACTCTATAAACGGGAGCTTTCTGTGCATCTGGGCACTCCCTTGATCTGGTTACTCTCTTTTTGGGTGCAGGGGAGTTCTAGGGGTTGAACCCAGGGCCTTATATATGGTAGACACTACCACTGAGCCATTATCACCAGTCCCCTAATTCTTTGAATATCATATTCTGAACTTTATTCTGTGCTCTAGCAAGACAATAGGCTAATGCACATATAAAACAATCTTTTGTTCACTTAAAAGAATAATCCAGCAATAAAGGTGGAAATGACAGCTGTCCTGATCTTTGAATACTAGACAAAGGCAAACGATCATAAATGCATAGTCCTTCAATAGGTTAATACTTTACACATTTAACAAACATTTCCCCCAGTAACTCTTAGTGCTGGCTAAGAATGAGAAGAAGCATATGGACTTGGCAGTTCAACCCTGAAGTTTGTGTCTGAAAAATCATTGCAATTTATACACAAAAGGTCCAAATGACATTTGTCATTTGTCTGAGCAAAGCCATTTCTAAAATTAAAAAGAATGACCTTATTTCACTTAGTGAAATGAGATACTGCATATTCTTTAAGGGAACCAGTTTTCTTAGGGCAGTGCTGTCAAAAACAGATATATTTTATATTCTTCTTTATGATCAGAAGATAATACATTCTTAAAATATTTCTGAAAGACTTATTGTTTCTCATAGCACCATTTGAAGCTTCCTATTCCTAGGTGGTGATTTGGCACAAGGATTAGGCATAATGTTTTTCATTTTTAGGGGAATACAGTGATCCAGGCATGAATGAAGATAGCACTATGCTTTTTATAATATTTAATAAATAATACCCATATTCTTTTCCTCTTGTTCCACAGTCTCTAGGAAAGTGTATTGTTTCCAAGGTTAAATATGTGACCGTGTGCATAGTATGTGTCTGATCTCTTTCTTTTGTTAACACTTATATATCCCCAATGAACTGTTAATGCTTACAGTTTTCTATGTTCTGATCAAAATTGTGCATGCTTGTGTCTGGTGGGCTGAGCAACTGATTTGAAGGTAACAATATGCAGTGGAATTACAATGGTGAACGCCTACCATCTTGCCTAGTGAAACTCTGTATTATCTCTAAGGTTTTACTGAAGAATTATTTTCTTATTCTTTTTAATGGTTTGAGCAATCTTTCATTCTTACATCTGGTAATCTGAATAACGCAGTTGAGGATAGCGATATGTAATGTAACAACCGCTGTTGATTTGTATTATTTTGTCTTGAGACCCTATATCACTTTGAATGTTCTTGCTTTGATTTGTTTATGTTTGTGATACTGGTATGCTGCTACTGTTCTACTTTTTTGCTTGTTTGCTTCTCATTTACTACTCTCTTTAAAAAAAAAAAAAAAAAAACACTTATATATCCCTTAGGCTATCCTAGGGACCGTTAAACTGTTTAACCCTAACAACCCTGTGGTAGGCATTCTTAGTATTACCATTTTAGTGGATCACCATACCTGGTCTGACATTACATAGCTAAGAAGTGGGGAGGATCCTTGTACTCTGCTATCAAGCTTTACATTTGAATGAATAGCAGCCTTAGATAATTTGCACAGGAAGAGTCCTTTCTTCAACGTTGGCCCTGCTTTTTTCCCATTTGACAGCTGCTGCCTTATCCTCTTTCCCCTGCGGTATAGGTCCTCTCCTCACTCCATCAGGCTGAGGTTGAACACGGACGACCGGATTAGCTGGAGGGGTTGAAGGATCACTCTTCCTTCTCATCACTTTCCTTCAGGCCCCTAACTTCTTGATAGGGCTTCTCCAGTGGAAGGAAGAAAATGCCAAGTCGCCGATATTTGATTTGAGATCACTTTCATAGCTGGGAGAGAAATTCTCATCCAGTCACCAAAGTTAGAGGATGAACCATCAGACAGATTATTCCTGGCAAGCAAGCTAGAACTCAGACAAAGCTCTTTTATATATGGTAGTTAGTTTTGCTTACTTTCAAAGAAGCATGGGTCTATACTGTACATGTTGATTTATTAAATCATTTATTCGGCAAACTTTTAAAAAGCACCACATGCAAGTTATTATAATATCAGGCACTAGGGATACAAATTGCCATCATGGATCAAGCCATGGCTCAACCTTAAAACCTAGCATTAAATGTATGAAAAAAGTACTCATACATTTCTATGTACCTCAGTTCCCAGTGAAATTTGGGGATGTACTTTTTCATAATGTAGGCATTGAGAGGAATGACATGTTTGCTTTCCAAGGGGATCAAATCCAAGGCCTTGGGCATGCTAGGCAAGTCCTTCACCACTGAACTACAGCCAGATCCTAATAATGACATTCTTGACCAGCTATTTGAGAAGAGTTTAAAAGTTAAATAAGCAAACTGCAAAATACTGATGTTTTAAAATTAATATTTGCTTTTATTAGAAGAATTACCTTTCTTTTTTTTTGGTGGTAATGGGGATTGAACTCAGGGCCTTATGCTAGGCAAGCAGTTTACCACGGAGCTACATCCCCAACCCCAAAATTACCTTCTTTAAAAGAAATTACCTTCTTTTATTCTCCTGGGCTGGAGATTGAGACTAAGGCCTCATTTGTGCTAAGGCCTCAGTAGTTTTACTATTGAGCCACACCTCCAGCTGGGGTTAAGAATGTAGTACTTACCAGTAACTAATAGTGTTTTAGCTAAACCAGTGACCAGTAGTGTTTTAACTAAACCTAAAAGATTATTATGTAAAACCCAGATTATACTTATAGACCCTGCATGTACATATCTTATTAATTCAGGTCAGCAAATAACATTAGTAGGCATATCTTGTAATTCCCTATTCCCCACACTTTTTAATGTACTGTCTCTTCAGTGCAGAAGGTAGCCAGCAGTTTTGAAAGAGGAATATCAGAATATGCTTCTCTTTCATCTATGAATAGAATGGTTAGTCTTAATTTGGTAGGGAAACTTTATCATTTAATGCCATATTCTGCTGCAGACATGAAATGACTAAATACATTTGAGTTCTAAGAGGGTTTCTCGCTAAGTCTAGTTAGTGTGTGTAGTTTTTGCAAAGGCTAAAAGTGTCAAAAGAATGCTGCCATCTGCTGTGTTTCAGAAGATTTAAAGTCTCTGCTATACCTAGGAAGACTTTGGAAGTGCTATTTATTCAACGGCGCACGTATACATCCTTGATGTGTTACTGACCCCTGCCCACTCTGCTTCTGCTTGAGCCTCCTGTGATGCTATACATTACCCAAAGACTCAAGATCTTGGCCAGTAGTTCATTAGGAGCCCATGAGTGTGCAAAGAATCTTCTGCTTTCAATCCTGGCCGGCAGTCAGTAACTTCTTCCAACTTTTGAAATCTTGTGTGACATCAGACTTCAGGCAGCCTCCCTGACTCCACCATGTGAAGCTGATCTGCCTTCCTAGTTCTTCTGTTCCCATCCTTGAAGGACTGAGCCTCTCTGCCCTTCTTGTGTAGTTCTTATCAGTAGACCCTGCTGCTCGCACCTCTTGAGAATCTTGTATGGGCTTTCTGAAAAATAGGCTCCACCCAACACTGAAAGCTGCTGCCATATCAAAGACAGGGGACACCAGACTACAGGGGACACCAGACTACATTGCCAGTTATACTCCATTACCCACCTCCACTTTCAGTAAGCTGGTTTCAGTGTAATCATTACGTACCACAAACATGAACGACACTAATAAAAATGAAATTTCTTTAGAAATAAGATGGATTCGCTAGGCGTGGTGGTGCACACCTGTAATCCCAGCACTTGGGAAGCCTGAGGCAGGAGGATTACCAAGAGTTCAAGGCCAGCTTGGGCTACATAATGAGTTCAAGGCCAGTCTAAACCACATAACAAGACCCTGTCTCAAAAAAAAAAAAGAGAAAAAGAAAGAAAGAAAGAAAGAAAGAAAGAAAGAAAGAAAGAAAGAAAGAAAGAAAGAAAGAAGGAAAGAAAGAAAGAAAGAAAAGAAGTAATCTGATGTCATAAGTGACCTCAGTATTTGCATAGGCTTTTCTGTACTTTAGCCTCACCCATCCTTGGAATACTTTCTCTGCTATCTGTGTCACAGCAAAAACATTTTAATATCACCTCTGTTTTGGGTCTCCAGTGGTCTCCACCTCTTTCCAGTTTTCTGTTTCTTTTACAGATGTTGCCGTCCCACGTAGCACTCAGCAGGTGCTGTTCTTTCATTATTTCATCTGTGTCAGTCTTGATTCTCCTAATGAGATTGTAAACTCGTGTGAGACCAACACTATTTCAAGTGCTTCTTTTGTATTCCTGTTGTCTCTATCAATAATAAATACTTTCTTACATAAGTAACCCTTGACAGTAATATCCATGACATAATAAAAATGATACAATCTATTGAGACTTTAGTAGAGATAGACAGATAGATAGATACTACACACCATGTACATTACCCCATTTTCTCCAGCAGCTCTGTGAAATGGTAACTATTATTGTAGCCCTTTTGCAGTTCGACAGTCATAGAAATAACTGGTGAATGGTAGAGGGCAAGAGGGTCTGTCTGACTTCACAGTCCGTGAAAGCAAACCACTACATTTCGCCATATCTCTATATTGTTACCTGGGGAACAAAACCTGGACAAGCAGTAACCATTTTAGGAGACTGGAGAGTCTTAGGGGACTTAATCATTACTTTTGTCAATATTTGTCAGTATCTATTGAACCTTTAAAATGAAGCGTCTTTATAAACTTGTACAAGGTGGTGAAAGTGTGGACTCCAGGAAGGAGTCCCCTCCAGGAAGGAAAGACAAGAGTCAAGTAGAAAAGACAGGCTGAAGTCCACAGATAGGAGTCGATTAGCCCATGTGTCCTCTCTTTACCCCATGCACTTCCAACCTGATTTCTGCCCTTACCAGAAGTCTAGTGAAGCCCCCTCGAGGTCCCTCTGGCCCTTTGACGCGCCCCCCCAGTACTTCCTATTGTGATATCCTATTCCCTTTTGAGCGTCTTCCTTTCTTCGTTTGGTTGTGTTCTGCTGATTTTCAGATTTTTGCTCTGACTATGTCTTCTTTGATATTGTCTGATGCTGCTTTTTTTTTTTTTTTTGTCCTCAGTGTAAGCATTTCCTAAGGTTCTGCCCTTGACCCTCCTGCCGCCTTTAATCTCCCATTTGGAGATGTCATCCTTTTTCACGGTGTTAGCTATCATTAATATGCAGAATACTCTCAAAACCACAGCTTTGACAATCCAGTCCTCTCCCCAAGGGCTTCCGTCCCACATTTCCAACAGCCTGTCAGGTAGCTTCACAACCTATTTAGTGTGTCCTGAACCACACATCCCAGGTTCTGTCAGACTCCCTTCTGTTTCTCCCTTGGGGACACTATTTTTGAGTGACATCAGTGTACTCCGAGTGACCTTTGACTCCCCCTTCCTGCTGATCCCCAGAAGGCTCAGTAGTTTCTTACACCTGTCAGTTTATGTACCAAATATCTCTTGGCTCACTCAGTTTTCATGGCCACAGATTTCATTGCTACCTGCTTATTGTCTCCAGAGAACAGTTCTGATCTTCAGTTCTTAAAACTTTTAAAGATGTAAAGTGTTAGGAAAAAAGGGAGGGAGGAAAATAAAAAGAAGGCTCCTAAGCTGAGCACCCAAGACCCCAGCCTTCCTTTGTCCCTGCTTCCCTCCCTTCCTTCTTCCCTCCCTCCCTCCCTTCCTTCCTTGAGCTACCAGACAACCAACAGACCCACTGCCACTAGCCAAATGCTCTCTTTTAAACACATATATATTTGCCTCTCTTTCATTTGCATTGCAGTTATTAGTATCCATGTTTTATCTCTGATACTAGAGATCAGTCAGTATCATCCTGTTCACCTTAATATCCCCACTGTGCCTGGCACTGTGTTTTAACACATGAAGATTCCCACTAAAGTACTGTTTTAAACATTGAATAATGACGTGTGAGCTTGCCCAGCATAAAAGATAGATGGATAAGAGCTTGTCTTTAAAAAAAAAAAAAACAACAACTATAAAAGTCCCCATTACATTCATGTTTGGTGGACTTCCTTTCTGTTGGTTTCTATTCCTTAGATAGTACATTCTTTTGTCAGGAATCTGGTTCTGGGGGTCTGATTTAAGCAAGAGGCTAGTGCAGGGCCTCCTCTCTAAGGTTAACCATCACCATGACCTTCTGGAACTTTTGGCGCCTGATTGTTTCCGGAAAACTCTGTACGCTGTAATGACTGTAGTCTTTTGCTGAGTGTGAACAGAAGGCAACTTGCCCTCCTGAGTATTTTTGGCAATTCATAGCCAAGCCATCCATGGCAGTATAGTCCCTCAGCAGAACAGATGCAGCCAGTCTCAGAGACAGAATCTGTTTTCAGCCACAGACATCTTAGCCTTTCCTTATAAATACAAATGATTCTCTAGGGTTGACATGATGCAAAAATTGTGTGGTAAAAGTTTCAAAATCTCTTTGAAAGATATTTTTTAACATGTTAGAGTTTAATAAACGTAATTAAAATGTTCTTTAAGTAATAGGTTTTTGGGGGTATTTTTGTTTATTTGTTTGTCTTTTTGTCTTTTTGAGACAGTTCTCATTATGAAGGTCAGGCTGGGTTTGAACTCACTTTGTAACCCAGGCTGGCCTCACCCTCTCAGCGATCCTCCTGCCTCAGTCTCCTGAGTGCTAGGATTACAGGCGTGTGCTACCACACCCCGCCCAAACAGGCATAATTTTAGTTAACTTGAATTTTTAACTGTCAAATAAAAATTTATCAGTTCAATTATTAACTTTCTTATTCTGCTTTGAGTGATACAGTTGTTCTCTCACACAGTAGGAAAATCTGCAATGGTAATTATAAAAGTACTGTAATGGCTAGCATTTGTTGAGCACCTATTATGTGCCAAGCACTGTTGCTGTAAGTACTTTGCCTGTGCTGTTCATTTAGTCCTCACAATAGGCCTGTGCAATCAGTGATATTAGGACCCACATTTTACAGATAAGGAAACTGAAGCACAGAGAGGATAAATAATTTGGGTGAGGTCACATAGTAAGTATTTAGGTCAACTCCAAACCCTTTATTTTCTACTCTTTATATCTACTCTTTATACCTTTGTTGTATATACTACATGTCAGTTCTCTTCCAATTTTTCTGATATTATCGATGGAACTTTTACAGCTATCCTTCTTTTACTCTGTCAACCCTTGTTTCTCCTCATTGAGAAAAAAAGAATTTGTTTTGTTTAAGTTCCAGCAGCAAAACATGATCCAGTCTCTATAGCGAAAGGGCATTTCCGGAGACTGTGTTTAGAAGGCATTTAGGCATCAATAGGATTTCTGGACAGGTCAGGTATGGAGAAAGGGAGAGGGGAGAAGGAGAAAATCCAAGGATGCCAGGGCTGGGGCCTAAGCAGTTATATAGAACTGCTTTCAATTGAAAAGGAAGAAGCTGTAGGTGGAGCCTATTTGGAACAAAAGATCAAGAGTGCTGTTGTCTACTGTCAGGATGAAATTCTGAAGCTACCCTGGGTGTATTATAGGATTGAGCACACCCGTGAGGGTAATAGGAGCCAGCTCTCTCATTTTTAGAAAAGGGAGTGACAGGTTTAGAAAGGGGGAAGACTGAAACAAACCTTTGTTGGATGAGCATTAGAGAGATCATTGTGAACTCACAGTTTTTAATACGTATGTGTAGAAATTGATACACATATATACTCTCAAGGGTATTTCCTTATCTCTGTCACTGAGAAAGCCTGAAAGAAATAGCCATTACCTCCAGTAACAATGAGTTTAGGATAAAGGTTTAGGCTGAATGAATCAAATCTGGGGTCTCTATTTTTAAAACGGCATTTAATGCTGCGAGAGTTGGCAGGATCCCAAGGGCATGAGTTTAAGAAGAATAGAACCCAAGACTAAGCCCTGGATCACTCCAGTGTAAAATTCGTTTACATCTCCCTCAGTCATGCTCTTGACTTTACTTTTAGTCAGCTGTCCAACAATCTGGGTGAAGAACTTGGAGTTTATTTAAGAGAAACTTGTGAAGAACAGTCAAGGGATGGAATTATCTTGTGTTTGTTGCTTATCTCCAGCATTTGACTGTTTTTGATTTGATTTGATTCTTTCATTTTAATTTGATTCTTTCATTTTTCCAGAAGTTTCGGTGTCTGTTTGCCAGCAGGTTGTTCACCGAGACTGTGTTCTAGAAAGTGAAGTCGTCTTACAGGGCGGATAGCAGCTGAATAGAGAGAGGTCTGCTTGTCTCACAGCAGGGCGGAACCTTGGGATTCAAACAGTTCTGCACTCAAATCACAGCCAAACTTCTTGGTGTGAAATTAACTGCATCTCACACTCTCATGTCATCATTTGCCTTGTGAAAAGCAGCTGGGCTGCCTGAGATGGAAACCTCTGGCCAGCTATTGTTAGAGCTGAAGGAGCACCCTTTGTTTTCTGTTTAGTGCTCATGCCTTACTGTCTGCCAGCGTGAAGGGCAATGGGGTTCACATTTGTGCACCTAATTTGAGTGAGTGAGAGACTGTCACAGTTAGAATGATAGATCCCCTTCCCCCTGGAGTGTTGGATCATACATGCATTGCCTCTGATCAGTCTGCTTGTTTGAAACTAATGTCAAAGGTAATGTGTAATGTTGGCGCTTACCTTTGACGGGAAACTAGAAATAGAACCATTGTTCACCTGCACAGAGATTTCTCATCAGGGAATTCCGTGTGTCCGTTGATACCTTCGCTGTGCTCTGGAAATTATTTCTGTACTCATCTTCCAGGAAACATCCATCTCTCACCAACTAATAATAAGCATGTCTATACCTTGTAGAGCACTTTGCAATATACAGGCATTATATATCCATTGTTTCATTGAATCTTGACAGTAGAACTTCTTTTGTAGGGAAGGAAATATAGCTCAAGATCATATACTACCAATGAGCAGTTGCAACCCTTTTGTTCCCATGAATAACTGGGGTAGACAATACCTGAGTTCCACACTGGCCAGCTGAAGAGATATAGTTTTACTGATTTATTATGTTCAGTCTAACACAGTCTCTCCAGTATTATGCAGGGAAAACTTTCACACAAAAAAGAGAGGAGATTAAATAATTTCAAACACTTATAGAAAGTAGAGGAGTCTCAGTGTCATCAGGCTTTAAGAATTCATCTTTTTATTGTTTTGGTTGTGGTTGTTACTGTGGTTATTTGGAAACAAGAGAAATTGCATGGACTGACCGTAACCCTGTTTCATGTGCTGTATAGGATTATTCTGATTGTTGTGTAAATAATAGAGATGGAAGGAATGTTTCTTGTCAGTAGCAGCAACAAAACTCCTTGGCAAGGGGTTCTATCATTGTAACTGTTTGAATCTCTGGCTCACTCAAATTAAATCCAAACTGCAAGCCCCCGTGCCCTTCACACTGCAGACAGTAGGGCACGAGCACAGAAAACAAGGGCTGCTCTTTTAGCTTTAATGGCTAACCACGGCTGGCCAGAGGCTTCTATCCCTTGTAAGCATCTTATAGATTATAGGAAGGAAACCGTTGCTGTTAGACTTAAGGAAACTGTCGCAGTATAAAGACTTAACAATAGAAATCACTCCCAGAAGAAAAAGTCACTCAGTCTGACAGCGGAACTACATCAGCAAAGCTCAGGGGACAGGAGACAATAGGCAGGGAGACAGTTTCTTGTATGGAAAAAGACTAAGTTCTGTCAACAGTTCTTGCTTCCTTGGTCATTGCCAGTAGGCACTGTGAAGGGAGTGTGATAAATCACAAGAGATTATGTTGGTAGCAATATGTCCTTTATGGCTTTACTGCAGACAAGGAGGTTTCTTTTGAGCTTGATCCACTTTACTTCCCTAGAATCAGGAACAGGTTTCCTTGAGAAATTGCAAATAGTAGAATTTTGGGGTGTGATTGGGGAGAAAAATGGGTAAAAAAATGTGACAAAGAGAGAGGCTGGCTGCTTTTAGAAACTTAAAGCAAAGATCTGTAAAACGTGGCAGTTCAGGTCTGATGAGAACCAGATAGAGCCTGAGAGTTAGACTCTAGGCCTTTGTCACCACAGGAGTCGCTGTCTCTCACCTCGCTGCTGCAGTCTTGTGGTAAGGTAAGTCCTGTATGTCTCTCCCTTTGGAAGCTGCGAATCGGCCTTCTCCTTTTTCTGTCCACTCATCATGTCCAGAGCATACCAAAGCAGTTCTTACTAGGAAGGTAGTGCAGCATGAAGTCCTGATTCAATTCCTGGTACTGAAACACAAACAAACGAAGATCTTTCTCTAATTGTCTGGGCTTTCTAGGTGCCCTTCACTGTCCTGCCAAAATCTGTTCCCAGGAAATACATTCAGTAAAGTTCCAGTGAAGTGATTCACATTTCCAAAGCAGTTCTTACTCGTGTCTGTGCATTCTAGTCCAGTGTTTTTCATACTGGCCCCACACTGAAATTATTAAAGAAAGCTTTAAGGAGATATTGATGCATATACCATTTTTAAAAGGTCTTTACCTGATTCTAATGAGTAGCCAGGGTTGCTAGTGTTCAAGAACAGTGTTTACCAAACTGTAATGTGGAAGTAAGTCATCTAGGGGGACTCGTTAAAAAGTGATTCTGATTTCAGTGGGTTCAGTATAGAGCCCAAGATTCTACATTTTTGCCATAACAAAATTCTGAAGCAAATTAAGTGGAAGAATTATGAAAAAATTGCTCTCAAACTCAGGGTACACACTAATAAATAACCTGGGGGCTTAAAAAACACACTGGTTGTCTCCTTATAAAGTGAGTCTGCTGGGCCACCTCTGCAGACCCAGTTTTCAGGCCAGTCCCTGTCAAGTGAGAACCCAGGCTACACACACACACACACACACACACACACACACCAGGATCTGGCTCCAGTCCCATCACAGTAGACCAAGATATCAGGCCCATTCTAGCACCTGGCTAGCACTGTAGACTCCAGCTGAAGGTCCAGCCCAGTCCTAGGCCAGCCCCCATGGACCTATGCTTCACTCCAACCCTTGCAAACACATGTTCCAGGCCCACCCCTATCAATCCAGGTATAATTCCTGCCCACCTAATGCCCCAAGCACTGACCCACCTTGCCCAGTAACTCCAGCAGCAAGCCCCGCCGTGAACCACACCAGACAGTCTGCCTACAGTCTCTCTATAGGCTGACTGATGAAGGGCTCTCCTGTACAAAAGGCCAGTCTACAAAAGCTGGAGAAGGAGTTGGTTTTTGGCACATGCTTGTAATAGCACATTCTAGACCAGGCTTGGCAACTTAGCAAGACCCTATCTCAAAATTTTAAAAGGGCTGGAGATACAGCCCAGCCCTAAAGCCCTGGTTTCAATCCTAGTACTGGGAGGTGAGGGGGAAAAGAAAGAAAAACTGAAAAAGTTTTGTATTTCAAATGAACAGACACCAGGCGATGCTGAAGAACCTTCACTGGGAACACCCGGGTCATGGGTCCTCGCCCCTTGCCCCCTCTTTCCCTCCTTCCCTACTTCCCTCTGGGGACCCTCAGGCGCCGTCTCCGCACATGGACATAATAACTCTTCAAGTCTGCAATAAAAAATGGCCTCCAATAAAACTACATTGCAAAAAATGGGAAAGAAACAAAGTGGGAAAAGTAAAAGCGTTGAGGAAGCAGAGCCTGAAGAATCTGTGGTAGAGAAAGTACTAGATTAGTGGGTAGTGAATGGGAAGGTGGAGTGTTTTCTGAAGTGGAAGGGATTTACAGATGCTGACAATACATGGGAACCTGAAGAAAATTTAGATTGTCCAGAGTTAATTGAAGCATTTCTTAGTTCCTAAAAATGCTGCTAAAGAAAAAGATGGTACAAAAAGAAAATCTTTATCTGAGAGTGAATCTGATGATAGCAAATCAAAGAAAAAATGAGGTGCTGCTGACAAACCTAGAGGCTTTGCTAGAGGTCTTGATCCTGAGCGAATAATTGGTGCCACAGAGAGTAGTGGAGAATTGATGTTTCTCATGAAATAGAAAGATTCTGATGAGGCTGACTTGGTGCTGGCAAAAGAGGCAAATATGAAGTGCCTTCAAATTGTAGTTGCTTTTTATGAAGAGAGACTAACTCGGCATTCTTGTTCAAAAGATCACACACTATATATATACACATATATATATAATCTTGGTTTTTTATATATACACATATGGGTCTTGATTTAATAGTGTGGAAAAACAGCATTCTAATAAAAATCAAGTTTAATATGTTGGTTTTAAAAGTAGTATTTGGAGGAGTTGTTGAGTTTTCTTTGTTTTGCATCTGTAGCACTGGTTACTTTGAACAAATAAAAGCTTTCGTAGTTGCTTCCTTTATCAGAATAGAGCATTTGATAGCCTGACATATTTCCTCTGCTTTTCTAAATGTTGGGAAATTGTCTATAGTCAAACTCAGTTAGAACTCATGTTTTAGCTCACATGCTTAAGGGCCATTCTGAGTTTTTTGTTTGTGGGTGTATAAAGAAAATACTTATGTAAATGGTTTTTGTTTTGTTTTTAAACATTCACCAAAACAAAAACTATGGGTGATAAGCTCATGTTTGAGAGGCCATCATTCTGATCATCCTAAGAAATAAATCACTTCAAGTTAAATAGAAAGTTTTCCTGAAGCCATAACCTTTTAAGTTAAATAGATAATTCTGTGGTTAATGGGACAGTTTAAAATGGATATTTTCAAATCAGCCCTATCAGAATCCGTATGTATGTCTTTAGTCACAAAAATGCAGCAGTGTACTTGCAAGATTCCTGAAAAGAATTATCTCTGTCACAACTTCCCCACCCGAATAAGGTAGTAAATCAAAACCTAGTTTGTTTGAATTAGCTAAGGAAGACTTGTTAAGGGAGCATTAAATGTTCTTCATAACCCATTACTTTAAAACAAGTTGAAATCTGTACTCAAAAGTCAGGATTTGTGGATGTCTTAAGACTTGGCTCGTGGTTTATTGAGTGGCTAGCAGTGTTCACAGTTTAGGACCTGCTAGAACAAATGAGTGAACAAACTTGTGATCTAAATTATTGACCTGCATGTTTTTCTTGACCACAACTTGCTCTTTACATGAAGGCTCAGTCTTTTCAGGATTCAGGTTACTGTTTTTAGCAAAAGCCAGGAAGTCAATTTTGTAGTAGTCAGAATGTTACCCTAATGTATATTGTTTACTTTACTATAAATAATTGTGAGCAGTGGTCAATAAATAGTGTTATATTCCTTAACAAAAAAAAAAAAAAATGAATAGACACCAACACATGGCTACAAGGATCAAGAATAATCAGAGAAAAATGATAGACTTAGGGCTGGGGATTTAGCTCAGCGGCAAAAGCGCCTGCCTGGCAAGCGCAAGGTCGTGAGTTCGGTTCCTGGTACCAGAGAAAAACCAAAAAAAAAAAAAAAAAGATAGACTCAAAGGAACAAAAGGAAGCACCAATAGACAACCCTAAAGAAATAGAGACATATGAACTCATGATGAAGAATTAAAAATAATTGATTTAAAGAAATTTATTTAACTTCAAGAAAATACAGAAAAACCTTAATTGGAGCCTTGGGAGTCCCATGGGAGAGGAGAAGCCCCACTTCCACCACTGGCGGTGGTGCCTCAGAGACCTAGTGGAAGAGGAGGAGGATCCGTCCTGCCCCCATTGCTGACATTGACACCTCACAAGACTTGCAGCACAGCACAGCAGAAGCAACCAAAAAACTAACCAGATTGAGGACAAGACCAACAACCAGCAGGAAAGTTTCACTCCAGTACTTAAGTATTACCCTACCACAGAGACCAGGTAAGAGGCAGCCTTGGAAGCCAGATCTGGAGACAGAGATCTCCTGAGATGCTCTGAAAAGTTCACTCTCATCCCAAGAAGATCACAGAGCCTGTATATTGTGGTAGAATGCAAGCTGTAGAAGGAGTGAATCTCAAGGAAATAGAATTTAGTCCAGTGGTCAGCTTGACCCTTTATACACTTCCTACATCCAGTGCAAACTTGTGTCTGATTTACTATAGATCACTATCTGGCTTGTCTAAGTGTATGCACTAAAATCATAGACCTCTTTGCTTTGGGTAAGAGTGATTCATGAGTGGTTCTTAGAGTTTCTCAATATCCAATTTATATTTGACACCATTGTTGTCACTTACTGCAACAGCCAAGGGGGCTTATTTGGTGCTGTCCATTGGTTTTCTCTGCATATCAATATCTGGATTATCTGGGGGGTCATAAACAATGTTGTAGTTCATTCCCAAAGAACAAGGCACTGGGCCAAAGAAGTTGCAAAACTCAGTACAGAAAACAAACAAAAATAGAAGAGAAAACAAGGCAACAAAATGCCTCCAAAAACACCCAACTCCCACAAAGCTAATCAAGGGGAAGAAATCATACTGCACACAGCAGAAATGTCTGAAAGGATATCAATGGAGGTAACAAAACAGATCAATAAGGTGCTTGGCAAATTGAAAGAAGTTGTAACTAAACAGATAATGACCCAAATGATACAAAGGACACTAATAAAAATCTAGTGGAGCTAAAGAAAGAAATGCAAAACATGAACACCCAGCATTAAAAAGAATCACATTCCATGAAGACAGTTCCAAACAGAGGTCCATGAGATTAAAAATATGATTGAAGCAAGCAATTTGAGGACAGAGTTTCAGACATAGAAGACAAGGTTGTGGTTGATGATCAATTAATGAAAGATACTCAGAATTCATGGTGTGAGAGAAAAGGGTCAAATCTACAGCACAACAGCAAAGGCAGGTGCTCCAAAGGCCTCAAGAGAGAAACACACCAGTGGAGCAGAGCAGTGAATGCTGTTCACTACAACAGCTGGAAACCACTGTAGTCCAAGCTGTGTCCCTGGAGTAGGTGCTTAGCCAGGTGCCGTTTTAAGTTGGGGCCAACTAAATCCAGGACTTGGAGAACCCATGGGTTGGCTTCATCTCAGAGCTCCCAGTGTTGAAATCCCACAGTGACTGGGTGCAGGACAACCGATGCGAATGTCCATGGGCAGGGAGCTGAAGTCAGGCTGGCAAGAGACAGCCATAATGTTACAGGCTGAAAACTCAGGCTCCAACCCCACAACCAAAGCCAAGGATCAGCCTGAATGTCTTTGGAGTTGAAAGCACCAGAACTGGTACCCTACTGTATTCCTACTGCAGGCTTGCTGGGATAATACTGCCTCCTTCGTCTGCCAGTAACACTAGACACATACCCTAAATTGGATATTACAACAGAACTGTAGACCCCAGAAGAAAGACAGAGGCTTGAAATCACAGAGAACTGTCTGTCTCTCTTTTCCTTGCTTTTGGGGTTTTTTATTTATTTATTTCTTGTTTTTGCTTTTTCTTGAGTGTGGACACAGTTTTTAGTTGTCTTGTTTTGTTTTGCTCTTGATTTTGTTTCTGTCTTCTTTCTTTCCCTCCTGTCTTTATCACCAGTTTCCTGAAGCTTGGGTAATCTTCGTCCTTCACCTTCCTTTTAATTTCTTCTTCTCTTATTTCTCTATTTTTTCCTCTTATGCCTTTTAAATTTTCTAGCCTAAGTGTAAATCACTCTATTAAGGTATTTACTTTTTTTTTTTTTTTTTTTTTTTTTTTTTTTTTGGCCAGCAGTGGAGAAGGGTTCCTTTTTCTATAGAGCCTGTGCAACAAATAGTTTTTTTTTTTTTTTTTTTTTTTTTTTTTTTTGGTTACCGGAAATTGAACTCAGGACCTCGAGCTTACCAGGTAGGACTGTACTACTGAGCGAAATCTCCAGCCTCTTTACTTTCTATAATTTTCTGATTTATTTTAGATTTTTCTTGTACAACTATAAATCTTACACCTATGCTTAAAGGTGGAACATTAACAATTATCACAGTTTGTCATTTTCTAGATCTCGCTTGGTGCTATTGTTTTTACTGATTATACTACTTTAGCCAATGTGACATAGTTGTTGTGATCAGTTGTTCTTCCTTCTATACCAATACTGAGATTGTCTGGAGGTCATAAACAATACCATAGGCTAGTATCAAAGAACTAGGTGCTAGGCCAAACAGGCAGCAACCTCATCCTTAGTAAATTGAAGAAGCAGGATCTTGGGACAGAATCAAAAGCCAGATATGCCTAGAAGATATCTCTGAAAAGTAGTCATTTCATAAAGAGGTTGCAGTACTAGTAATAAAACTGCTTACCATAAGCAGTTTACAACCGTCAACACAGAAAACAAATTATAAAAAAAAAAACCAGAAAATTAGAAAACATGCAAGCATGATACAACCCCAGAATTCCAGCTCACCCAAGGCAAATCCAGGAGGCCTTGAGCAGTAAAAATCAAAAATCATCCAGCTGAACTTTCCAAAATGTTAGCAGTGTAAGTAACAAAGAGAATAAATGAATCTCTATTTTTTAAAAAAATCAAATTTAATTATACAAATAACTAAAAAAATTATGACCATAATGAAAGACATGGTTATTGAATCTAGAGTAGATACATATAAAGAAAAATAGGGGCTGGGGATTTAGCTCAGCGGCAAAAGCACCTGCCTGGCAAGCGCAAGGGTCGTGAGTTCGGTTCCCGGTACCGGAGAAAAACAAAAAAAAAAAAAAGAAAAATAGAACAGCTTAGGAAAGTAATGGAAACCATGAATGTCCAACATAGGAAAGAACTGGATTCCATAAAACAGATTCAAATAGATATCCAGGAGATTAAAATTCTATTAAAGCTCTGTGCAACAGAATCAACCAATGTGAAGATAGAATATCAGTTCTAGAAGGCAGGGTTGCAGTTAGCAATCATCAAGTGAAAGACTTCTTAAAAATAGCACTGGAGCATGAAAAATCAACTCAACAGCTGCTAGATGATGCAAAGAAGAATAACATAATTAACTAGAATCAATGAAAAATCCAAAGATAGCACAAAGGACATAAACCTAGCAAGCCTCCCAAGCATAGAAAAAGAATTTCAGATACAGTAAGTAAGGCCTATAAAACTCCAATTGCCAATGATCAGAAAAAAACTACAACAAGGCATATAATAGTGAAGATTCCACAAATTCAGCACAAGAACAGAATATTACAAACTGTTACAGAAAAAGAAAAACTCATCTGTGAAAGAAAACCCATCAGAATCACAGGAGCCTTATTTACACAAACCTTTAAGTCAGTGAGAACTTGGAGTAAAGTATTTCAAGCCCTAAAAGTAAAGAACCTCCAAGACAGATTGATTTAGTCCACAAAAGTATCTTTCAAAATGGATGGAGAAAGAAGATACTTCCATGAAAGAGACCACCTAAAGAAATTCTTGGCCAAACCAGTACTCCAAAGTGTTCTGAAGGATATTCTAGAAAGAGATAACAAGGATTACAACTCCATGAACCTCAACAGAATGAATCTACCAGGCAAGGCAAACAATTAAACATAGGGAAAAGAAAAGGAACCAACAACAGGAAAATAATGACAAGGATAAGTCAATGCATATCAGTTATAACCATCACTATAAATAGTCTCAATTCACCAATGAGAGAAAACAGATTGGCAGAATGTATCAAGAAGCAAAATCCAACAATATGCTGCATACAAGAAACACATTTAATTCAAAAAGAAATTCATAGCTGAAAGTTAAAGGATGGAAAACAATACAACATGTAACATGAACCCTCCAAAAAACAGAAGTAGCTATTCTATTTGCAGGCAAAGTGGATTTCAAGCCAGACTGATCAAGAGAGACAAAGAATGTCACTAAATACTTACTAAGGGAACAATCCAAGAGGAAGAGATAACAATCATAAATACATATACTGCAAATGCCAGGGCACCCAACTATGTAAAATAAACAGTAAAGGATATGAAAACTCAACAAGGCATGTAATGCAATTGTAATTGGCTACCTCAGTTCCCCAGTGTCACAAATAGATAACTAGACAAAAAGTGAACAAAGAAATATCAGAGCTGAACCAAACTCTTGAACAAGGGTTCAAAGACTTGGACTTAGTAGATGTCTACAGAGTGTTCCAACCCACAGCATCAGAATATACGTTCTTCTTAACTGCACACAGGTCTTTCTTCAAAATATAACGCATACTACCTCATAGAACATGCTTAAGTAAATGCAAAGGAATTAAAATTATTCCATGCATATTTTTAGATCATGCTGCAGTGAAATTGGAAATCAATGGCAAAAGAAACCACAAAACTACACAAACACATAAAAATTAAGTAACACCCTACTGAACAACCAGTGAGTCATAGGTGAAATTAAAGAAGAAATTAGACAGTTTCTACAATTAAATGATAATACCGATACAATATACTAGAACTTACAGGATGCAGTGAAAGCAATCAATGAGGGAAATTTATAGTGGTGAATTCCCATATCAGGAAAACAGAGTGAACGCAAATAAACAACTTCATATTGAACCTCCAGCTTCTAGAAAAAGAGCAAGTCAAGCATAAAGCTCATATGAGAGAGGAAATTATAAATATCAGTGAAGAAATTAATGGAGTCGAGACTAAGAAAAACAATACAAAAAAATCAATGAATCATGGAGTTGGTTCTTTGCAAGATTAAATAGAATAAACAAACCCTTAGCCAACCTTACCAAAAAAAAAAGTCTCAGATCCACACAATTAACAATGAAAAGGATGAACTCACAACAGAGCCTTCAGAAATCCAAAAGATCATCAATCCCTACTTTGAGAACCTGTACTCTAATGAAAGGGAAAAATGCACAAGAAATGGACAGAGTCCCAGATACATATGAATTACCAAGACTGAATAAAGATGATACAGAAATTTTAAATAACCCAATATCAGTCTTTGAAATAGAAATAATTTTAAAACTACCAACAAAGAAAAGCCCAAGTCCTGACAGATTCATTGCTGGACTATATAAGAAATTTAGAGAATACTTAGTCCAATTAGTCTTTCATAAAACTGTTTCAGAAAACTGAAAGGGAAACTGTCAAAGTCATTCCTGCAAGCAAGCCTTACCCAGATGCCAAAACCAGAGAAGGAGCCAATCAAAAGAGAACTACAGTCCAATCTCCTTAATGTACATAGGCACAAAAATCCTCAGTAAAATACT
>NW_004955416.1:10455828-10468364 GCF_000276665.1 Chinchilla lanigera | reverse complement strand
TTGATGGAGTGGTCAAACACCTTCACTGGAAGAAAGATAAACTGGCTTTCCACATGCAAAGGAATAAACTGATACCCATAACTCTAACCCTAACTTAGACCCTTATCTCTCACCATGCACTAATCCAAAATTGCAGTGGATCAAAGATCAAATGAAATAGAAACACCTAACCTGCTGGAAGATACAACAGGTAAAATTCTTGGAGACAGGAATAGGCAAAGACTTTATGAACAAGCTATCACACAGGAAGTATCACAAAGATTCAACAACTGGAATGACATCAAATTTAAAAAGCTTTTACACAGCAAAAGAAACCACCAACAGAGTAAAGAGACAACCCACGGAATGGGAAAAAGGAGATTGAACTGTTAATGAAAAGTCTCCCATCAAAGAAAACCCCAGGACTAATGCCTTGATTGCTGAATTCTATAAAACATTTAAAGAATATTTATCCTTCTCAAACTATTCCCAAAAAGCAAAGATGAGGAAATAACTTCCAAACTCATTTTACAAAGTCAGCATTATCCTGATATCAATATTCCTGATGAACATTGATTTGAAATTTCTCAATAAAAGACTAACTAACCGAATTCAGCCACACATCAAAAGGATCATTCATATTCATTAAAAGATAAATTCCCATTCAAATGAGATTTGTCTCAAGTATGTAAGACATGAATTTTTAGGCTTCCTTGGTGAGTGCATTGGATAGCTAGCTTTGGGAACCTTAGTTCTAGATCTGTACTGTCTACTAACTACTAACCACATGTGAGTATTTAAATTTAATTAAAATTAAATGAGACTAAAACCTCAGTTGCAACAAATACCCCCAAAGGAGAAGTTTTATTTCTGAAAACTGTTACATTATCTTAGTTAAAAGAAATCAAATTTGATCTAGAGGCAGATCACATTATAATAGTTAATTGTTTTATTACATTTCATAGTAGTTATTTTATTTCAGACAACCTGTTCGCCCATCCTCTTAGTTGAATCTTCTTTGGTAATGTGAAGTAATGATTTCATTGATCATAAATGAAGGAGCCTGTGGAAGAAGTTGTATAAGTAAGATAGGGAGAAAGCTATAGCAGCTTTCTAAATTCTAAGTGTTTGTTGACATGTAGTTATTGATGTTAACATAATAGACAAATACTCTTATCTCTGAGCTATCCCCAAGCCCTAGAATTTTTTTTTCTTTTAAGAATTCACAGCCTCTCCCTCAAATGGATAATTGGACATCTTCAGCAATGTCCAAAAGTGGGTATTTCTGATGTAGGGGCAACTCTCAAGTCTAAAACTACAAGTAAAATTAAAACAAACAAAACCACTAACAAAAGTAAAGGAAAAAAATTACAATTCTGCCAAGAGATTAATTAATGGAGAATATTTGTAGTCTCTCTATTTTTTTATTTTAAAGAGAGTAGTAAATGAGACACAAACCAACAAAAAAATAGAACAGTACCAGCATACCAGTATCACAAACTTAAGCAAATCAAAGCAAGAACATTAAATACAGGGTCTCAAGACTAAATAATACAAATCAACAGTGGTTGTTACATTACATATTACTATCCTCAACTACATTGCTCAGATTACCAGATGTAACAATGAATGATTGTTCAAACCATTAAAGAGAATAAGAAAATAATTCTTCAATAAAACCTTAGAAATAACACAGAGTTTCACTAGACAAGATGGTAAGAGTTCACCATTGTAATTCTATTGCATATTGTTACGTTCAAATCAGTTGCTCAGACCATCAGACACAAGTGTGCACAATCGATCAGAACATAAAAAAGTGTAAGCATTACCTGTTCATTTCAATACACCATCAGACACCAGCAATAGTCATCTCAGCTATTCATATATATATTTATATTTTACCTTCCTTCTTTCTTTTTGTTTCTTTCCCTCATCCCAGTTGTTCCTTCCTTTGAGCAGTTTCTTTCCCTTTCCTATTATCTATTGTATGTTTTGAGTTTTACCTACTCTTTCAGGTTCCTACACTGTACTCTCTCTAAATCCTTAAATTATATTTTAAATCCAAATTAGTAACTGAAAATAAATATTATATATCCACATTATATGTCAGTATTTTGAAAACAGAAGATACCATGTCCTCAAGTGGTACAGTTTAACAAGCTCCTGTGTGTCTCATTTTGCATCTTGTTGAACTAGGGTCATCAGGGTTTGGGACAGATGTGATGTTTAGAATACTGCATTGCACTGGAGATAGGTTTATTGAGTCATCTCTGAAGAATACCGGCATGCATTTCAAGTTTAGCAGAGCTAACATAACTGGAGGTGAGAGAATAGGAAAGTGGAGAACAGGTTAGTCTCCTGTTTAAAAATATCAAGTTGTTTTGTTTTGGTTTTTTGAGATAGTGTCTCAATATACAGTATAGTCCAGCCTGGCCTTGCACTCACTGTATGACCAAGGTAGTCTTGAATGCACAATCCTCCTGCCTCAGCTCCAAGGTGCTGGTATTACAGTACCATTCCTGGCTCTTGATGATGCTTAACAGAGTAAAAAGTTTGGATTTCTTTTGGGTGGCAAAAATTGCATGCTTTATAATTTAAGAGTTGTCCGTACTGGAGAGAGCTCAAATGGTCTGTATTTGCCCTCCCTGGTAATGCCTTGTCCTGAGAGGGTGTTAATAAGCCTGGCTTGGCGATGTGTTTTTATCATTACCTTTGTTGCAAACCCAAGCAGATCTTCCAAGTGCACAGACCAAAGCAACAAGGACCTGTCTCAGGCATGCAGGGTTCATTTGTAAGGAGACACTGATGCTATGGGACCCGTGTACACCAGAGCCACTGCAGCCTCCACCCAGAGTATCACTGAAAAGAGGAGGTTCTGCAGCTTTGCCACCCTATCAATCCCACTCTAATGCCCATTGATTCAAGAAGTTCTGGGAGAAAGGGACAAACATACAAAGCAAAGGACCAGCTAAGTACGTACAATACTCAGAAGTAACTGGCAGCTTGGGGTGAGGTAAAGTTCCACAGTGGTAAAAATCATAGCATCTTAGCTTTGCCAGAGACCCTGGCAAGTCATCGAGTCCATCTTACCTGCTTTCAAAACTTAAACCCTTTCAAATGGATCAGAACTAATTCTACATTGTAGGACTTCCAGATAGCAGATTACACAGTTCTCTTTGATACCTGCTCTGATATATCATTCCTCTTTTACTGTAAGTTCTTTCTTAAATTAGCCTAGATCAGTGATGGTAAACCTTTCAGAGACTGAGTGGCAAACTCCAAAACCTACCAGTACCAACACTGTGATTAAACCTGCATACTGAAGTTTTAGTTTAGGAAAAAAGAACTCTACATTAACATCTTTTGTCTTAGAAGAAAAACACAGTAACACACATGGCATAAGTTTGCCACCACTGGCCTAGATCCGTCATGTTGCAGTTAAAATTAGTTATAGTTGTAATTAAATTTCTTTGTCTGCTCAGTCTTTAGTAGAGATATATAACGACTAGTCCGTATTTCATATGTAAAGTTTACTGAAGATCAACCAGTTTTTCCCATGGTTAAAATCTGTTTCATGAAACATTTTTCTTTCATAGCCAATTTTTTTAGTCTTTCACTTGTTACTATCTTAATCCTCTAGTTCTCAGTGTCAGACTTCAGTTATAAAGCCTCAATGGGACCCAGTGCTATAGAACTATCTGATAAGTACTTAATATAATGAGAAACTCACCTTATATTTTCTAAATACCAGTAGATCTTCACACCGTAGTATGGACTATAAAAGTGACCCAATAATGACTTTATAATTTGACCTTAGTAATAAATGGGAAATTTATGATATATAAATGTGTCAAATATTTAAGACTCTTCCTGTCAGTTGTAAAAGAGAAATGAAAAAAACATAGTAAAACTATTAGTAAACTGTAATTCAAGCATCATAAATATTGACAGTTGAAGTTTTACTTTTGTTTTTTTTGGGGGGGATTGTTTGCTGAAACAGCCTGCTTTGTATTCCAGGCTGGCTTTGAACTCACTCATTATGTAATCAGGCTGGTCTCCAACTCACAGCAATTCTGCCGCAGCCTCTCAAGTGCTGGGATTATGGGCATGCACCACCGGGCCCGGTGAAGTTCTATTTCTTTATTAAAAAAAAAAAACCTACCCAGAGTAAATTAAAAAGTGTTTGCCTTCTTATAATACAGCTATATGAAACTCTGTCAACATCTTTTTTGTCTTGGTGAATTGTCACAGTTCTTTCTAAATTAGAGCAGCTTCCAACATCTTATCCTTTGAGATTTCAATGTCATAAATATCTTCAAGAGTTCCTTTAATGTGAAATCTTTGCCAACAGTACTTCCTCTTGGACGTGTTTATTGTTTTTGTCACAACCACTTTCCTCATTTACATCAATCAGTTTTCCTTTACAAAATTCTTCTGGTGCATATCTAGAGCCTTTGTTTTTAAAAAGATGAGGTCCTGCTTTTGTTGCCCAGCATGGGCCCAAAGAATCCTCTTGCCTCAACCTCCTACGCAGCTAGGTCTGCAGGTCTGTGCCACTGGGCCTGGTGTCTATCGAATCTGTTGAATGTCAGCAGTGTTGATAATCTCACATTTAATTACTTATTCCATAGCTCTGTTTACATTCCAGCATTATCATTTGGTTTACATTTCCATGCTTGTTGGCCTATTCCCTCTCTTAGTTGCCCATACTTGAGTTTTATCCCTGAGAGACAAAGGGTCAACCCCACTGCACAGAGTTATCTGTGAACTAAGTAACAAACTCTTGGTGACTAGTCCTGGACACACTGTGAAGGAAGTGAAGATTGGTCATTGATCATGATACACATCTGTAAGTTATGCTGTGGTTTGTGAACTGAAGAGCTGGCAGCTAAGTGTGTACTTTATGTAATTATAGTCAGTTTACCATGGCAACTGAAATCTTAACTCTGTATTTAGGGACTAAAATTCTTACATTTCAGAACCATACAAAGAATGGATGGCCTTTCAGTTCCCATCCTTTCCTCCAGGTCTAGTATGGGTTTTCTAGCTCCACTATGACAACTGGGGTTTTTCTAACATACAACCTTAACGTATATTAAGGTTTTTCTTTCTTCTCAAAGTATAGTAAATCAAGTTTTTCATCTCTGCCCTTATATTATTGATTTCTAACAATTCCTTCAGTCTCTAAGTTTTCTGAAATACTGATTCTCCTCCCTTGTTTATTATCATTTGCAAATTAAATACACATGTCTGTATTCATTAATGTGAATAGTAATTTTCCTCACAGAATGTTGGTTCCTACTTAACCTACAGAGTCAGCTTATGCCAGCCTAAGGTCAGTGGTTCCCAGCTGTCATTCATCATCAGGATCTTCTAAAGAGCTTTACAAACAATTGCCCAAGCTCCATGAGGGCCTGCAGTAGAGGGAATCAGAATCTATATATCTGAATGTTCCCCATGTTATAGCTTAGTCTATGGGATAAGCCCATGTGTTCCTAGTCCTTAATAACCTCATTATAGAGAACAGAATTTTAGAACTGACAAATGGATTGGAGATCTTTTGTCAGAACTACTCATAAGAAGAGTAAGGGGGAAATGGTAGAGTGGTCAGCAGCAGAGAAAGAGCCTCTCTGAGACTTGGTGTCTCAACACTGGAATATAGCTATGTGAAGAATAGAAGAAGGAGGGAAGATCTGAAGTGAACATTGAAGCCCACAGAGAGAGCGAAGAGAAACTTCAACAAGGAAGGAGGCAGCACTCAGTACTTTCTCCTTGATCCCAGATTCACAGTGTGGGAGGGGTGGCTTGAAACTGCAGACTCAAGGTAACGGCTGGTGACCCCCAGAGGCCTCCATGGAGATGTGCACAAGTGGAGCAGTGTGGTGGTCGCAGCAGACTGCTATGGCCAGTCAGCTGTCCTAGACAGACATCCCATAAAAGAAGTCTGGGAGCCATCGTGGAGAGGAGCCAACTGAGCTCAGGACCCTGAGTAGCTGCTGGCTCCATTTAGTGGCTCCCAGTCCAGTCCAAACCCACAGGGGACCCAGAAACTGCACTAGCTGGGTGGGTCTGGTTCCAGTCTAGCAGCTGGAGACCAGCCTGAACTTCAGTGAAATAGGGGTACAGGCTCACTGGGACTATTCTCTACCTCACCGTGGAGCTGCTGCTGGCTTGATGGGTTTGATCTACAGAGATCTGGACTCTGCCCATGTTGTCTACCAGTGGCAGCAGAGACATACCTTGAAGTGGGCTTTTGTTTTCTTTTCTGCTTTTCTTTTTTTCTATTTTCTTTTTGTTTGTGTGTTTGTTCCTCATTATTTGTTCTTGTTTTTATATAAGTGTGAACAAGGTTTCTAGCTTTTTTCTGGTGTTGTTCTGTTCTGTTCTTGTTTTTATTTCTTCCTTCTCTTTCCCCCATCTTCTGTGCCAGCTTCTTAAAGTTTGCAAGATCCTCTTTTGTCCTCCAGCCTTGCTTATACTCTCTTCTTTTTCTTCTATTTCTCTATTTTTCCCCCAACCACTTTTAAATTTTCTCTTAGGTTAAAATGATCATGTTGAGGGCTTATTTACTGCATACAATTTTCTAATTTGTTTTAGATTTTGTTATGTAATCATAAATCTAGTTCATATGGTAAAGGTGGCAAATTAATAATTATCTCAGTTTGTCATTTTCTAGGCTGTGTTCGATGCTGTTATTATTGCTGATTATATCACTTTAGCTAGTGTGATGGAATTGTTCTAACAAGTTATTTTTCCTGTGAGATTGCCTAAGGGTCATAAAAAATATTATAGGCCAGTGCCAAAAACACAAGGGCTGGACCAAGTAGGCAGCAACTTCTCATCCCCAATAAATTGAAGAGATAAGATCTTGCAGCAGACTCAAAACCAAAAAGCTAATTGCACCTGGGAGACACCTCAGGGAAATAGTCATTTCCTAAAAGTTCTAAATACCAGCCGTAAAGCCACTTACCATAGACAATTTACAAGCATCAACCCAAGAATTAAGCTTTGAAAAATAAAAAGAGAGAAGATACTTAACAAGAAGATACTTAAACAAGATGCAACACCAGACTTCCAGCTCACCAAAGGCAAACCCAAGGGCTAATGAGGTGGAACAGTCTGAAAGTCACCTACCTGGCCTCTCTGAAGTGGTAACAACAAAGCAAATGAATGAGTTCCTAGAAAAAAATCAAATCAGAAATAATTTCTGAGATAATTACAGAAAAAATCAAATCAGAAATAATTTCTCAGGTAACTACAGAGTATGAAAGACATGCTTAGTGACACTAGAGCAGATACAGATAAAAAATAGAGGAGCTTAGGAAAATGTTGGAAACCATGAATGCCCAGATAGGAAAGAAATTGAATCCATAAAACAGATTCATACAGATATCTAGGAGATTAAAAATTCCACTGAAAGTATACACAGCAGAATGAACCAGTATGAGGACAGAATCTCAGATATAGAAGAGAAGATCATGATTAGAGATCAGGAAAAGGAAGATTTCTTAAAAATGATAAGGGACCACAAGAAATCAATCCAGCAGCTTCTAAATGATGCAAAGAAGAATAAGATTGATTAGAGTCAATGAAAAAGCGGGAGATAGCACAAATGACATAAAAAAGTTGTTCATGGGCCTTGTGGCAGAAAACTTCCCTGGCAGGGAAAAAGAATTTGACATACAGTAAATGAGGCATATAGAACTCCAATTAGCCTTGATCAAAAAAAAAATTTACAGCAAGACATAGAATAGTCAAGATTCCAGAAATCTAGCACAAGAATAGAATATTTAAAACTGCTAGAAAAAAGAAGCAAATCACCTATAAAGGAAAATCCATCAGAATCAAGGCAGATGTCTCAACACAAACCCTCAAGTCAGACCCCTCATCCTGTACTCTATCTAATTTCCATCCCATGAGACACAATTAAAATCACTGACCATCCTCCTTTTCAAAGTTCTCTATGATGACTTTTTTTTCTGGATGTAAGTGTATCTGCAGAACAGCATATGAGGAGAGATGCCCAAGTAAGTTTCTCTGTAGTGAATGGAAAAGCATTTGGGGCAAGGATTTAAGAGAGGTTTTGGGTCCTGAGGCAGCTGTGGGAGCTCAGTTCAGTCTTATTCTATGCTTATCCTCTGCCAACTCAGCCCTCCCCACTGGTACCAAGCTCCTATCCAGGTATGTATTTCAGTATCTATTTGACTTTGGTGTGCAGAACCTGTTGCCAAGCACTGCTTTGTTTGTGGGACTATACACACTGCCTGGTAGGGAAGGAGAAGAGAGCAGAGGAGGAATGTACTATTCTGTAAAGCTTTTTTATTTACATGAGATATTCTCACAACTAAAGGCCATCCTTCAAGTTTGCTGTCAGGGTAGAATGAGTCTGCCTATAAGTCTAGGAGAAGCACTTAGAACTAGCACATCCAGCTCTGTGGGCCCAGTGTGGTGGTGCACTCCTGTAATCCCAGCACTCAGGAGGCTGAGGCAGGAGGATTGCTGTAAGTTTGAGGCCAGCCTGGGCTACACAATTGGTTCAAGCTAGCCTGAACTACATAGTAAAACACTGTCTCAGAAAGACCCAAAAAAAAAGGGGGGCAGAGCTCTTGCCTTACACACACAAGGCCCCAGTTTGATCCCCAGCACCACCCAAAAAAAAAAAAAAAAAAGGAAGAAAGAAAGAAATGCTAATGTGTCTTGTAGCCATTTTAAAGCCAGAAGAGCTGTATAATCCAAGAAAATTTCTGTATAAATTGTCTTTACCTTAAATCAAGTACATGCTGCCCCTGGTCCTGGCCTCTTTCTATGCCCCAGAAGATAAAAGATAGTGTTTTATAGAATTAGGACATTTTTTGAGCAAGAAAAGACCTTAGTACTTTTCTGTCTCAATTCTAAAATTGTAGTTTTCTCCACTAAGAACCAAAGAGTTCTACAAATTTAACTATACTAGTCATAAAATTTGTCCAGGGCTGTATTTAGAATAGAGCTCAAGTCTCCTCATTCCCAGGCTGATGTGCTCAGTCGTTTTTAGACCTCTTAATTGAAATACAAAGTCCTTGTGATTTAGCAACTATAAATCTTGCTGGCTTAACAGACTTCAGGAAAAGACAGTGCTGCGTTCTTACCACTGCGGAGACCAGATCAATATTTTCCACTAGAAAGGAGATAGGGATGGAAATGTGTCCTTGGTGGCTGGGGTTGTGAGTGGCTTAGCAATGCCCTAAGCAACTTGCCTAAAGCCATGGGATACAAAGGGCCATTTAGTCTGTGACAAGGGCCCACTCACTGACCAGGCAATATTGAACAGAATTGGGCAGCCTGTATGGATAATGAGTTAAAAAATGATGAGAATCATCTTTGAAAAATCTAGAGTTCCATCCAGAGGCCTACCTGGGGTGGGGTTCAAAGTTATACTGCTTGTAACATTTAGAGGCCACAAGCCAGGGAAACTAATATCTGTACTGAGCCAAAGGCTGGTAAAAACTTCTGCACAGCCACCCTATCACGTTAACTTTTCCTTGGTGCGCACAGAAGGCATATCCTGCCTAAGTTCACAGGAAAAAGAAGAGGGAAAAAGCCAAAACACACACCCAGCTAGAAGAACCTATCTATAATAATGTGAAATGAACTTCAAAACAAGTGTATTAAAATGTTCAAGAAGTAAAAGATGGAAGAAGTCTTATGAATAGAACATTAGCAAGGGCATTCTTCATCACCCACTTGATTCTCTGCAGGCATATTTATCTCAAATGTAATGTTTCTAGGACTCATTTAACAGGCAAATCACAGATTTGAACCTCTTGGTGTTCCTTAGTGATGGCTATCTCCCCCTCTTTAGATAGCTTTTGTCTTTTCCTAACTTCACCACAGCTAATGAATAAACACAGTTTATCTTCCAAAAGCACACCCAACTCTCCTAGGGCAATTAACTATGTACACTGCCATTTCCATTGCATAGTTTTTGCTTGTATGTATTTTTTTTTTTTTTTTCTGGTACCAGGAATCAAACTCATGACCTCACACTTGCCAGGCAGGCACTGTGCCACTGAGCTAAATCTCCAGCCCCTCCATTGCATAGCTTTCAGAAGTTTTGGTCCTGCAGTGTCATCTCCATGTCCCAGGTGTGTTCTGACCTCTGACTTATTCTAACCTCACCCACTTAGTTATTACCACAGGCTGATGCTTTGCAGCTCTTAAGATGACAGGCCCTGAGCTATAGATTGCATCTTAGATGTCCCCAAAAGGCTCGTGTGCTAAAGGCTTGTTCCCCAGAATGGCACTATTGGAAGGTGGGAGAAGCTTTAAAAGGAGGAGCCTAGTAGGAGGTTTTAGGTTCTTGGAAATATACCCCTAAAGGGGATTGTAGGGCTCTAGGTCTCTTTCTCTTTGGCCGTGGGGTGAGTGATTTTGCTCTATCTCACACTCATGCCATGATGTCCTGCTTCACAAAAGTCCCTAAAGCTCGTGATAAAACAGGAGCTACAGCTTCCAAAACTATGCAAAATAAATGCTTTCTCTTTGTGTTGATTCTTTCAAGTATTTGTTATAGTATCTGGAACTTGACTAATGTTTTATATAATCGCCATTATTTTATGATTCAAGTTTTTAGCAAGACAGTTTTATTTTGGGTGAAGGCTGGAAATAGAATCACCCACAAGTACCTCTCATGACCACATACTTTCTCAGTTACTTTCCTCTCAATGCTAAAACAAAATACCCAACGCCCAAAGTTAAAGGGAAAAAAGTTTATTTAGCTCATAGTTTGTAGAGGTTTCAGTCCATAATCAGCTGGCTCCAAGGCAGGGTGGCATATGGCAGATGGCATCACAGGGGAGAACCCGTTCATGGTGAGTAGAAGGTAGCAAAACAAGCAAGGGACAAGATAAGCCTCGTTCTATCCCTTATATTATATCCAGGGTACCAGGATTAGGGCAGTGCCAAACCAATCAGTGGATGATTTAATAATCATACACCCTTTATCCCAGCACCACACACTCTAGATTCAGCATTTCTGAAAAAGCCCCACCTATGACTTGGGAAGCTTTGGGGGGATATGTAGACACAAACCATAACATGTTGTGTTTTTTAAATTTCACAGACCTTGCCCAGAGAAGGATCCGTTACTGATCTAAGTTAAAGTTTACATTGAACACTGGGACAAAAATATGCATAAGCACCAATTTTGTTTCTGTTTAGATAGATGCATCAGATCTCCGTACAATGAGAAGGGAAAGTCCATCTTAAAAAAGAGACAATGAACTGGATGTTGTGGGATACACCTATAATCCCCTCTTAGGGAGGGATGGTCAAGAGACAGCTATCATAGCAGAAAGATGGTACACCATACTTTACAGAGTAGGGAAAGCAAGCCAGGGGCCAATTCTAATTAAAACCAGAGACAAGAAACCATGTACAGACCAAATAAATTAAGTGATAGTATGCAAAACATTAGGAGTAAAATAGGGAAACGTTAATTTCAAGACTTACTGGGGGATATTATTTTAGAAATGCTAAGCTATTTTCCCTACTACTAATATTTTTTTTCTTCGTTTCCTTTGAGGGACAAAACAGCTAGGAACTACAACAGGTCTTGTTTGTAGTCCAGGCTGGCCTGAACTCATGATGATCTTCCTGCTTCAGCTTCCCTAGTGCTAGGATTACAGGTGTGTGGCACCAAGCCAAACTCTAATATGGATTCTTTCTAAGGAGGGCACATTTGTTTTCTAATAGCAATGGTATTAAGGTTACCTCACACGAACCAGTACTGCCCATTTTCTAAAGGGCTTCCGAAAGAATGGAAGGAGTGTCCTCTATTACAGGAGTTGAGATAGTTGAAATCCTATTTATACTTAAGTAGAGGTGATTTTTATGGACTTACAGAAGCACTTAAGTGTTAAGTGTAGTGAATTAGCTTTGATTTTTTTTTCTTTTGGAAACATATTTTGTAGGACCATTTATTAAAAGCCATTTAATGCTGCATTAAAAGAGCAAACAAGCATCTTAGGAAATTATACCAATTAAATTTGTAGAGTAGTATTTCAAAGTGGCAACTGGGGGGATTTAAATGGAACATCTGGGATTCTGAGCAATACGTTGGACTTGGAATTCAACTATAATCTAATATGTCCCAGTTCCCTTACCCTAGAGATTCTGTTCTCCAATTGGAAATTAGTTTAGTTCTTGAAGTCTTGATTTTTATAACATTGCCCATTCTATGCTGCTTTTTGTTGTTGTTGTTCCTAAATAAGAAACATTCTGTCTTATCTCCCTATTTGACCATTTGGGAACATATCCCCCGTTTATCTATTATTTGTAAAGAATAATGGGTAAAAGTGAGCTGTGATCACTCTGGCACTTTGTTTTTCAGTACAGGAGATTGAACGCAGTGAACATTAAGCACATCCCTAATACTTCCCTGGCTAGTCTCAAACTTCGGATTCTCCTGCCTTGGCTTCCCAGTCACTTTCCATGTTGTATTTAAGAAGTTATGGCCGGGCGTGGTGGTGCACACCTATAATCCCAGCACTCGGGAGGCTGAGGCAGGAGGGTCGTTGTGA
>NW_004955416.1:10434367-10455178 GCF_000276665.1 Chinchilla lanigera | reverse complement strand
AATACACCCTTCTAGGTCATACCCCCAGTGACCCATCTCCAACCAGGCCCCATTTGTCTCGGTCTTCTTTCATTTCTGTCAGCAATGTTATATGGTTTTCATTGTTACTTACTAGAGTTTTTAACATTTGTAGTTATGCACATGTAAAGTGGTACCATCATGGTTTTTAGTGCAGGTGCTTGCTCACCAGTGAGACTGAACATCTTTCGGCGTTCACTGACCCTTCAGCTTCCCTCTTTTTTGCGTCCCTTTCATATTTACCAATAATATCTCTGCTTGCATGATCTTAATGGTCTCTTATTTTCATCTGTTTTGCTTGTTTGTTTTCATTAATAATTGAGATGCTTCTCTCTTTTTTTTAGCTCTTAATTGCTGAAGTGACCCCTGTACATGTTTTCATTCCTTGTCAGTTTTATTCTCTCCTATTTTCTGCCAGTAGGAAATTCTGATCTTTCTGGTGTGCCCTGACATGTTCTAGCTTAGATGAATTTTGAGAACTCTGATGTGAGGGTGAAGCATGAGTTACCTCATCAGTGTCCCTTGGGCAATGCCTAGTTTATCTCTCTGTTCATCTCATTCCTCATGGTTCACCGAGCTGGACATTCTGTGATTCTGTTCCAGCTGTGCATATTAGAACAGACAGACAATTCTGCATCGTTGGGCAGACCTTGAGTAGCCTGGGGTTCTCACCTTTGAGCCAGCAGGCACCTTAGCAAATTGTTCAGCAACACCAGGGGGTGGTTATCAGAAGACGCAAGAGTCTTAATCATTGCTCTGTAAACTTCCTTGAAGCATTATAAAAGATCTGGATATGACAGATTTTCAAGAAAAACATTGTTTGGTTTAGCCTTTGATCTCTGTGGGCTGCAATGTAGATTTTCTGTGATTCCTAAGTCAGAGTTGCATGTATCTGTGTCTTATAGCATGTTCCTTGTGCATGTTAGAACTTGTGAATAGTTAAATTTTGATTTTCAACACTTTAAACATTTGTTGAAAACCTACTGCATACCAAGCCCTATGTCAGCGACGAGGACCAGAAAGATGATGACGGCACAGCCCTTTCCCAGAAAAATTCACAGAAGCCAGAGTGTAAGTGGGAGTTAACTAATCTCAGCACTGTCTTCTCAAAGAGAAAAGGGAAGGTGGAGGCAGGACTAGAACTTTCAAGACCAAAAAAAACCTTTTCTTGTACAAACTTGGCCAGAGGGGCTGGGGATTTAGCTCAGCAGCACAGCGCCTGCCTGGCAAGCACAAGGTCATGAGTTCAATTCCTGGTACCGGAAGAAAGAAACAAACAAAAAAAAAAACTTGGCCAGGAAGATGGAGGTGGAGAGTTAGATGAGTACCTGCAGCAGGTGATTTCTGGGCACCTGGATAGGAGGCCAAAAAGAAAGAGACTGAAAGAAGTTGGTAGAAGTTTCTGTAATCCCAAACTTGCTCATACTATGTTTTTTTTCCTAGATTGCTTTACAAGACCCTTTGCATTTGGCCAGTTCCCACTCACCCTTACAGGTTTGTCTTAGATTTTATTGTGATGGGAAGGCTTCTTTCTTGCCTCCTTTTTCCCCTTTTGCCTTCGTTGGGATAGGGTGTCACTACATTACCCAGGCTGCTTGAACTACTGGCCTCAAGCAATCCCCTTGCCTCAACATTCTGAGAGGCTGGAGCTACAGGCATGTGTCTCAGAGCCCCGCTTGTCCTCCCACTTTGCCTAGGGGGACCTTCTTCTGGGTTTCGTAGCACCCTGACACCTGTCCCTACCGCTCCTCTTGTCATATTGCATTAAAAGTAGCTCTTCTGCACAGAAAGTCACAAATCACAATGTCATTTCTCCAAAGTAGAAAGGCACATTAATGAATTCAAGCTAATATATTAACCAAAATACGTTAAAAATCTAAAATGGTCAAAGTCAGTTCCATTCTATGTACAGTTTACAAGGCAGTATCATTGTTTTAGATTTCTGTGAAAGCTTCCACAATTTCTGTGAACGAATATAACAGAAAATGTTTTAAGTTTAACTTGTTTAGAAAAACTAACGCTAAAAAAAAAATTAGAATTACTGCATTTATAATTTATTACCTCGGACTAATTGCTTTCCTTCAGCATATGAAATACTACACTTTCTTACAGTTTCCTTTGAAAATAATATGTATCCATGGTTTTTTTTTGTTTTTGTTTTTGTTTTGTACTGGGAGTCGAACTCAGAACCTTGTTCTTGCCAGGCAGGCACTTGTGCCACTGAACCATATCCTGGACCCAAGAAGTAAGTATTTTGTATTCATGTTTTTGGGGGAATTCTTTTGGTATTTTTTTCCTTGGAAAATAATTTAAGAACTACATTTATTTTCTATAGTGTTGAGACTCTTTTCTCAGAACTCCATCTTTGTACTCTTCACATGAATATCTAGACACTGGCATACTTTTCTTTTATTAAAACTTGTAGTTACACACACACACAGACACACACACACACACACAAAGTGGCTCTTCTTCTCCCCCTAGTACAGCACAGATTTATCATAGTCACCTTGGAGTCCTGCCTATAATATACGGCACATAGTAGGCTCTCAAGAAATATCTGATTAATAAATAAACAGTAAAATCTCCGACAGATAAATGAAAAGCAAATGAAGAAATGGGGGGTGGTAGCTAGCCCAAAAAAAGAAAAGGGAGAAATCTAAAAATAAAGCTTAGGACTCTCAGGTTATAGGGATAAATACCTGGTGGGAAGATAACAGTAATAATTGAAAGACTACATGTTTATTTCCTTTTTTGCTATTAATTGTTGTTGGCCTGTTCTCTCCATGGTTCAGAAAGATAACAAGAGATTTAACATGATAACAAGAATTATCAAAAACTGATTATGCGCCTGGTTGTATTCCAGGTGCTCTGGGGTTTGTGGTTACTCTGCACAGACTGTTTCGCGATCAGGCTGGTCTCTTGTAGTTATCTAAGTGAAATAACTGAACAAAGTCAGACCAGAACATAGATCTTCTATCTGGGCTGATTGATCTATTAAGCAAAGCCCTTTGGAAACAGTTGTTCAAATGGCTTAAGCAACTTGTCCAAGTCGTGATTCTTCATAGTGGTGAGGAGCCTTGTTCAAAGCCATCACTGTGATCTTTCCCTACCTTATCTGTGCAGTGACCTTTTAGTGGTTAATTTGATAATGTTTCAGTAGGACGCTAACATACGGAAACAATGGACTAAAATCAACAAAAGGAGATTTACCAGGCATAGTAAGATTTACCACGCATTCTGCATTTATTCCAGCTGTTAAATTACACAAGTGTGACACTTGGGAAGCATGGCTTAGTAAGAGAACATAAGAAGTAGGTTTCTAGATGTCCAAATATTGAATATAACTAACAGTGTAAGTTTTTCTAAAACCATATACATACAGATTTAAGTTGTTGGGGCTGGGGATTTAGCTCAGCGGCACAGCGCCTGCCCGGCAAGTGTAAGGTCATGAGTTCGATTCCTGGTACCAGAAAAACAAACAAACAAACAAAAAACAGGTTTAAGTTGTCTTAAGAGAAATACAGAATTCAGATCAAGATTTAATAGCTTTACAAAACTGTAATATCTTTGGAGTATCATGCTCAGTGTGAATGTGTGTGTTAAAAAATATTAACAAACAAAGGAATAACATGTCATATTGACCAGAATCTAGAAACAATTTATATGGAGATCCAGTTGTAAGAATGAGATGTTCAATCTTACAAAGGGAAGACTTGGAAGACATGCCAAGTCTTTGTTTGAAGAGTAACCCTACGGAAGCCTGGGCAGGGGTGCGCTCGGTTCCTTCAGGAAGCAGAGCTAGGATCAGTGGAGAGAAGTCACCCGCTATAAGTGACCTATAAGACATCTTCTCATTATCAGAAAGAACTTGCTATGGGACTGGACGTGTAGCTCAGTGGAAGGACCCATGCTTAGCATGCATGATACTCTGGGTTCGATCCCAAGTGCGTGCGCACACATGCACACACACGCACACACACACGCACACACACACATCCACATGACTCTTCAGAGGTGGAATAAACTACCTATGTGGGATGGTGCATTCTGTCATTTGAGTGGAGGCTGGACAGCCATCCTGGCCAAGGAAGCAGCTAGGGCAGAAATTGAGCCAGTACTTCATCAGCTGTGTCACATATTCTGGCACTGGTTACCCAGAGAAGAGGCAACATTATAGTTCACCCCGCTTTCCATAGTTCTGTAGATGTGGAATGAGTTCCTTATCAAGTGAGCGATCAGATCAGTAACCAACTCCCTGACAACTCTTATTGTCTGTTAACAGATGATTACAGCTGTATTTAAGTAATACTCAAGAAAAATAATGTCAGAAAAAAATCTAAGCAAACATATTGTATTTAACCCAGAAGAGAATACTTTACTTCTGATACATCAAGCCTTTGAAGTCCTCTCTAATTCTGTTCCCATAATATTTTGTGTGATGCTTCAGGAGGGTATGAGAGAGGGAGAAAGATAGTGTTGGGTGGTTTCTGTGTTTGATAAGCTCTCAATACCAAAGCAGGAGTTCTACCACATCAGAGGGATAATCAGTGCCTATCATATCTTTCTGCAGAGATAAAGTACCATTAAAATGTTTTTCATTAAAAAAATGTTTTTCATTGAAAATCCTTACATTTAAATATGAAGTTTTGAGTGCAATATATAAAATTGTGCATGTAATACCGTTTCAACCCTGTTGCGTAGAAATGATATTGAAGACAACAAAATGGTAAAAGCGGGATGGAGCTATGGATGATTTTTTTATGTTTTTTGGGGGGGTTTTTTTGACTGGGAATTGAACTCAGGACCTTGCACTTGCCAGGCAGGCGCTGTGCCACTGAGCTACATCCCCAACCTTTATGTATCACTTTTATAAACATAAAACAAATATTTTAGGGCCAGGGATATGGCTCAGTGGCACAGCACCTGCCTGGCAAGTGCGAGGATGTGAGTTCGATTCCCAGTACCACCAAATCATAAAAACAAATTTTTTAAAACAGTCTTTTCTTTTGAAAAATACACATTTAAAAGGTTCCATTGGTGTTATATCTCTGCATGTGACATAGGAAGGAAATGTTCTCTTTTTAAATCTTGCATGGCCCAAATCTGTTACAATACAGAGTTAATGGGTTTGGACATACAGTAAGTTATCCCCGGTATGCTTAGCTTGGTAACTGAAGCACGGTACCGTCCCACAGCACGAAGAAATTTTAACTTCTTTCTTCCTTCTTTTTAATCTTTATTTATTTGTTTGTTTATTTATTTATTTTGATGTTTTTGGGATAGGGTCTCACCATGTCGTTCAGGCTGACCTTGAACACATTACGTAGCCCCAGTTGGCCTCAAACTCTCCAGGATCCTCCTACCTCAGCCTCCTAAGTGCTGAGATTATAGGCGTGCACCACCACACGTGGCTTCAGTTTGAATTTATAAAGGGCCCACATTTCTTCCTCCTACCCTGGCCTCAGCTGACACACCGATGGAATTTGCTCCCTTCCCATTCTCATTTCTCACACTACTGTAATATGCTACCCAAACAAGCTGAATGAAACTAAAGTCCTTTTAGAAAAAAAGATACCTTGTTGGCTGAAGAAATACTCCTACAGTGAGCTATAGAAATAAGTAAAAGATTCACTCAAAAGAAGAATTTAAAACATCATAATACAGTGATATACATGCACCCATGTTTGTAGCAGCACAATTTATAGTAGCTGAATCTTGGAAACAACCCAGATGCCCATGAACTGAGGAATAGATAAAACAGATGTTTGTTTTGTTTTGTTTTAGTGAAATACTGCTCAGCCATAGAGAAGGGTAAACTTGAGACTTTTATAGGTAGATGGATGCAACTCGAGACCATATTCATAAGTGAAGTAAATCAGACCCACCTGTGTAAACATCATATTGTCTCACTAGTGTGAAAAATTGAATGAGTAAATAAGATCCAAAGATATACAATGGATTTGAGAATAGGGAAGAAACTTGCCAATAGCAAAGAAAAACTGTGATGAGAGAAAGGGGAAAGGAAGAAAAGAAAAAGAAAAAATATGTATATATATATATATATATACAAGATAATTAAGATAGTTATATAGCTAGTGTCTCTTAGTTCATTGGGCTTTTTGTTTTGTTTTTGTTTTTTGGTACTGGGAATTGCACTCAGGGCTTTACACTTGCCAGGCAGGCGCTTATGCCACTGAGCTATGTCCCCAGCCCTTCTTAGTTCATTAAAAGAAATTTTTGTGCTAATATTGTTTGAACAGTAATTCATATTATCTCTCCTACTAGCCTGTTTTGAAACTGTTTTATTTTTTTCTCTTTACAATAAAAAAATGGGCAAGTGAAATAAATAGACACTTCTTGGAAGAAGTACGGTCAATAAATACATGAAGAAATGTTCAACATTGTTGGCTTTTAGAGAGATGCAAATTGAAACAACACTGAGATTCTACCTTTCCCCAGAAAAAAAGTGGCCGTCATCAAAAACTCAAGTTGGAGAGGCTACAGGGGGAGAAGGGACCCTTCGATATCGTTGGTGGGAATGTAAGCTAGTGCAGCCTCCTTAGAAATCAGTATAAATATGGAGATTCCTCAAAAACTCAAACTAAGTCAGGCATGGTAGTACATGCCTGTAATCCCAGCAGCTGGGAGGCGGAGGCAAAAGGATTGCCATGAGTTTGAGGCCACCCTGCCTGGGCTACATAGTGAGTTCAAGGCCAGTTTGAGCTACATAGCGAGACTCTGTCTGAAAACAAACAAACAAAAAAAAGAGTTAAAGACTGCATATTATAGTGATAAACGCTCACCTACATTGATAGCAGCATAATTCATAACAACTAAATTTTGGAAGCAACCTATATGTCCATCAGCAGATGAATGGGTAAAGAAAATGTGGTATCCATACATGGTGGAGTACTACTCTGCCATAAAAGGATAAACTTTGAGTCATTTAAAGGAAAAACGGATGCACCTGGAGACTATAATGTTAGGTGAAATAAGACACCCAAGTTTAAATATCGTATGGTTTCTCTCGATGTGAAAAACTCAAAATATAAATAAAGAGCAAAATAAAAGTTAGATAATAGGAAGTAGGGAGATAGAGCTCTGTCAGACAGGAATAGGATCAAGAGATGGGATAAGGAGGGAAAGGGGATTAAAAAACAAGAATGAAGATGTGTTAAGTACATGTACCAGCTCCACAAAAGGATTGTAAACATTGTGTATGGAAAACATGTACTAATAAAAAATTTAAAACTTAAAAAAAAGAAAGAAATAGATCGGGTAAGATGCTACCTCCAAGAATGTGAGGTACCCTAGATACTATGCCCACTGACACAGGAGGAAGGCTGACCAGGTGCAGTGGTTTTGATTTAAGGGCCACTTTCTGCGTCTAGCCCCAAGACTGTGAGAAAGGAACATTGCAAAGATAAAGAATAGAAGCTCAGAGCAGTTACCACAGGAAGTTGTCAAAAGCAGTAAAAATAGCTGGGCCTTGTCAGACCAACTACCTGGGTTGTCTTCTGATGTTTCTGGGAGTAGAGATCTATCTTAAAAGAAATGTGTCCACCTGGTTCTAGTTTTAATTTTAGAACTCTATCTCATTTGTCAGTCACATTATAGTATAGTAATTGTAGAAAATTAAACACAGAATCCAGCCAACACACACACACACACACACACACACACACACACACACACTTTCCTTCTTTCTTTTGCATTTTATCAACCAGGCATGCAGCCATCTTCTTTGACTTCACTCTTGCGTATGATTCAGGTTCCTCACCAGCTAAAGAGCAAATTCCAATTGCTGAGATGCTGCCAGTACAGAATTTTGTCACAAGTTCCTGCAAACTCCCCTGTAAGAGGACCCCCTATAGGGAAAGGGCAGAAAAAAAGCCAGCTGGCAGATTTCATAATAAACACAGGTCAGAGGAAGAGGATTCTTACATAAGAAAGCAGAAGAAATTAAATTATATAGCTCCAACAGAAGTATATGTACAGCCAGTTGAGATGCCCGCCATCTCAGCTTCTTGGGAGGCTGAGACCGAAGGATCACTTGAACCCAGGGGTTGAAGACCTGCCTGGATGACATAGGGATGTCCTTTCTCAAAACCAAAAAAGTGTTTTTATAACCATTATAGTTATTACCTCCTGCAAATCTTAGGACAGAGGGATAATATCATTGACAGCTGCCTCAGAATTCTTAATGATTAAAGAATCAAGGCAATTTAAACCTCTCCTTGATATGTCTGTATGAAGTTCAAAACTCCATCCTTCCCTCTAAATATGTATATAATAAAGCCTCAGGGCCGGGGATGTAGCTCAGTGGCACAGCGCCTGCCTGGCAAGCATGAGGTCATGAGTTCAATTCCCAATACTAAAAAAAAATAAAACTAAAAAAAAAGCCTCTAGATATAATCAGGTCTCGTTCTCCCATAGTCCCCTCTCACTCTATGAAACATAAAGTTTCATGAAGTAGGCACAAATTCAGAATAAAAAGGCAATTTATCGGATTTTGTTGAAAGACAAAGATTTTTTTGTCTTTGAGTTATAAACATTAAAATTCTTAATAGTTCTTCCCATGAAACTGTAGGAATAAGTGTGAAGTGATAGTATTCTTAGCAAAAGAAGTCTTTTTGTAATGAAGTTAAAACCTCTTAAAAAGAAGAACACATTTTCTCTGTGGTGTACAGGGAAACAATTAACCAGTAGTATCACCCTCCATATCCCATACAAATTCATGCACAATAGTGTAACACAGATAGATAACAAGGCCTCTATTAAAACCATCTAGAGGAAAGCTACATGTGCCCCTGAACAATAAATAAATGGCCATTAACCTTCCAGCTTAGGAAAAGAAAAGAAAAGAAACAGAACAGGAGTCAGGAGAAGAGAAAAAATATATTTTGTTTTGCCTGTACCAGAGAGAGCTTGGTGGGGGAAAGAAAGAAAGAAATTCCCAGGAAATTCTTCTGAGAAAAAGAGGTCAGTTGTTTCGCTTCTCACTTCTCACATCGTGGTCAGAAAAGAAGCGCTCTGTGGGGCAGCCTGCGTCCTCCCAGCTTCTCAGTACAGCTGAAGATAGGAAATATTCCTCCGTAAGGAACGCAACTGACTTTGCTTTCTCAGAAGTATCATCTGGGCCTTAAACAACTCATGCTATGGTGATGGGAGGTGCTTCAAATAACTGAGGGTGGCTGGCATTTAGATAAGACAAGACTGGTTGTAGTTTATCATTTCTGAAAGTGGGTGATAGACACAAGGCATTTTATCATATTATTCTCTCCTTTTGTTCATGCTTGAAACTTTCCGTGAAAAAACTCTAAAATTACGCCTTTCAAAATGAAAACAAATCTTCCACTCTCAGACATTACTGTGGTGAACAGCAAGTGCAGAGACTGTGGAACCACAGGCCCGTTACACGCAGGTCTCAGCCATAAATACAGGAACAGTGTAGCCTTGTGTTAGTTACTACCATGTAACAGCTGAAAGGTAGAAACAGTGCCAAATTCCTGGGGTGTGTTGTGAGGATAAATGAATAAATAGTTCTGTAAGTAATTCAACCTGTAAAATGACACAGAATCGTACAGTTCATCATTTTCATTGAACTATAAACCTATCCAAAGTTATTTGTGCATTGTTTTCCTCCAGTTTCTACTTACTTAAATGAGCTGCAATCAGAAGTAAGCCCCTATCTTCCTAAATCTCTAGCATCACAACAAAACATCCTTCTCTTTCCTTTTGCTTCCCTTGGGTATCTGAGCTGCTTCTACAGTCAGCTCCTAACTGTTCTTTCTACCTTCCCTCTGCCCCTCTGCAAACTTTCTGCCTGTTGCTAGAGAAACTTGTGTTGTTTTGTTTTGTTTTGTTTTGTTTTGTTTTGTTTTGTTTTGTTGGTAAGTGCACACTGGGCAAGTGCTCTACCTCTGAGCTTTACGCCCCGCCTTGGGGAAAACTTTCTACATTACCGATTGGATAATGGGACTCCCTTGCTCAGAAACATTCCTGTATTCCCACTGCAGTGGAATTGAAACCAACTTGATTATCCCACCCCTCAGGCTCCAGCATCCATTTCTGTGATGCCTTTCCAGCTACCCACAACCACTCATAGTCTCAGTCCTTCGGTTGCAGGCCACAGGCCTTCTCTCAGAGGTTTTTGTTCCCGTGTTTTTCCTCTTGGAATCCAGTAACTCGATTCTCCTTGTCATGATTTTACCAAAAACTCAGCCGAAATCCTTCCCCTCTGAGGAATCTTTCTAAACATTTCTAGATCATTTAGCCTCTCTCTTGTCTTGGTCTTCAGTAGGATTGATTTGTCAATTAATCATTTATTCTTTTGTGATATTACTTTTATTACTATATTAAATGGTTAATTATCCCTATTGTTCCTTGTTCCTAGCCTTTCCAATTAGTTTAAATGATAAACTATTAAAAGTCAAGAGTTGTGATTTTTATACCTTTCTGCCTTAAGACCCAGTGCTTAGCACATGGCAGGCAATGATTAACATTTACAGGAAATATTACCTAACCTGAGTTGCAATGTTTTAGCCCCTGAGAGCTATAACAAGCACATAAATATGACTTTTATTTGCATTTCTTTGGATCAGAAAAATGATGGCTTTTGAAAGTTTCTTTTACATAATGTCGTACAGAGTATTACAGTGGGAAATTAAGTTCAGTCTGAGGTGCTACACAGTGCTGAATTCGAGTCCCAGCCTAACCCTCATTACTTACGTGAAATCCTGGCGTCTTAATGCACATGTAGAGTTTGGACATGTCATCAGAGTGAACAGGCATGGTTCTATCTACTGGGGTTCAGACTATTGTAAATATAGAACAGAGTCAGGAAAAGTCTCCACCCCCTTCTCCAAGCCCTCCCTTTATACTCTTTGATCTTATTTATAGCCTTAATGCAAAGGGTTTTAAGCTAAAGATAGCTGGAATTCCTAATTGTCAATTTCAAAAGTACCGGGTCCCCCAGTCATTCTCCATCCGTTCCTGTACTTGGTGAGTTTGCCATGTGCCTCCTTAATCTCCCCCTCAATCCAAACCACAGCTCCATCATTTCCTGTTTCTTTGCTTGCTCTCTGTTTCACAGCAGCCCTAATTGTGCTTAGCTTTCCTGCAGTATTCTACATACAGTCACGTAGAGTTTGCCATTTATTTAGTGACAGAAGGTTGCCTCTTTTAGACAAGACTCAAAGCAGTGACATGGAAGGACGTCAGCCATAAAGCACAGTGTTGTCAATTCTTGAGAACATAGAGCAGTGAAAGTGCAAGGTCAAAAGAGAAGGTTCATCCTCTGGAGTTGTCCTTTATATAATCTCTCCCCTCCTTGTAGGGCAGGCTTCTGGGTAGGTGCTTGCTTACGCTCCAGCATGTGAGAAAGGCCAAACTCTAATGCCAAAATTGAAAAGCCTCATTGTGCGAGGGTTTTATTTTTATGGGCATTTATTAGAATATTTAGAGCTGTGTTCTTTTCATGCTTGAAAAAAATAAATGACACAAAAACATTAGTTATCAAAAAAGCAGGGAAAATGGAAGCATGGGATTATTATATTTTATATATAAAGACTTTTGATTATGTGAGTCTGACCCACAATGCAGGGTGCCGTTTCTGCTATGGCTCCCTTGTGACTAATCTTAAAGTTTATAACCAATGAACGGTCATTTGATCCTGTAGGCATAACAGAAGTTACATTCACAAATGCTTTTAAAACCACAATTCAAAACAGGTTAGGTTTTTTTTCAAACATGAGGTTACAGTTCACTTTATCTACTTTTGCTACTCAGCCTTACATCATGAAAAGGACTCAGATTCTAAATTACAAGGTTCTTTTTTCCACTTCTCATTATTGCTGAGCTGTTTGTCTTTTACTGATTACAAAGCAGACCTAAGGAGAGCTGGGTTTTTTTCCATTATATGGGTCTCAGTTTTAAAAAGTAGTCATTTTTTTACTAAACTGAGTCAGTTTAGTAAAAATATAAATGCAGATAGCTTGCTTTTTTGGTCATACCTTGCAATATGCCTAGATCTCTTAAAAAGAAGAAATACTGACTAAATCCACTTATTGTACTTGCTAGTTTTAATGAGAATGTCCAGAAAAAAATCTCAGAGATGCCAGGGACGTCAATACAGAAAATGTCATTGTCAGTGGAGTCCTCTCAAAATCCCGAAGGCCGCCATACATGTGTGGATCTGATTCACACACTCACAAGGACAGAGCATTAACCCTGGAAGGGGCCCTAGCAATCCTCTGCTCTAGAGGCACAAAGTAGTTGACATCCCAGCTCTTGTGTCTCTTCCCCCAGTTCAGTGTGTTCATTACCCTCGTCACAAAGTTTCTTTTCTCCACTATTAAAATCAATTGTGATCATTCCCAGGCCCATAATGTCAGCTTTGTTAATGCCATCTCAATCCCATTTGATTTCTTCGGAGCTACCAGGACTGTATTTGGTTTATTTTTAAAGTCAAGTAGTTTTTTAAACCTTAAAATATTTTATTTTTAAAACCTAAAACTCTTTATTTAGTACACCATGAATATTTGAGTGGTGTTAAATTTATCATTCTGGCAGTGCTCACATTGTACTTGTCATTAATTGTGACTCATCAAAGAGTGTTTTGATTTTGAATCCTTAGTTAACAGATGGCTGTGTTTAGAGGAATTGAGGCAGTGAGCTATGAGGCCCAAGGAGAGAGACTTCTTACATAATTAGCCACTAGAGTCTTTTGAATTTGTAAGAAAGCACGGTCCTGGGGGGAGGGGTGGAGAGCGCGGGGCTTGGTCTTGTACTGAATCAGGGAAGGCCTCTTCTGCATAGTTGCGAGCGTGGATAGAAGCGTGCTGCTGGTGTTCCATGTGTGAGCTCGAATGACAATAGCTGCAGACCCACAAAGTTGAATACCAGAATGTTTCTTTTCCCATGGAGTCTGCATCCCGGTCACTATAGTGACAGAGCTCACCGCACAGGAGAGAACTGGTGCTCTAGCAATGGTTGTACTGTTAAGAATTCAAGTATGAAATGTACAGCAACAAACCCTTGGCGAACAAGCAGTTGCAGGCTGGGAGTGGAGCTCCGAGCACTTGCCCAGCATGAGCAAGGCACCGGGTTCCGTCCCCAGCACCAACAGCACCCCCACCCTCACCAAAATGCCTTAGAGCAAATAGAAATACCTATCTCCCATTCTCTTCTTCCTTTTAGCTTTTCTAGTTTTGTTTATGTGTTGTTGTTGCTTGTCCCTCCCTTCCTGTGTTTTTCCTTGCCTCTACACCTCAACCCGTTAGTGTTAGGACATAAGCCTCACTCAGGACGTTATTCTGCACCTTTGTAACAATTAGCGTACTGTGTTTAGTCATGAATCCAGCCACATGAGTAGTCTGATAGTTTGCACCTTATGTGTTCCTAAGTGGGTCATTCTCTGCCATGACATTTAGTGCCTCTTCAATTTACTTAAAAAGGGAACGTACATTGTGTCATTTATGGGACCAAAAGAAATGTGAAAGACCAAATTCTCTCAGATATACTGTAGAAATAATCACAAATAGCTTAATATTTAGCCTCTCTGAGCCTCAGTTTCTTCATCTATAAAATGGGCTGATAACTCCATATACAGTGTGACGTTATATGAGAGGAAATAAAATAAGCACTGTGTGTCTAATTTAGGAGGAAAAGCAAAGTAAGTAGGCAAGGATACACTGACTCGCTTGCTAGCACAAAAAAACACAGACAAACAGGAATTAAAGCACACTAGTAGTTGAATTAACAGTCAATGAAAAGAGGGTTTTTTTTGTCTTCGTTGTCTGTTGTGGCTGGTGAGTGAACTCAGGGCCTCACACATGCTAAGCGTGTGCTCTGCCACTGAGCTACAAACCTAGCTAAGGAGAGACTTTTAAACGGCTGTTTGTGAGGAGCACACTCTTCAAAATCAAAGTTATAATGTTTTTACTGCATGTCACTCAGGTGTTATTTCAGTTTGGGGATGCATGACTTTCAAGCACTGAGGAAAAAATCAAATAAAGTGATACAAATGTCCGCATGCCTTCAGAGAGGTGGTGCAGGGCGACGGGGATTTGGAGAGAAAACTGGATTTGAGCACCTGCTTGGCATTTTCTGGCCACATAACCAGAAATGATCACAGATACTTTCATAGGAAACACATGACCCCACTCAGTTTCCACATCTGTAAAAATAGGTTAAGAATAATTGCTAGACTTTTTAGAATTTTTATGAATATACACTTTACAAAAACATTATATGAATAAGCTTTTGAAGAAGAGAATGGGGAAAAATATTTACTGCTCTCAGAAAGACCAAGTTGATTGCCTGTAGGTATTATAAATAAAAGAATAAAGGAAAGAAGATGGTAATTCTTCCCACTTACAGATGATAGAATTATAAAAAATAGAAGTGTGGTATAATCAATGTGCAGAAAACAAAGGGTCTGAACATTATGTACAAGAGTCAGCTCGTTTTGGACAGTAACAATCCCCTCCTTGCTAGTACCTCTTCTGAAATGGACTCAGGATTTCCGGGTTTTAAGAACAGACATACACACATGAGGGTAGCACCTTTGACAGCTGAAAATAATTTAAATTTCGTTTTGTACAATGCCTTGGAAGGTTGCAAAGTGGAGGTTAAGAACACTAACGTAGGCAGTTAAATTTTAGGAATGTTTTAGTGGATATGTGACCCAGGAACTGGGTCATAGACTGGCTGGTTGTTCTGAGATTTTGTATTTAATCTCTTTTTTTTTGGTTGAGCAGATGTTTCTCAGTAACTAAGATGTTAAAAACTTTGGAGCAAAAATATATCATCTCACATTTTTTGTATTTTACTTTATTATTTTTATTTTTAGTAGTGTGTGTTTGTAGTACAGAATGATTGCATTTATCAGGGTTCCATGCACACAACACATCTTAATTCTTTGAGTCCCATTCCCCTCCAGTCCCTCCCTGCTCCCTCCAACTCTTGTTCCTCTTCCCATTTGTAGAAGTTCTATTTCCATTTTTTCAGTTCTTTTTTCAAATCCTTTTTCTTTTTCCCCCCTCACCCTTCTTCCATCACTTATTCCCCTTACCTTTTGAAAACGATCACCTTCTTCCTTTAGCTATCTTTTATTTTGCCCTTTGTTTATATTCTAGGTTTCTCATGTAAGAGTGACCATGTAATATTTAAACTTGTGTGTCTGATTTATTTCACTTAACATTATGGTTGAGATGCATCCATTTACCTACAAATGCCTCAGACTCGTCCTCCTTTATGACAAAGTAGTATTCCATTGTATGTAAGTACGGTGTTTTCTTTATCCATTCATTTGTGGAATGACCCTATATAGGCTGTTTCCAAGCTTTAGCTGTTATAACTTGTGCTGCTGTAAACATGCATAGGCATGTATCACTGTAATAAGATGGCTTTCACTATTCTGGGATGATACATAGAAGGGGAATAGCTGGATCAAATGGAATTTCTAGTTTTAGTTTTTTGCAGAATCTCCATACTGATCTCCACAGTTTTTGTAATAGTTTACATTCCCACCAACAATATAAAGAGGTTCATTTTTCTCCACAGCCTTGCCAGCATTTGTTATTATTTAATTTCTTGATCATGGTCATTCTTAGTGTTGTTTTCGTCTGCATTTTTCTAATGACAAGCAACATTAAATATTTTTTTCATGTATTTATTGGCCTTCTGTCCTTCTTCTAAGTGTCGTTTCATTTCATTGAACCATTTTTGATGGGGTATTTTATTGGGGGGAAGTCTAATTTTTTTGAGTTATTTATATATTAAGGATGTTAGCCCTCCATCTGAGAAATAGCTAGCAAAATTTTTTCCCATTCTGTAGGTTTTCTCTTCACTCTGTTGGTTGTTTCCTGTCATTTTATTATTTTCCTGTTACTGATTCCCCTTCCCTTCTACTTAATTGCTCGCCATACCTGCTGCATTCATTCTGTTGGATCTTTTTTTTGGCTTCATTGTCTTTTCTAGGATATCCTGGAGAAATTTTGAGGGTGCTGGTTTGGTCATCATGAATTTCTTTGGGGCTCTTTTACATGCAAATATCTTATTTCTCCATTAATTTCAAAAGATAAGTTTGCAGGTTCTATCTGTATGAGCTGGAAGTTGTTTTCTTTCAGGGCCTAGAACACATCACTCCAAGCTCTCCTTGCCTTTAAGTTTTGTGTTGAGAAGTCTGCTGGGATTCTCATGAGTTTTCCTTCATGCATGATTTTTTCCTTTCTCTAACCACTTTTCTTGTGTTGGATTTCTAATATTTTGACTATAATGTGTCTTGAGGTGTTTCTGATCATGGGTATTTGGGGTTCTACATGCCCCACTTAGTTGTATGTTAAATTATTTTTCCATGTGTGAGAAGTTTTCTGCTTTGCTTCTGTAAACAGATTTTTTTTATGCCTTATGTACTATCTTCCAATATTTCATTAAAGAGTGCTGCTGGTGTAGTGGTATCATGCAAGATGCCCAATATTTCATTAATTCCAATTAGTTTTAGATTAGTCTTGCATCATCTCACAGCTGTTCGATCCATTTGTCATGTTCTCTTGTTTCTAAGGTATCTCATTAATTGATCACCAACCACACCCATGTTTTCTAGATCTGACACTGTCCTCCCAATGGTCACTTCCACTGCCCTTACTTTCAACAAATTTTTAATCACCTGGATTTCTATTTGGAAGTTTTGTGTGGACTCCAATTCTTTTCTATGCTGGACATTCATGATTTGCATCTCTTTAGCCCCACTAGTTTATTAGTGTCTTCTCTAGATTTATTGCTTATTTCTTTCATGAGGATCATTATCTGTTTAGTTGTATCCTCTCTGGGCTTGCCAAAGACCTTATTGATTTGTTTTGTTACCTCCACTATTATCCTTTCAGATATTTCAGCTGTGTGGCTTTTAATTTCCTTGCCCTCAATGCCTCCTGAGTTGGTTTGGAGGGGGGCATTCAGAGTTTTTCAAGGTATTGGGATGCCTTGTTTTCTCATGTTCCTATTTTTTGTTTATTTTCTGTGCTGAGGTTTGTGGATTGATTATAGTGGCTATCTCTGTGCAAGTATAGAGACTTCTCTAGTTAATGTCTGCTTTACAGAGATGGCCTTTGCCTCTGTCCCAGGATCCAGCCACCTTCATTTATTTGGCAAGAGAAGTTGCAACTTACTTGGTCCAGTACCCAGTTTTTCAGGAATGGGCTGCAGTATTGTTTATGACCCTCAGGCAATCTAGATGTTGGCATACAGAGAAAACCAATTGATAGCAACAACTATGTCATCTTAGCTAAAGTAGTGAAGACAGTAGCATCTAGTACAAACTGTACATTAACCATAGAGCCAATAATATATCACCTTTAACCATAGGAATGAGATCTAAAGTTATACTATAAACACTAAGAAAAACCAGGTATGGATCTACAGTAAGAGAAGAACTTTACCTTCATTAACAATATGTGTTCAACTGTAGTAAGTTATAATTATCTGTAGATTCATAAAGCATAATGGTTATACTAGTAAGCATAGAGGTTGCAGGGAATGGGAGCATGAAAAAGTATAATTTGAAAACTTAAGTAATGGGAGATGGGAAAAGGTAATAAAAGTGAAATAAAGGATCCTGTTAAGGAGGAAAAAGAAAACAAGTGGTATTAGATAAAAGTAACAGAAAAAAAAAAAAAAAAAAAAAAAAAAAAAAAAACAAGGAAAAGTATAAATAATAAAAAGTAGAGTAAGCCAAAAGAAAAAATAAGGGGACAAGTTAAAGGAGAGAGAAAAACGAGGACCCAGTCAAACAAATAAAGATAATAATAGTGATGATGGGAAAAAGAGAATGGGGATAAAACTCCAAACAAATGAGAAAAAAATGGGTCAAGAGAAGAAAGAAAAAATTCCTATGTATTTGCAAATGAGTGGTTTCCTTGCGGAACTTGCAGTCTTTGGAATCCAGTAAGTTAACAGTCGTCTCCACCCTCCTTTATGTAGCTTACAGGTTTGTGAGAGGTTCCCTCTGCTCAAAACGTCCCCCATCTGTAAACCCCAGTCCATGGCAACTCTCCAAGTTGAGACACATCCCCACTCTCGTAGGCACACAAGGAAGCAGTCAGGCCACTGTTCTCTTCTGGATGTAGTCAGTGGGGCAGAGGTTGAGGGAGACTGCCTGACTCAATGCCATCACCTTCAGATCAGCCACCTCTGAAAGCCACTCCTGTTGAACCTGGCCCCCCACCACAGACTCGGTGTCCCATGTCCTTCTTGGCCTGAGCTTGACCTTCTCCAGGGATCTGAGAGGATCTATGTCTATCCCTCACCCTCTCCCAGTCTGTCTCCCATGGTTGTCTCTCACCCAGTCACTGAGGAAGAGTAACGCTACAGTCCTGGAGCAAAGCTATTGTATACATGTTCTGTGGCTCAGTCCCACGTGATCAACTGCTTCCCAAAATGGTGCCTGGTTAAGCTCTCTGTGGCAATATGGCGGGCGCTGCACAAAATTTCTTCTCCAGTTCTATCCTGTCGTGAAGAAGTCACTCTTGGGGTAAAACACCATGCTGGGTTTTTTGGGTTTGTTTTTTTTTTTTAGCTTGCACCAGCTGTGGGCTTTTCTTGGGGCTAACACTGTTGGCCCATCTGTTATTTCTCCCTGAAGCAGCTGACTCATCGTCTCTGGGGCGCAGGTCTGGGCCGCAGTCAGGTCAGTTGTTTGGTAGTCACCTCTCAGCCAGTGCTGAGTGGAACCCAGGTGCAGAGCCAGCTTGGAGTTGGTGGTTTGACACGCACAGTGAGCTGTGTCCACTTTGTGTAGCACATAGCCGGTAGGGTTAGGTATATTTTCATTGGTTTGAGTTTATAATTTACATTTTCCCACAAAGACACTGAACTTAAAAAGAAGTAAATAAGAAGAAAAATTCTGATTTTCCTTCAGATGAGCTTTTTGAGAGCTGATTTAGTACCTTCAATACTTGAAGGGACTTAAGGGAAAAATTGTGTCTGGATTAAAACATTAAAAATAGAAACATAAATTCCAAGATTAAGTCCCTTGAGTTGCTTGACATTTTAAGTAATTCCCCCAGAGTAATTTCCTTTGTAAAGGTTTATAAATTTATGAGATAATACCTTATCCTGCCTGGAAATTATTGTGTCAATTAAGAATAAACAGGATTACAAAAAACCAAGCATTAGTTTGAAAATAGATCTTTGCTAAGAATGATTAAATCATATTTAGGTCACTCAGTAAAGTGCTGAGTGTAAGCCTGCCCTTATTTTTATTCTGTTTGGTAAGTACAGCTATGAGAGGTTTTCTAAATTGTTCTTTTTTTGCACATATTCATGAATATGTTGATCATCCCCGTGATAAAAGTCCTGACATAAATAGCTTTCAAGACAGAACCATCATGGCAGAAGGGCATGCAGAAGAAAGATACTTATTTCATGGCATCCAGGAAGTAGAGAGAGTGAGAGAAAGCCAGAAAGAAAGGGACCAAGGACAGGACATAGTTCCCAATGCCCCATGACCCTTTCCCTTCAGCTAGACACCACCTCCTAAACTGTGATCTCATCGATCGATTAATCCACAGGTGGAATTAGAGCACCCCATGATCCAGCCGTTTCCCTAGACCCTGCCTCTGAACATCACTGCATTGTAGATTGAGTCCTCAATGTAGGAGTCTTTGGGAAACACTTCATATTTAAATCATAATAGTTACTGAGCCCTACATCTTTGATTTATTTATCCATGGGTAACTTCCCACCAACGTCTGAACCCCAGATGGATCCTCAGTTATCCATGTGAAGTTCTGAAAAGACTTTGTTTGGTTCCCTTGGACCAGCAAGGACTATGCCTTAGGAAATGGGTCTCTGAAGTTACTACCTTATTCTTGATTATAATTAGAGATCATCCACTAGAAAATGCATGATTTGTGGAGGAATAATTTTTCCTTTATTCTCCCAGAGAGTAATTGCTCATGAAATGTATTAATGTACCCTAAAGAAAAACTAACTTCATGCAGGTTTGGTCACACACTCTCACACACACACACACACACACACACACACACACACACACACACAATGGTCCTTTTCACAAAGTAGGTGTCTTTGATCAGTTTTTCCATAAAACTATATATAACAACAAACTTGCAGGTATTCACTGAAAACCTCACAAGGTCAACAAGAAACCTCTCATGATAACCGGATCTCCATTGGTTTTCTTTGCTTGGTCAAATGCTGAGTACTTTCTGGTTTATGATGATAACTTTATTTTCAGCCTCAGAGAGCAGTTGACTTGCCTTTGATCTAATGATACCAAGCAGCTGCCAAAGCTTGTTTCGCATCCACAGGAGAAGACTATCCCTGGAGAGGGGACGCGTAACCCATTCACGTCTCTTTCAAGATATCTCTTTAGGTACCATGTCAGGAAATGACTTTCCAAGGGTAGAGAGGGATCTGTGTTTGGCATTCTGATTATACTCTTGTGCATAATGGAGAGATGGTGTTGATAAGGAGTTGAGACTTGGAGAAAATTCTTGTTATTTAGTTTGCATTTGCACTGCACCTGAAGCTGAGGACAAATTTTGTTTTGCCGTGCTTTAGCAAAATATACCAGAGCAAATTAACGTACTCTTAGTAAAATGGCATTTCTTTTAAGTTCCAGAACCAAAGGGGACTTGATTTGTAATGGAGAATGTAGAAATAGGAGGTACAGTTTAAGTATAATAATTATACTAGCTTCTATTTTCTTTTTTTTTTTTTTTTTTTTTTTTTCTCTGGTACCGGGAACTGAACTCACGACCTTGC
>NW_004955416.1:10423473-10434267 GCF_000276665.1 Chinchilla lanigera | reverse complement strand
AGCCCCCTAGCTTCTATTTTCTGATTATTTACTGTGTGAAATACTTCACTGTTACCACACAGAGACACTCAATAAACTGCTGTCAAACGGAGAGTGTTAGGTGCTGTACTAAGCACTTTATATCCTTAGAGAGGTTAAATGACGTGTTTAATGTCATACAGCTAGTAAGCAAGCAGCCACTATTCTGCACCAACCTTATTCCAAAGTCTGCATAGTGTCTTTGAGCTCATGAGCTCTTCTCTTTTTTTAATCTCCTCAGATTGTCACTTGTTTCGGACTGTTTCACTGCCCTCACTATACTCTCCTTGTCAGACTGACTCAACTGTAAACTTGATGGATCCAGATGTTTTCTAACCCTGACCCTGCTGTCCTAGAGATATGCCATTTTATCCAGGAAGTAGTCTTCCCCTTATTCCCACAGCATCTTAAATTCTATCATTCCCAGACAGCCTTCCCTGAATGTTTGTCGTTCTCCCAAAGCACCCAGTTTCCTTTTTCTTCACTAAGCATTTCAGTATTTATTATTCCTTCTCCAAATGTGTGGCTAACCTCTGATGTTAGTTTAGTCAACGTTTTGGAATTACAGAGTGTTCGAACTAGGGAAGACCTCGGCAGTCTGACCTCTCAGTCAGTGTGTGTGGTCCCCCCGACACCGCGCCCTTGAAAGAAGTTGCTGGCTCTCTCTCAGGGTAGATGCTCAGCGTGATCCAGACCGCCTGGGAGAACATGAAGGAGGAACTAGGCGAGACATGGTGCAGAGCGTAGCGGGGAGAGTGGCTGCTTAGCCAGCGTTTATGGAGCATTTGCTGTGATCAAGGCATTGTTGCCGTGGCATGGGGGTTAAGCAGTGAGTGGAACACAGCCGTTGGCCTTAAGAAACATACTTTAAGAGGCTGTGGGAGGATGAACCAACTGCAGTATCCAGTATGTTTTTTAAAAAACTTCAATATGTTTTAAAAAAAAAAAAAAAAACGGACATCCTCTGGGAAGATGAGGCAGGGAAATTTTAAGTTCAAGTCCAGCCCGGGGAATTTAGCAACTTGATGCGATCCTTTCTCAAAATTAGAAAAAAATAATAATAAAAAGAGTTGGGTGTGGAGCTCAGTGCAGAGGCCCTGGGTTTAAATCCCTAGCACCAGAGAGTAGGGAGAATTCAATGTTTTGAGCACCTAAAGGAAGAAAAGATGGCTCTGCGGAAGGAAATAGAAAAGTAGCCTGTGCAACATAGAAACAGGAAGGGACGCCCATCTCAAAAAAGTGAAACAAGCCAGGTGTGCACACTTATAATCCCGGCACCTTGGGAGGCTGAGGCAGGAAGAGCATAAGCTGAAGTGCCACGTGGGCAACTTAGTCTGTCTTGAACTGAAAAATAAAGGGGCTGGGGATGTAGTTCAGTGCAGAGTGCCCTTCGGTTCAATCCCCAGGATCCGCCTCACCAAAAAAGACGTGATGAAGGAAGGCCCACCTCGTCTTATGTCTTACAGGCTTTATAAAGGGCACGGAGCCTTCCTCTCGTCTTGTTAGACAAGGCTGTTTCTTCAAGTCAGGAGAAGTGGATGTGGCAAGTGCCGCGCTGTGTAGAAAGAATTGCTACAGAAATGCTAAGCCAAATGTCATCGTCGTTGCTCAGATGTAGCAAATCAGGATGAGTCAGCCCCCTTTCCCCTACAGACATTGTCACCTACACTTTGGGGGACGGGGTATCGCGTGAGGAAAAAGCAACCCCACTGACCTTTGCTGAATCACTCTTACGCCTACTCCTCCAACTTGGGCCCCCAACTCTCACTTTGTCCTCTCATTCACCCCTCTGTTAGGGGTGGGAGAGCGCACAGAAGTAGCTAAGGAATTTGGAGCCTGTAAATATAACCTTTGAGTCACCATCTCGTGGTGCCTCTGTGGGCTGGGGACCGTGCCAAGGGCAGTGAGGAGGGTGCCCAGCTGCTCTGGGCCTCAGCCTTGTGCAGGCATCGCTTCGGGTTAGCGTGCCAGCACAGACGTCGGTCCCAGGAGACTACCGAGTCCATCTGCGCAGCTCGGTGCCAGTCCCGGGGCGGCGTGAGAGCAGGGTGGGACCGCGGCGCACGGACGGAGTGGCCTGTCCTTGACGATGCTGCACTGATCCGACACTGGCGAGACTTGGCTGAGTAGCTGGATTCCACTCTCACGGCCCAGCTCCGCCGGACTTCCTCGGTAATGATCGTTCCCCCCAGGCTGCACAGAGCTGTTCCACAGAACGGGTCCTCAGGTGAACGTCAGGAAGCCTGGCAGCTGGCCTCAACCGTGTCACAAACTTCAGGCAAGTCCATTCACCTCCCCTGGAGTTTTTTTTGTCTGCAGTTATAAAATACCCATCTTCCTTGCCTCTGTGTTTTGTTTCTGAGGCTACAGAATCACCCCGGAAGTGCTGAGAGGTCCCCCCCACCCCCGCAAGAGTTAAGAGGTACTAGGCGTTATCATCACATTATCACTATCAACAAACCTACGTGAAAGTAACACCGTAACAGATGAAAGGTACAATGTGGAAACTTGCTAAGTGCTCTTTATGTTTGCACCCAAGTGTCAATTACAGCAAAGGTGCGAGAAGACTTGCTGTGGAACTAGTTGTGAGGGGCAGTGCAGACAACTGCAGAGGACCCACAGGCTGAGGGAGCAAGGGGTCTGTGGAAGCTCACCACGCAAAACAAGGGCGGCAGCGCGCAGCACCAGAGCAGACATTCTCCACATGGGTTTTCCTGTCGCATCCCACAAGGTCTTCCCCTCACTGCTGATCATCTTCTGGCTGTGGAAGAGGAGTGACACTTGCTCTTAATTCTGTCCCTTCCCCTGCCCATCAAAAAGCGGGCATGCTTGAGAGAAGGCAGCTTAGTCCACTCTGTGTTGCAGTAACAGAACGGCTGAGACTGGTGATTTATGAAGAAGAGATCCAGGGTAGCTCCTGGTTCTGAAGTCCATGGGCGTGATGCCAGCTACCTCTGGGCTTCTGGTGAGGGATTCCTGCCCCTGCGTGTGGCGGAAAGGAAAAAGGGAAAGTGGGTTTTTAGGGAAGAAGCACGTTTACTAAAGAAGACCAAGAGAGGCTGACCTGAGCGGGGTCACGGTACAGCAGGGAATCCCAGAGAGCGGTCGTCAAGGGCGTCATGATGCGGTGCGTGCACTCCCTCCTGCGCGCTCTGCCTTGGCAGGGTTTTGGCAGCTCTGCTGTCCTGGGAAGGCCCTAAGAGCTCTTCAGCACATACCCAGCTTCCCAACTGACAGGCCTGGAGTAGGCGTCCCTGGGCTGGGGTCGTGGATCTCATAGCCCAAAAGGACAGCTCAGGGTTTTCTCCTCTCACAGTCGAAAGTAAAGCTAAATAAGTAAAGAAGTCATTTTTAGGGAACCACAGGACAAACCCTCAATGGAACTGGTCCCCCACTCCGAGGGCAGAGGCCCATCTTCGTAATTCAGGTGACATCTCAAGACCAGATTTAACCTTTCTCAGCTGTGCCTTTTTTTCACTCTGCTTCTGGTGGCCTACAGTTTCCCTGAAGGAAGCAAACTATTTTAGTCTGTATCCCCCTCATTTTCTGCTTACTGCCTTTTCTGGATTGTCCTAAAATTCCAACAAAGCTGTCTCGTGCAACCTCTGAGCACAGCTGCACACGAGCCATACCTGACCCTTGGCCATCACGGCTAAAGAAAGCCCGGCTCAGAAGCTGCAGGCTCCCTTTCTCTTCACACAACATTTTCTCAAGAAATCTCAGGCATGCATGGTGGCGCACACCTGTAGTCCCAGCACTTGGGAGGCTGAGGCAGGAGGATCGCTGCAAGTTCAAAGCCAGCCTGGGCTATAGAGTAAGTTCAAGGCCAGCCTGAACTGCATGATGAAATCCTATCTCAAAAAGACAAAAAAAAAGAGAAAGAAAGAAAGAAAGAGAGAGAGAGAGAAGAAAGAAGGAGGGGCTGGGCGTGGTGGCACATGCCTGTAATCCTAGCACTCGGGAGGCTGAGGCAGGAGGATCGTTGTGAGTTTGAGGCCAGCCTGAGCTACAGAGTGAGCTCAAGGCCAGCCTGAACTGCATAGTGACACCCTGTCTCAAAAAGACAGACAGACAGACAGACAGACAGACAGAGAAAGAAAGAAAGAAAGAAAGAAAGAAATCTCAAGACTCATCCCTGAAGACAAGCCTGCAGTACCAAAGCCTTGGTCACCCCAGCATTCCCTCTACTGCATGATGGCCCCACTCCCAAACTATCCAAAATACAGCAGTGCACGGAGAGTCTGCTGGGGTGTTATTGCTTTGCAGTACCCTGATAAGGAGATTTCATTCCCTCTTTGTTGGCAGAGTTATATAGAGTAATTACATAAGTATTGCTGTGACACTGGGTGGAATCTCATTAGAGCTGTATAAGGAACGACTGAGTTGTGGTAGAGAATATTCATTTGATTTCTGCTGAGTATAATCCATATAACAGAACATTGGCCTGAGCATAAATGCAGGTGTTGATATAACATATTTTTAATGCACCATTTGCTTATGTGAACCATGAGAGAAAGTCAGCATGGGGCAGCTCCACATTTCCCCACCTGGTGAGGAAGTTGCTCACAGTGCTGAACAAATTGTTGTTCGATTTTCACCCTTCTTGGGAAAGTCACTTGGCCAGCTTGGGTGAGATGCTTTATGGGAGTTTCACCCCATGGCATCTCTGAAACACAGATGCACGCACAGGCTCCTGCCCAAAACAATGTGTCCCCATGGTCTTTGGTTTAGCATCATCTAGGCAACATGGGCAAGAGGCCTGGCCAGCATAGAATTTGTCATAGGTTGCTGTTCTTTCATTTCCAAAAAGGTAGAGGGTGTGTGCTTGTGTATTATAAGGTTGTTTTGGTTGATGGCGTGTGAATTGTCCCTTCATGCATACTGAGTATCACTCACCACAGCAGAAGAGAGCCATTCTAAATAGTAGGCTGAGATAGCACTCTACTACCGTAGTCAAAGGCATTGAGGGACAATAGCATGTCATACATTTATACCACCGCTGCGTGCCTTACTTTCTTCATTGCTTGGACACAGTACCCAAAACCCACAAATCAAAGGAAGAAAGGTTTATTACCATGCAAAATTTGTAGAGGTTTCAATTCATAGTCGGGTGGCTCCAAGACAGGGCAGCCTGGCAGAGGGGGCTTGTTTATGGCATGCCAGTCAGGCCGCAGAAAGAGGGATCAAGCGAGGAGAGAGGGGGACCACACTCCCAGTGATCCCCTCCCCCCAGGCTTCACCTCCCACCATCTCACTCCGCTATAACCTCATCAGTGGACTGATCCACTGGTGATCATCACTGCCTCATGATCCTGTCACCTCCCAAAAGCCCAACCCGTCAGCACATGAGGCTCATAGGTATAAATCATAACACAGTGCTTCCACACACACCGCCTCATCTCCTGCTTGGAGGACTCTAACCTCTTTTTAACTAACCAGAGCACAGACTGTTTACCGGTGGACATTTAAGAGTATCTTCAGTTGTTTTGTCTATAAAGCACTTTTCATTTTACAAAAAAAATTACATCATAAAACATTTAGTAAGAGAAAACCCCTCTTCACCTAACTTGAGAACCTTAACATAGTGATATCAGTTGGTCTTAGTTCCTATATTCTTTTTTTTTTCTTATGCATTGTTGTACATTTAATCATAATGCCACCAGGTTTTTTATGACCAGATATATAATTTATTTTTGGAAAAAATTAAAATTAAGGTTTTTCCAATAAAGGGGAGAATTCACACTAATAGATCACACCCTGGTTACACATTAATTACCACATTCTGTCCAATGTGGTATGCTTCACATGTAATCAATAACAATATGAATAATTAAGGGGCTGGGGGTTTAGCTCAGTGGCATAGCACCTGCCTGGCAAGTGCAAGGTCGAGAGTTCGATTCCTAGTACCGGGAAAAAAAAAAAAAAAGACTAATTAACATTTGTGATATTAAAATCTCAATCACTCACCAAGTTGTAAATCCATATATATTGAAATAAATACCCATGATAAGTATATTTTTAAAAGTGAAGTCTTGCTAAGCATGATGGTGCACACCTGTAATCCCAGCACTCGGGAGGCCGAGGCAGGAAGGAGGATCTTTGAGAGTTTGAGACCAGCCTGGGCTACAAAGTGAGCTCAAGGCCAGCCTGAATTGCATAGCAAGACCTTCTCTCAAAAAGACAAAAATTAAATAAATAAATAAATACAAAGTCTTTGACAATATTTATATCAATCAGTCTATTTACATATAAAGAGTAGAGCAAATAAAATGACGTACTGCTAGCTTCCAGTTAATTTCTTCATAATAGGTCTGTCTGGTGTTGCATTAGTGAAGAAACACATGGGTACCCCAGAGATTATGGCAGATCACAGCAGCTAAGATCATCAACAGAGAATCCTCAATGTCGATAGCATTCATCTGTTTCAAAAAGAGTGTTGTTCATATATGGTCCAAAAACTGCCACACCAGATGATGGATGACTAAAGTCAGCCCGGTAGCCTTCCGCTCGAAGAGCATAGGAAATTTTCTTATCACATTAATGAACTTTCTAAGACCATTTCTCTTTCAAATTCACTCCAAACGTATCTTCACCCCAAACATATCATTCTCAGTTTTCTGAGTTACAGTCAGAATCGTTAGTTTGCTATTAGCCATCTCTGGAAATAGTGATTCAAAGTCTTTTCAAAGCAATCCTGGACATGTTTGGATTTCAGTCTCAAGTCTGGCCCTTTCAAAATGAGTTTGTATACCGTTAATTTATTGTTCTACTGGTACATTGTTATCCTGAAATTCATTTACATTTGGGACCATCACAAACTCATGTCTTTCAGTTGATAAATGTTCCGCTAGAACACCAGGCAAAGTTTTATGAGCCTGACTTTTCTTCAGTGCAGCAGTCCCGTTAAGGTGACAACCAAGGGTTATGTCCCCAGGAAGCTGGAAATGCTGATCTTGAGGTCCGAAAGGTCCCATAGTTTCATCAGGCCACACTGTTCAAGGGCACATGTCTAGGGATGCAGTGGCCACATGAGATTCATCAGAACCTGAAGATCCTGCTGTTGAACAGGCTTTTGGATTGACGGGTCTTTCAACTAAAGAGTAAAATCCTGGGAGACAAGAAACTAGTCTGGCCCTGTGACAGCACATTGGCCGTTTCTAGTGGAGAAAGCAGACGCAGTCTTCTCTTTTGTAAAACAGTTTGAGAGCTTTGGCCCAAGGACAGGTGAATTTGGACAGCGCTACCAGTTTTTAAAGTACTTGTCCTCCGTAGGTCTTCTGACTGCCCCACCTGAGTTTTAGCTGGCATTATGCCATGACTAAAGGAAAGAATCCAAGATTAATCAACCTCCATTTATACAGAGGACTTATACTGAAGACTGTGTATCCCTGTTGTTAAAATTCAGAGCCACTTTTTCTGTAATGAAAGTACCAAAATGATGGTGGCAGGGGTATTGAACTGTTAAACACCCAGGCTCGCTCTGGTTATTAAAACAGCCGAACGAGCCAGCTGCAGTAAGCCATCTGAGAAACTAGATATTGCTGTCACTGGTAAGGTTGTCCCAACTGTGTCCTGTGATTGAATTTTCTTCAGCTCAGGATGCCAGGTCCCAAGCTGAGCCCACACTGGGGACTTGGATCTGTCTAATTGTGATATCAGGACCTCCAGATAGGATGTAAGGGAATTACAACTTCCAACCTGCTAGATGTTGGATATGCTGAGTTTGTGTTCCCCCCAAATTGAAGAATGAATTCTAAAGAATAATAGAGGTTAAAAGTAGGAAATATTTATTGAAGGGGAGAGATATGGCTCCTGAGAGGCAGGAGGGGCCCAGGTGGGTTGCCAAGGACCCCGCTTCTCAGGGAAGTTTTATAGAGCACAACTATGTGGGTACAAAATTGGTTACAGCTATGATAAACCAATAAGATTATAAGTGTAGTTGCCTAGGTAATATTGATCCAGTGGGGAGGCAAGTCATGTAGCAAGTGTACGTGGAAAGAACAAAGAGCTTTTCAGGAAGGGACAAGTCCAAGGATCTTGGTTACCCACCAAGGTGACTGTTGTCTATCATTAGAACAGATGTTACCATTTATCTTAGGCCTGGTCATTCCGTCTTTATCTTGAGGCCTGGCCTCCAACAGATACACCTGCAGCCACAGTTATAAGGAGTTTTCACGTTTGTCCTGGCTCCCTGGAGGGCTCAGCCCTACCTAACTGCCTATAATATTTCTACTTAACTCAGCTGCCTATAATAATAGTAGCATTGACCTCTTCCTGCATCATTTAGGAGCCACAGGTGAAACTGAGGTTCAGAGAAGCTCAGCTGATAGCTCCTCAGTGCATCCCTGCCCAAAGGAACGGGTGTGTGTGTGTGTGTGTGTGCATGTGTGTGTGTGTCCTGAGAGAGTAGTACAGAATCATCATCCTCAAGGATCTCTCAACAACTTTCACGCTAGGGTGATTTAAGCATGTATGTTAATCTGTGTGAGTCCATGAGTGAGTCCTACCCAGAGTAGGACTTGTTCCCCCTTTTCTTCAAGAGAATGGCAGTGAATTTAGGATTTCACTGAAGGAAACATATGTCCCTTCTTGGTCCTTTTCTGCCCCCTGCTGCACTCCTCCAACTTCCCCCTCTAGAAGCACTCTGAGCACGCATGGTCTTCTGGATGGGTTTCTGAATGTGTTTCTTCAAAAGCAGCACCAAGCCTGGGAAAGCTGAGACCTCTGAGCTCTGGGCCTGCGTTTGTAACCAGAGTCTGCCCAGACACCTAGCATTCCTGCACACGAAGGAGGTCATTGGAGAAACTGAGGCATGTTTGCATTGAGCAGCTCATCCAACATGATGACAGCACAAACGCCAAAGCTGCTGGCCTCCTGCCAAGTGCTCTTCCCAAGCAATGGAGTCTCTATGCAGCAAACAGATGTCTTCTTTTCCTCTTTTCTCCTTTATTTTTTTTAAATTAGCAGAGCTCCCTGAAGTGCACTTAGTCTCTAAATGTACATGGCAGGATATGAGAGATCACTTCCGTCTGTAATAGATGCCTTGTGTCCAGGGTATTTTCCTGAGTATTGTGATCTTCAATTTAGAAGTCCTCATACATGATTAATGCGTGTTTAAATAGACATTGCCTAATGGGCCTGCTTCGCCTTAGGGACCCCAATGAGTACACAGAACAGACTTACAAAAAACACCATCAGCATGTGCAGAGTGATCCAGCCACTCTAGTGTTGCAGAAGGCATGAACGGTCCAAGACTCTTATGTTGCCTGTCCAGTCCTACAGTTTCCATGATCTGGTATGACTTACAGAGAACAGATTCCAGAACCACTTGTTTAAGCCAGTATTTTTTTAGCATCTGTGAGGCAAGGCCCCATGAGTTCCAGAAAGGAGAACTGGAGGTAGGCCCTACCTGCAGGGAGATTACAGACCAGTAAAATACAGGATAGTTTGTGAGTAACTGTGTCAGAGTAGAAAGTTAGGAGACCTTAAAACTCCCTTAGAGAAGGGAGGGAAAGCCCTTCTCCTGTGAAGGAGGCTCACGTGGACAGTGAGTGTAGATGGCAGTGGGTGGACTGAGGGGACGCGTAGAAGCTGGAGGCTGTGCGGGCCTTCAGGCACCCACACAGGCCATCGAGGTAGGAGGCTTGTGTTGTGAGCCTCACTGAAGTCTTTCGCTTTGGGCTTTGCCTACAAATCAGTGGAGCCCCCTATCCTACTTGTTTCTTTTGCTCTGTATGGCTGTGAAGTAGAAGTAGCCCCTGAAAAGTTCCCCAAATTCTAGACTCTGATTCACAAAAACTGTGATTTGAACCTACTGAGCTGCAGACAGGTGGCAGATAGGAAAGAGAGGTGAAGGTGGCTGACTCAGAGCATTTTGGTCATTTTCATTCGTCTCATTTGCAACCCCCCAGAACCCTTAGAATATTTGCATGTGACTCATAGAATCTGAGCCTTCTAAGTGGGTCATGCCTGAAAAATGGATGAGACTCTTGCTCTGAGAGATGTTACTCAGGGAACAGTACAGGCCTGTCCTTTTCTGAGAATTCTTAGAACTGGTGACATATAAATAGAGCCTGAAAAAAAAAAAAACAGGAACTTGGCTTCAAGAGATCTCATATACAGGGAGAATGTTGGTATGTGTATGCACTTATACATGCTACAGCCTCTGTATGGAAACTGTTTTAGAAGTTGGGCTCATAACCCAATGAGAAAATGGCAGGTGAAATGAATAGATACTTCATAGAAGAAGTACAAACGGTCAAAAAATACATGAAGAAATGGTCATCATCACTGGCTACTAGATAAATGCAAATTAAAACAACACTGAGATTTCATCTTACCCTAGAACAAATGACCATCATCAAGAAATCAAATAATAACAAAGGCTGGTGAGGCTGTAGGGTGGGAAAGGAACCCTTTACACTGGCGATGGGAATGTAAACTAGTACCGCCACCATGGAAATCAGTATGGAGATTCCTCAGAAACCTAAAACTAGAAAGTCTGCTCATCCCAGCTATTCCGCTTCTTGGTATCTTCCCAAAGTGTTAAACCATCATATTACAGTGATACATGCTCTCCCGCATTTATAACAGCACAATTCCTAACAGCTAAATCTTGTAAGTAGCCTATATTTCCATCAGCAGATGAATGGATAAAGAAAATGTGGTATTTATACACAATGGAATACTTCTCTGCCATCAAGAAAGATAAACTTCAGCGCCAGTCTTCTGGCTGGCTAGCTTCCTGCCTGGTGGCTCCCGGAGGGTGGGCCCCAG
>NW_004955416.1:10382199-10413399 GCF_000276665.1 Chinchilla lanigera | reverse complement strand
AGAAAGATAAACTTGAATCGTTTGTAGGAAAATAGATGCACCTTGAGGCCATAATGTTAAGTGAAATAAATCAGGTACATAAGCTTAAGTATCACATTGTGTCTCATATATGAGAAACCCAGAGTAAAAATAAAGAGCAAAGTAAAAGATAATAAGAAGCATGGAGCTAGATCATTTGCAAAGAGGAGGGGAATCAAGAGATGGAGAGGACAGGGGAGGCAGGGGATAAAGGATAAAAAGAAAGGCATTGGGGTGTGTTGTGCGCGTGTACCAGTTCCCCACAAGGAATGTAAATGCGCTACAAACATGTAGAGAAAGAAGTGGGAAGTGATCAAGGGAGGAGGGAGGGAAGGAAAGGGGAACCAAAAAAAAGGCATTAGGATGTGTTATCACATGTTCCAGCTTCCCACAAGGAGTGTCAGCAGTACATACTATACGCATGTACTAATAAATAAAATTTAAAAATAAAAAAGAAGCTAGGCTTAGAGTTGCTACATGATTCAGACACCACATTACTAAAATGTTCCCCTTGAGGAGTATTTGACATTTAGTAAAAAGTTCAATGTAAGGGAATAAGTATGTCCAAAATCCAGATGTTTAATTTTTTTGTTGTTTATATTTGAATTTAGAAGAAAGGACGGCTTTGGGTAGGTTTTATTTTCCACTGCTTAAAAGAACGGCGGGTGGTAGAGACTAACACTGATGAGGATTTATTCTTTTCCTGTCCTAACAGATTCCCCAAGCAGCAGCCAGGTGTGAGCGTATACACTTTCAATCCCCTTTACCCCATCAACTCGGTTATTTCTGATTATTTTGGAAAACGCTGTCTGACACACTGATTGTACATTCAACTTCTATAGCTAAACTGCTGGGTTCGGTTCCCAGCTTAGTCCCATGCTGAGGAAGCTGCCCACCTTCTCTGCGCCTTGGTTTCCCCAGCTGCCAAGTGAGCCTGATCATAATACCTGCGCTTAAGGCTGTCGTGTCACTTAAAGAACACGTGCTCTAGGCCGAGGATACAGCTCAGCGGCACAGCGTCTGCCCCGCAAGCACAAGGTCCTGAGTTCGATCCCAACAAAAAAGACCAAAAAAATAAAAAATAAAAGGAAATTCATATTTTAAAAAAAACCACGAGCTGTGCTCGATGCCATGCCTGGCGCGGAGGTAGCACTCAGGCAACGCGAGTTTGCTTTCCCCATCTTCCCACCCCTCTTACTCAGTGTCGCCGCCACGGGTAGCCCTGTCAGCAGGGCCACTTACCGGCTTTTGCTAACATCAAGGGTAAAAAAAAACTTGAAGTACTGGAGGAGTGTGAAATGTAGTAGGGTTTGAGTTATCTGTTCGTTTTTATGTGTCTCAGCTGTCTCTGCTGCAGCACTAAGTGAAATTGAATTTATGAAGCTTGCAGCTTTCCCAGGACTCTGTGCCGCCTCTCCGCCCTAATGTGGAATTGTGCTTTCTTCCCGCCTGGCGGTGCTCCTTCGGTTTCCTGACTGCTACCACCTCTGCCCGTAATGCAGATTGCTCATTTCCCCGCTTCTTCTCCACCTTGCGTCTTCTGTCTGTGCTCACCCTTCTGTGTCTTGTGCCTTCCTATCCCCAGAAACCTCTTCAAAACCAGGAATTGTAAAAACCTTCATTTAAAAGCCAAATTTAGAATTTCAAGTGGATTTTGTTTTATAAATTGCTTTTTCCAAGACAACACCTAAATCATACAGGGAGACCATTTTACTGTCTTGGGTTGTTTTTTTTTTTTTTGGCCTAACTTAAAATTGCCAGCATAAAATTAAGTTTCTAAATACGTGCAGTTCAAAACCCAGTATAAATGGAAATTTTTGAAGCCACATACGGCTTTTTGTAATCTACCAAAAGTATGGTTCGTAATATCCTCCACACTTATTCTCACACCCAAGGTAAACATACAGCACCCATCCCTGTATCATGCTGGCTAAAAGTGACCCATTCAAGACATTTATGCCAGAAATTCTAGATTTTAAAGGCTGTCATACAACAAAATAGAAGTTATTTTAATACCAGTGTTCAATAATTCCACTCAAGTGATAACTTTAAAAGTAGTCCCTTCTGCAGGTTTCCTTTTGGACCAGTTCACCCAAAATAAACAAGCTGTTTGGGGATTGAAATGCTTGTATTTTTTAAGCTTATGAGTAAATTGAGAAAGGTAGTTTACTGTATAAACAGTGTTACCCAGTTAAAAACTAAAATTGCCTACAAGACTTCCAAAGTATCTGCTTTAATTAACTTTAGTAAATAAATTAACCAGATCATTCAGAGGGTGTCCACCTTTAAAAATGAGCTTGGAGGGGTTGGGGATGTAGCTCAGCCTGGCAAGTGCAAGGTTCTGAGTTCGATTCCCAGTACCAAAAAAAAAAAATTAGCTTGGAGTATTTGAAGAACAGAGAGGAGGCAGTGAGAACACCTCACTGAGAGAATGAGACAGAGCCCAAGCCTACCTGCTCCGGCTAGCAGGACTCTGCCTTTAAACCTTCTTCCTCAACAAAAAAAAAGAAAAAGAAACTTTGAAAAGCCGGGCATGGCGGCACACGCCTGTAATACCGGCACTTGGGAGGCTGAGACGGGAGGATCGTCATGAGTTCAAGAGTGAGCTCAAGGCCAGCCTGAACTGCATAGTGAGACTCTGCCTCAAAAAGACAAAATAAATAAACAAATGAATGAATAAGTAAATAAATAAAAAGTAAACTTCCTTCCTCTTCCAATCAGCCCCCAAAACTTCCCTCCCAGGTACAACCCAGCCCTCTCCCTCAAAACTCTCACATTTCTCATGCTTCCTAATACAGTTTACACTGACAGGTTAGAGATACCCAGAGGTGGTGCGTTGGGTAGAAGGAGAATGAACAGGGACTCTGATCCTGAGCTTCCTCATTTGAAAAAGGGGGAGCATTAAAAATATGTGTATAAATCAAAAGTTTGGCACACAGAGCTCAGACTCTGCCGTGCTAACGCACATCCCTTCCTCCCTGTTATTTCCCCCGTATACGAGGATATAAGTATGACAGGAGGAAGCTGTCATCAGTGTATGCCATCATACACATGTGGACGTGTACAGTCCACAGTGTTGTGAGGAAGGAGAACCCACAGCGGAGCTGGTCAGCGAATCTGCCCTTGTGATGAGCAGAGATGGATACAGCCACAGGTACGGAGCAGCCAGCAACCTTACCTTAAAAAAGCAAAAGAGCAGAGGGGCTGGATGGGACCGGAAGAGGAAGACACTGGGTGGCAGAAGTGCAACTTTGGGAAAGGTCTTCTAAGGCTGTGGCAGGAAATTTTGCTCCCTGTCATGCAGTGTCCGTGTCCACATCCTAAGAAATCACCCCAAAGGTGCATTATGCTTCAGCCTCCAGGGGTGTGTCCAAATGTTGCACAAGACTTTTTTGGTATAAGATTAGGTACCTAGTTCCCACTTCCATTTATTTATTTATTTATTTATTTATTTATTTTGGTTTTTTTCCAGTACCAGGAATCGAACTCACAATCTTGTGCTTGCCAGGTAGGCGCTGTGCCACTGAGCTAAATCCCCAGCACCCGCCTCTTCCATTCATAATAATATTCTGAGGTAACAAGTAAAAGTAATTGAGGCTTTCTCAGCAATTTCAATCAGTTTCGCTCTGCTTACAACTAGGCCTTTGGCTTTTGTGTAATACTTTCTAATCTTTATAGTCAAGAAAATATTGCTGATTTTTAAAATGACACCCAAATTTTTAAAAAATGTTTAAAGAATGCAAGTTTTTTCTTTCTGTAATGACCAGCTACACTTCCTATCGAACCAACTCTTCCGAGAGAACTATAAATGCTGGACACAGTTTAAAAGGCACCTGCAGAACTTCAATGAGGTATGATAAAAAGCAGAAACAAAAAGTAGGTTCTGGGGGCTGGGGATTTAGCTCAGCGGCAAAAGCGCCTGCCTGGCAAGTGCAAGGTCGTGAGTTCGGTTCCCGGTACTGGAGAAAAACAAAACAAAAAAAAAAAAGTAGCTTCTACTCCTGGAAGGAGGTAGCACTGAGTGAGCTTCCCAGTCGGTTCTGGCTTTTAGCCTGAGGGCATGTCGTAGGCGCGTCATAGTAGGCAGTTAAAACTCACAGAAGTCCAGCTTCTGTCAGATCCATAGAAGCCAGAGTTTGGAACAACCAAGCAGCTGGAAAGTGACAAGGAAAGTTCTAGAAAAAGGAGAGGCAGACAGGAGCCCCAAATTCCATGCATAAATTTTGCCCAAATCTCCAGCTGACCCTTTAAATATCTGTACTTGGAACAGACTCCCAGCCAAGCATAGAAGAACTGAGACTTGTGAATAATGTTTATATTTTTCCAGGAAGCACTTCATTATAAAAAGGATGAACACTTAATTTGGAAAATATTATTTTCAAAAGCACCTAAGACTTTATCAACCAAAAGCCCGCAAGAGTTCTCATCTGTGACAGTGTCATTTCAGACTAGTTTACTTAATGCCTTCTAGCTGCGAGCTGTGTGCTGAGGGATTTAAACATCACTGGATGACTAACCCATACATACATGAAACCATTGAATAACACAAGGCCACACTGACTAGCAGTACATACTGTGTGCTCTGAAGTAGAAGCCTATTTCATTAAATCAGTACCATTTGTTGTCAGTGTTGAAGGCTGGCCATAACTTTGACAAGTAGAGACAGAAGAAAATATTGGAAGCAGAGGAAACAGCCAGGCCAAAGGCAAGAGGTTGGGAATAGATTATTCGCAGAATGTAAAGAAGCCAGATTTGACTAAAGTAATGCATGTGTGGCCCTTGGGGAACAGGAAGGGAAGTGACCAATGGGACACGGCATTCAAAAACTAAGGGAATAATTAATCATGGGAAGCCCCAAGTGTAATATTAAAAAGCCTGTACTTGACTGTGCATAGGAAGAGAGGAAATGATAGCCAGATCTGGAGAGGAGAGATTTCATGGTCAACGTGGGACTCTCGCCCTGAAGGAGAGGGTTTATTTGTTTTCTAGGGCTAACATAACAAATAATCACAAACTAAGTGGCTCGAAACAACAGAAAGGTATTCTCACACAGTTCAGGAGGCTGAGGGTTTGACGTGAAGATGTCAGCAGAACGTACTTGCCCTGGGCTCAGGGAGAGTCTTCCTTGCCTCTCCCTAGCTCCTGGTGGGTGTCGGTGATCCTCGGCATTCCTTGGCTTGTGACTACATCATTACAGTTTCTGCCTCTGTCTTCAAGTTTCTGTGATCGCTTTCTGTCTGTGTCTCCATGTGTCCTTTTTATAAGGACACTAATCATTGGATTTAGGGCCCACTGTAATCCAATAATCACCTCGTCTTAATTAATGATATCTGTAGAGACCTCATTTCCAAATAAGCACCATATCCTGAGGTTCAAGTGGACATGGATTTGGGGTGATACCAATCCATACAGTACAGCAGTGAATTAAAGGTGCTGTGAAATTTTCATGCTCTTAAAGTTCTAGGTCTACTTAATCCTTGATACTAACGTTCTCCCTTTTATGGAACACTATTACTCACAAAGTATGTTGTGTGTTATTATTTTTACCTACTTACTCGTGACTTGTTTATATTTTGGCATTTATATATGTTATTTGTCTCAGCTACTTTCTTATCCTTGAGACACAGTACCCAACAATGGCAAATTAAAGGAGAAGATGTTTACTGTGGCTTATAGTTTGTAGAGGTCTCAGTCCATCGTCCTCTGGCTCCAAGGCGGGAGAGCATAGTAGAGGGCCAGAGAAGAAGCTGTTCACCTCCTGGCATTGAGGAAGCCAAGAGAGCCAGGGAAGGAGTCAGGGAGGGAGATAAACCCTTCCAGGCCACGCCCCGGTGCCTCACCTCTTCCAGCCAGATCTCACCTTCTAACAGCAAGCTGACTGTAAGCCCTCCTAATCCAGTCACCTTCTAAAAGCCCCACCTTTGATATCTAGACCATAACATTGTCACTGAAAATATCAAATACTTCCTGTCATTGTAAACATCTAAAATGAAGACAACACTGTGTACTTTTGGTCCTCTCCCTGTGTCTTCCTCCCTCCCACTATTCCAGAGGAGTAAGGTTAAGCGCATTTGCAGGAAGAAGAGGGTCACAAAGTCCTAGACGAATGTTTTCTAAAGCGAAGCCATACCATACCATTAAACAAAGCTAAATTTAGATTTTCAAAGCTCCATAGATTGAAAAGCGAGTTGTTGAAGCGCATGTGTTTCAGCACTGCTGCAGTTAGAAATCTCTGCATCTCAGCAGTAGCCCTTGAATAGATGGCGCTAGAAGACAGGGGGCACGATGCTGTCACTTTAGATATTAGTTGAAATTCTACATCCTTGGCCATCACACATTCTTAAATTGTGAATTCCTAGTGGCCTTAATTTATAAAAAGCATAGAACACATTCCTGATCATAGACCTGAGATAATTAATTTAGGATATTTCACTCAACTTGAAAGAACCACAGATGAAACATCCTGTCTTTCTATCAACCTCCGTCTCTATACCTGCAAGCCTGGTTTTTCTGACAATAGCATTTAGTTAGAGAAAATGTAAATGAAGCTTTTGGGATTCAGTTTAAAATTGGAAACACTTTACAGCTGTCATGGCTGATTTGACAGTAAATATGAGCACTAGTAAGTCCCTTAATATTTTTTTGGAATAAGAATCTTAGAAGGGAGCTGGGCGTAGTGGCGCATACCTATCGTCCCTGCACTCTGGAGGCTGAGGAAGAGGATTGCTGTGAATTTGAGCCCAGCCTGGGTAACATAGTGAGACCTGGTCTAAAAAAAATGAATCTTAGAAGTCAGAAAATAATGTCTCTGAAGCTCCTGCTGATGGGTTAACTCTTCAGATGTATTATATTTCGTGTCTGGAATTGACCCTCTTTGGTACAGAAAGGATCACCAATCTCCAAAACTTGAAGTTATTGAAACTCAGCTGAATCAGTACAAGCATCTTAGTTTTCTGTGCAGAATTAATGTCACTTCTACTGACCATTCTGGGAAAACAGCATTTAGAATCATATTTGTTAAGCATAACTTATTATTTTTATTTTTATAGCTTTTATTCACAGTTCATATCTTGAGTGGCCACTGTTTTAAGTACTGTATTGAACATACCAGAAGCAGTAAAACCAGATCCCTGTCTTCTTCTACCATTCATGATGAATTAATAGATAGTTAATATGTACTGAGAGGCGCACACAGCATATTAAGAGGGAATTCCCAGAATGCTATAGAAGCTCATAGGAAAATATCTAAAACTGGCTTTAAAGAAATGTATAAGTTTCTATTTACACAAGCATTATTTCTAAACTTTGATAACTGACTTCTATTATGGCTTGTATCTAGATGTCCCTTCAAAGCCTCATACATTCATAGCTGGGGGTTTTGGAGCTGGCCAGATCTATGGCATCTGATGCTGGGATCAAGGATGTGATGCTGGGATTAATTCACAGTGCAATGCTAGGATTAAAGCTGCCCCAAATAAATCTTTCCTCCTTTAACTTTCAGTGTCAGGTATTTTGTCCAAGCAACAAGAAAAGTAACTAAGACATCTTTAAAAAGGAAGTGGATTCTAGCAAACATTTTCTAAATGATAGGATTTGTCAAAGCAGTGTAATCTAGAAATAAATCAATATAATGACTGATCTAAGAAATTATAATTAGCCAGGTGTGTTAGCGCACACCTGTAATCTCAGCACTTGGGAGGCTGAGGCAGGAGATTTGTCATGAGTTCAACGCTAGCCTGAGCTACATAATGAGCTCAAGGCAAGCCTGCACTACAAAGTGAGACCCTGTCTCAAAAAAAAAATCATAATTATTATCTTAATTAATTCAGTGGTCAGAGCCTTTAAAAGAATTAATGACCCATTCACCAAAATCATCACGATAACATTCAATATAAAGATAGCTTTGCTGTGTTTTTTCTCAGTCTCCTTACTGAACCAAAACTGTGGTAGTTGTCCTCCATTCTTAATTTTCCTTCAGTCCCCTCTTCGCTGGTCACTTATGTGCTATTCATTCTGCCACCTAAGTATTTCTTTATCCATCTCATTTTTATCCTTATTGCCATTATTTCATCGTCCCCCACTTACCTAGACTGTTACAGTGATTTCTTAACTGATCTCCCAGCCTCCACTCTTATTCCCCGAATGTGAAATCTATTTGTGTCTTTCGTATTTAAAATCTTTCCACCCGCTACCATCAACTACCATATAAAATCCTCATGGCACACCTGGCTCTTCACCATCCGGCCCTTGTTTGACTCTCCATGTGGCTTTGCTGCACAGCCCCCCTTGTACCAGTGAGTTGAGATTCCTAGAGCATCCCCTGCCCTGCTCATACTGTTCCCGCCGCTGCTCATCCGCTACTGGGCCAGCAGTCTCTGTGCATCTCTCAAGATTCAACGTGTGAATCACCTACTCCGTGATGTATTTCTGTTAGTCTCACTCCCGCTAGGCTGTCCCTGTACCCCGTATACCTATTATGACAAAATCCATCATATTGCAATTTGAGAAATACTCTCTTCCTACCCCCAAACCCAAATAAGGTTCACCCTCTAGTTAATAGAAAATTGAGGAATCACACCATCATTTCTCATTTCTAGAGTGTCCCTGGGCTGGAAGAATGGGTGTATGTAATAGGGCCTCAAAGGAATTCTTACTTGGAGTGTAGGGCTGACTTGAATATACTAAGGAGGCTACCCCACAACCTGTTCCATTGGCTCTGCATCATACAGGACCTGATGCCTCAAGGTTTTTAGGTAAGCATCTCTGACGGACTAGAAAGAGCACCCCAGAGAAAACATACAAGATTCTCTACCTGAGAAGAAAAACCCACACGGCACCTTGCCAATGATGCCTCTTTTTGTTGAGGCAACAGCTTTTCTTTCTAGTCTTCAGCTGATGATTTCCTCTGGCCCATATGTGTCGTGCTGCAGAGTAAGGAGATCTGTTGTATGCAGAGGAAAAAGCAAGATTTGTTACAGCCTCTGAGGGATATAGAAAGGATACATATGGCCTCGTGTTACACCTGCCTCGTCAGCTGTCCAGTCTGAAGAATTTGGGGTGGGTTACCACCTGACATCTAATCTCTAGAATTCAAAATGTTCTAGGTTTTTTAAATGCCCAAAAGAAAAAAAGTAAGAAATCTGGCTTTAAGTGCCGCTCATTTCTTCATAATCTTCAGATATTGTTAACTAAATTACTGATTTCCTGTTAGGTTTGAAGACTTCCCCCTTCATGTGTCCTCCTGAAGAAGCCTAGTATCCATACCGTTTCCAACAGGAGTGTTCTCCCAGTTGAAGCAGCTAACAGCACCCAGGTCTAAGAGATCCAAAGAACTGAGAGAAGAATTTGAGAATGCACTCTGTATATACCAGCAATGGGCTGTAAATGTGCAGGGCTATACATTTGGAAAATTAGAGGATTATAAAAAGCTGCATAGAAGCATGGGGTTGTCAGTCGCTTCTGCAGGGCCATGTGAGAAAATTGAAGAATGGGTACCATATTTAACAGCTGGAAAGAAGGTGTTTTGTTCCTGCTTTGGAACAAAACAGGCCTGGATTTGAGTTCCACATGACTTGTGTAGTCTGAGGCACATCACTTAACTTCACTGCAGCTTAGCATCCTCTATAAAATGAGTTTAATAGCCAGGAGTGGTGGCACAAGCCTGTAATCCCAGCACTTGGGAGGCTGAGACAGGAGGATTGCTGTGAGTTTGAGACCAGCCTGAGCAACAAAGTGAGCTCAAGGCCAGCCTGAACTGCGTAGCGAGACCCTGTCTCAAAAAGACAAAAATGAATAAATGAATAAATAAAATGAGCTTAATAGAAACCTTCCCTGTGAAATTTTAGAATCAGAGAAAATTCTTACAGAATGCTTTGCCCATGCTTGGCCCTTAAGAAATGGTAGTTACGGGTCTGGGTTTCAAGGGTGATGTGATGGATTCTACTGTTTCTCCCAGATCCCCACTGGGAGTGCTGTTGGCAATGGTTTATGAATGTGACTGTTCATGGAAAATATATAGAAGGCCTGGCTATCTTGGCTTAACTGGAAAGAACTCTGAAGAGCCGTTCTAGCTCCAGAGTGCCCCATGGTGTGGCCAGGCCAGTGGTAGGCCTACACAGCAGCCCGGCTTCTCTCTCTGCTCACTCCAGCCTCCAACCCTCCCTTCCATGGATACTGATGCCAAGTGCACATCTATGTTGTTCAGGCTGACCTCCAACTCACAGTGATCCTCCTGCCTCTACCTCCCCAAGTACTAGGATTACAGGTGTGCACCACCACACCCAGCTCCAAGAGCACCTGTTAATAAACATTCTGCTTGCTAAATTTTATGCTTCTGCCCACCTCTAGGGACTTGACCTATAACAAATAACAGTGGAGATAATCCAACCCTATGTCATCGCTACTTAATTACCTATTGGTCTGAGGTTAGCACTAAAGCTCAGAGATCCTGTGGCACCTTGGCCAGGTTTTAGGATGATGGGCAAAGCATCAGAAAAATTGTGAGGGAAAGAACTCCCTAGGGATGTGTAGGCCTTACCCACAGAAAGACATTTGATTATTTCCAGAAGTTAAAAACATCCAAATCCTATTCCACATAAGCTCAAGAGCACAGAAGTGCTTTTCAGCATCAACTTCCTAAAAAGAACTTGGCTGTGAGGTTCACATCAATATAATTAAGCAAATGTAATGATCGGTCTTTTCCAATATTGAGCTCTTCATTCCTTCCCACTGGCAAGGGCCCAGTTAGAGACCTTTGTGGAAGCAGTGCTGTGTTTTCCTTCCCCATGACTGCATTGGCGGCATAAGCAGTCACTCCAGAGCTGGGATACATTGCAGGCGTTTTTGTGGGAACTCAGCAGAGTTTAGGCTACAGCCCTGTGTCTCACCAGCCTCCCTCTCTTACCTCCCCTCCCAAGTACAGCCTATGAAATTAGAACCAGCAAATTGGACAAAGGTTACACCCGGCAGACCAACCCTGAAGTTAATTTCTAGGGAAAAGTGAGACTGTTATTTGGATAGAGACACCATTTCCAGCTTGATCCTTCTCTTTCTTTCCTACACTGGTTTCCCTGGGTAATAAGAGTTGAAGAGCTAGGAGGAAGGAATTCGTCAGATAAGATAAACTATTGCCAATTTGTCTGATCATACTCTTTAATAAATTAATCAGCAGATACTTCCTGGGAATCATATACTAGGCACTGTGTATAAACCATGAATTCATACACTGGCTATCGTACTTCCATCTCTCAGAAGAAGGTGGACATGAACAGGAGAAGGTTAGCAAGAGGACAGTTAGGCAGGATAGTGAGTGCCATGAGAGAGATTTTCCCCACCTCACTTTTTCTGATATCTCTAAACCCATATCTCCATAACCTGGAGGTCGCTCAGGTAATGCCTTACCCAGGCCCTTAGTAAATACAGCTGAGTGTTTTTCCATTGATTTTCATCGTCATATGGCTTTCATGTAACGAAATATTCAGCTGGCGACAGATATGCAAGATCTTTTGGGGGTAACATCTCAGCTAGTGTTATGCAGGCCTCAGCAGAGTTTTGGTCTCAGTGTGTGCAGCCTTGCTGGGGAGGGGCCACAGAGATGATAGCACTGTGCCAATGACCTGGGGCCCTGCTCGGTCAGGGTTCCTGCTTCATCCCCTGCCATAGTGCAAAACCCGCAGGAGGCATCAGGAGCAGTCACACACTTCAAATTCTGGCCTCCTCTGCTTGCTCTCCCCATCACAGTGCAAAGCCCAGACGATAGTTCTACCTGACGCACTGGAAACAGCTCATCCCCACCTCATCCCCATGAAGAGATACCTGTCTGAGCCCAAGAATGCTGCATAGACCCCAGTGACGCTGCTGCTCAACCCCTGAAGTCTCACACCCGGAAGAACCCTCAGGAAACTAGCCCGCGTGGGGAGCAAAGGGCACACCTTCGGCTGTACCTCAGCCAAGTCCAGGGGCTCTGCCTTTGGTTAAGTCCAAGATGGTGCCAGGATGAGGTTGGAAGGGGCACTTTGTCAGTCCGTAGCTCTTCTGTAACAGTAAAAAGTTCTCAGTCTTTTTCCTTTTTTTTTTTCTTTTGCACTGAGCTACATACCCAAGCTTTTTTTTTTGAGACAAGGTCTCACTAAGTTGCTAAGGGTTATGGGATTTAATAAGAGGCATGCACCACCACTCACAACTGAGTTCTAATTCTTACCTACAGGGATGTACAAAGAAATCTTCATTCCCTACCCTCTCCCTGGCCAGATTTTTACCTCTGAAGCTCTCCCATACAGAAATACAGGGGCCCCGCGCGCTATTACCTGAGCTACGCTCTAGGATAGTGGTGGCGAACCTGTGGCACAAGTGCCACGGCAGGCTGCTTTTACCATTGAAAGCTCTGTTACCGTGTTTTTCTCTTAATGTATCCGTTGTTTTTTCAAAACCAAAACCTCAGAATTCAGGTTTAATTGCAGTGTTGGCATTTTGCGATAAGTAAGTGGCTTTGGGGTTGCACTCGGTCTCTAAAAGTTCGCCATCACTGGTCTAAGAAGTAGTGGCCTGGGAAGACGGAGGGTGGTGTTAGCCTCAGCATCCACTCTAAGAAGTCCTTGCAGCCGTCCTCACGGTGCAGGTTGTGCCCTGGATGAGCTAATAGGATGTTTCCATCACTCACAGTGCAAAGTAAAATGACCAGACCCATAGCAGGATAACAGTTCCACATTTTGGTGCTCACGGGCTCAGGGCTGCCGGAAGCAGTTTCTAGAATTGGATGGACTCTGTTTAGTTACTTTCCATTTACTTTGAGCAATGGCCCTGAGTTTTATTCAATTAATTAACCAGCCATAAGTGTTTCAAATATCTGCCTTGTTAAAGCTACCTGATTACCTTTTCTAAGTTTTTTTTTTTTTCTTTTCCTTTCTTAATCATTGTGTCTTGGTTACTTTCCTCATTGCTGGAACAAAATACATTAAAGGAGAAAAGGTTTTACTTTGGCTGACAGTTTGTAGAGGTTTAAGTCCCATAGTTACCTGGCTCCGAGACCGACAGCAAATCTTTCACCATGCACTAAACTAATACTGAAATGGATCAAAAATCTAAATATTCAAACAGAAACACTAAGTCTCCTGGAAGATAGAATAGGTAAAACACTTGAAGACATAGGAATAGGCAAAGACTCTATTACCTAAACCCCAATTGCGCAACAAAGAATCACCTGGGATCTCACCTTACTAAAAAGCTTTTGTACAGCAGAAGAAACTGTTGGGAATCTGAACAACTACTTTGAAGATAACAATATGCAATATAACAACCATTGTTAATTTCCTATCATCATGTTTTGAAATTCTGTATCATTTTTAATTTTTTTATTTTTTTATTCTCTTTAAAATAAAAAAACTAAATTCTATAAAGCAAATGAATGAAAAGAAACCATCAGAAGAGTAAAGAGACAATGTACATCATGGGAAAAAATTTTTGCCAGGTCTTCCTCAGACAAAGGACTAGTATCTAGAATATATGAAGAACTCAAAATATCAGACCCCTCAAATTTAAAGATCCAGTCCAAAAATGGGCACCTGAGATAAATACACACTTCTTAGAGACAGAAGTAGAAATAGCAAATAAACATACAGAAAAATGTTCAGCATCACTGGTCATTCAAGAGATGCAAATTAAAATAATACTGAGATTCCATCTCACTCCAGAAAGAATGGCTATCATCAAGAAATCAACCAACAACAAATGCTGGCAGGGCTGTGGGTAAAAAGGAACTCTTCTCCACTCTTGGTGGGAATGTGGACAGGTGCAACCACTGGAAATCAGTGTGAAGATTTCTCAAAAAACTAAAACTAGAGGTTCCATCCAACCCAGCTATTCCTCTTCTTGGTTATCTTCCCAAAAGAGTTAGAAGCATCATACCACAGTGATATATGCACACCCATGTTTATAGCGGCACAGTTTGTAACAGCTAAATCTTGGAAACAGCCCAGATGCCCATCAACCAATGAATGGATAAAGAAGATGTGTTTTATTTGTATACAGTGGAGTACTACTCTGTCATAAAGAAGGATAAGCTTGAGACAGTTCTAGCTAAATAGATGCACCTTGAGACCATGCTCTTAAGTGAAGTAAATTGGATACTTATGTGTAAGTACCGCATCATTTCTTCAGTGAAAGAAACCAAAAGTGTAAATAAGGACCAAAATGTGTAATACATGTTGGGAAATTGGAAGAAAATGTTCAGATGAGGAAGGAAACAAAGGCAGGTTGGGGGAAAGGAAAGACAAGAAAAAGGAGAATAGAAGGAACTTTTGTAACCTTGAAAATAAGGAGAGGAAGGGAGGTTGAAAAGCAGGAAGGGGAACGGGGGAAAAAAAGCAAGATATGTCATGTTCAGATGCAAATTCCCCATGATGATTGTTATCGTTATGTGTATCTAAAACGTGCAATTAAAATTTTTTAAAAATTTTTTGGAAGATGGCAGTCTGACCGAGGAGCCTTAAGAAGCCCAGAGGCAGATAGGAGGCAGGGCCACTCCAGCCTCACCCCCAAGATCCGAGGGCCTAGAGGCCAGGAGAGGACATGTTCTGGAGCAGAACCATGGCGAGAAGGGGCGCCCTCTTCTGAACTAGGCGTGGTGATAACTACAGGCTCTTCCTTCTGATGATCAAGTTCATGGCCAAAGCGTGGCACGCTTTGTGTTAGTTAGCCAGTGACAGTAAGTGGTAACTGGGGACTTGAACCTTGCGCTAGAATTGGGCAGCTTCCCATTGTCATGAAAAGCAGAATTTGAAAAGCTGGTTGGTAGATACACAGAGTTCCTCTGCAGTATTTAACTCACAAGCCTCTAGCTCTGAAGTTGGTGGAAGCAGTATAAAAATGGAGATTGTGCCAACACAGCTGAGCAGTGGGAGAGATCAAATCTCCGCCTCTCCTGACCAACAGCACTGGAGAAGGTGGGCCTAGTCCAGTGGTCTCCAGACCAACTGCAGCATCACCTAGAAACATGTTAGAAGTGCAGGCGCACAGGCCCCGTTCAGACCCACTGAGCTCTAAACTCTAGAGTGAGCGCAGCATCGGCGTTTTCACAGCCACTCCACGTGGTTCTGATGCTGGTCCAAGTTTAGAAGTCAGAAGCGCTATTCCAGTTAAGGCATGGTTCTGCATTTGCTGCTTGTTAAGGAAACTGCCTTTTGGGGGAGCTAGCTGTCAGCCGTCCCCTCCTTCCCTCCACCTCTGGGACAGCCACTGTTGGGAGGTTTAGGGCTTGTCCTGTTGCTCTCCTCAGCTTTGCCATTTGTACAGTAAATCATCTCCGCACTCATCTGTTTGTCTCCTGGCCACAGCTGTCTCCCTTTTCTCCTGGGCCTCTCGTTATTATTCCAGCAAGATTGCTTCCACTTAGTGCTGGGAAGGGAAGCATTCATAAACCTAGCTTTGTACCACCGGTGGGACCACAGACCAAGAGTCAGGCCCAGGAGACGAACTTACCTCTGGATTCTGTCTGCCATGGTGACAGGCTTTCAGGGAGGCCCCGCCACCCATGGTAGAAGCAGTGAGAATAGTTGTGTGGTCCTGGGATAGAGCGCCAGCAGCTGTGTGGGACTGAGTGACTGGGGGACTGGGGAATGACTGGAGAACCAAGGGCTCCATCCCTCTCCCCTTTACCGGCCAACACCCTGTTGTGTGTTCACTTGGGGATGTCAGGGGGAAGTCTCATAGTAATATTTTTTAATATTTATTTTATTTTATTTTTAATATTCATTTTAATATGTATTTAACATTTATTTTAATGTTTGTTTATATTTAATATTTATGTATAAATATTTTTAATATTTTAGTCTGATACTAATATTTTTAGAGATTGAGGCTCTGCACTAATTCATTAAAATATATTTTGTCAAATACTTCTTTCTTTTTATTCTACTCCAAGCTGAGGCATTGAAAGGTATAGTGGGGGTGCGATGTGCATTTCATCCTCTGTCTCACTCAACTCCTTCTGAAAGTGTGTCAAGCACGCTGCAGCGCTGCCCTTATCTCTGTGGCGTGAGCAGCAACCGCCAGGGGCCTGAGGGGTTACAATGACTGTGTATGTTGCTATTTTCTACTCTTCTTCTGACCTCGTCTGAGAGAAATAGCCCTGGGGTCTGAGAAGATGCAAATCTGTGCTTTGAAAGCCACCTGAGCATATTCCAACGCAGCAGCCATTGCTATACAGATAGGGACACTGCAGGATGAACTAGTGGCTACGATCCGCCCAAGTGTTCCTGTCCCGGGGAGTGGGGCTTCTGCTCCTGAGGGCATAGTCTCATTGCTGAGGCCTCGAAATGTTCAGATTCTTTTATCTTGAAGGAAAAAGAGCTCATGAGGCAGAGGATATTGGTAGGAAAAATTGAGAGGGTGTTTATGTCTATTGTGTCTCTTGTTTTGAGCTTCAAAGTCATCCTCTAGAGATAAGGAAAATGAAGCGGTGGCAGACCAGGGCCTTGCCTCCAAGTCTAGGGCTGGTCCTGAAGGCCTTAGCCTGTCCACAGCAGTTTCAGAGAACAGGAGCGACCTGAGAGGATTGTTGGAAAGGGGGCTGGACCAGGGTACAGAAATCCTGACCTCTTTAATTTATGGGATGTGCCGACTTCAGGGTCTGTCATGGTAGTATTGGCCAATAAATAATTTTTTTGTGAAGGGAGAACAATTAGGGGAATAGCTACAGGCTTATGTGAACCAATGAGCTCATCATATTTCTCCTGACCCTGGCCACCCAGACCTCTCCCTACATCCCCAGAAATTCCCAGATTTGCTAATAAATAACGTGAGAATTTGACCTTTGTGAAAAAAGAAAGAAAAGGCAATGAAATGAGTTGTAGTACTATCCTCAGGGTTGAGGGCAGGGGACGTTCACTTGCCCTCGAATTCTGGATTTTCTTTGCGAGTGATCTGAAGCAATATTGTTTGAGAAGCATAGATATAGGAGAGGCTGTGTGTGAGAGAGAGATAGTATGTACTTCACACAAAGTAGTGTGCTGTTTGCAAACAAGTCTGACTGAGTTTCCAAGAATTCTGCTTCCGTGACCTGACCAGTCCACTGAGACAATCTCACTGGCTGGAAAAACACAACGAAAATTTATTCAGTCAACAACAAGATACGGTGATGCTTCTAAGAGTTCCTTACTTGTAAAAGTGACCTCCCATGGTCCCATGGGAAAGATGGGCAAATTGTACCCTTTTCTTTATGCCTGGCACTATTTTTGTGTTTGGTTTGGTTTTTCTTTTCTTTTTCTTTCTGGAAATTCTGCTGGGTACAAGAACTCCACACAGGAATGAGCTGCCTTGACTCTAGAAGCATCAGTCAGTATTGCAGTAAGCCTGACCCTCTCATTAGCCTTGCTCTTACTCGGTCTTCAGCAGCAGATTTGAAGTTGTGCCCAAGAGGGTCTTCATTGCCCTTATCGGGTCTGTTTTGAGCCTTCTGTGCTGACAGGACACTTAACCCCACCCCCTAACATTGAATGTGGTTTCCCCTCCCCAGATGAAAATCCTCTGCCTGCCACACCATGTGGCGTGATCTAAGCCAATTCTGTGGCCTGAGGACTGCCAACAGCATACCGGTGGTATTGTGAGCGTCATCCCAGCTGTCCCAATGTACGTGTGGAATGGGGACTGTTGGGACCAAGAGTTGCCCCTATAGGTAGGGATACTGCAGGATGAACTAGTGGCCAAGATCCACTCAAGTGTTCCTGAGGGCATAGTCTCATTGCTGAGACCTCGAAATGTTCAGATTCTTTTATCTTGAAGGAAAAAGAGCTCATGAGGCCGCAGATGTTGGTAGGAAAAATTGAGAAGGTGTTTATGTCTATTGTGTCTCTTGTTTTGAGCTTCAAAGTCATCCTCTAGAGATAAGGAAAGTGAAGCGGTGGCAGACCAGGGCTTTGCATTTATTAAGGATTAGGTGAGAACGATGGCTAAGGAGCACAGAGCCTTTCTCTGAACTCTGATTTCCTTCCCTTCTGGGCGTGGTGGCTTTCCCAGGAGCCACATGGTTATTTTCCCCGGCAGCCTCGTGGTCCGACTGTGTGGATACCAAGTCCTGCTTTGTCCATCCTAGGCGGACTGCCGAGTTCTGAGGTGGCAGAGGGGCACACCTGGGCAGGAGTAAGCTAAGCTGTAGCCCACTGCCTGCGTGGCAGCCTGCTACCCGAGACAGGATGGCTGCAGGTGAGCACCTCTGTCTTTCTCCTGGAAGGAGTCTCCTGCTCTTCTCCCAGAGTGAGCCGGCTACTCCTCTAGCCACAGCCTCTGCAGTTTCTGGACAGACTTTGCCGGTTTCCTGGTTTCCGACTGAACAAGAAAAGTGGGCTTCTGGGCCAGGAGCACAGCAGGGGCTCCCTCCCTTCAAAGGAAATGCAAATGAGTGTGGAAGGTGCTGAGGTTAGGAAATCTGCGGCCCTGCTGTTAGCACTTTGTCCCTCACTCCCTTTCTGCTTCAGAAAGCTGGGCTGGGTGCAGTGGGCCACCACGAGGGCAAGATCCATACCCCGGTAATTGATTCACACTTTCCTTCTCGGCTCACCTATGCCATGGCCCTCAGAAGATGAGCTAATGTGTGTGCTCCTCTGTGAATTAAAGAGCTTTCGCTCAGCATCTGTCCTCAACCTGGCAGGCGTCAGCACACACATGCCCATAGAGGACACTGGCGAGGAACGTAAGGACGCCTTTGGCCCGAAAGAAAATTAAATAAAACTGTAAGCTGGAGTGGAGGCTGTAAAGCTGTCCCAGTCCTGGCGTCTGTTCCTCCAGGCCCTGCCGATCTTGAGGTGGCCTTCTACCCTGGACCCCCAGAGACCCACCTTCTGTGTTCCCTCCCTTTCACCACTGCCTTCTCAAAGAACCCCTGAAACCAAGGCCAGTTCCTATTACACAGCACAGGAATAGAATTTCCACTGGCCTGCAGTAGAAGTCGTAATCACTCTTGCCCTCCTGAAGCCTCACTCAGTTTGCACTTAAAATCTGTGAGCCTCACAGGAAGGCAGAATTGAGTACAGTGAAGTGGCGGAGGAGGGGGGCAGTTCTGCACTTTAGCTCCCCTCATCCGGAAGCACCAGGCCAGGGCCTAACTCCATCCGCAGTGGGTTAAAATGAAGTTTCTCTCCTACCCAACAGAGTTCATTAGGATGCAGAAAATGCAGTTAACCTTGAAGACTTGAGGTCACAGGCTCAGGCTCGCTTGTTCTTGCTGCCTCAGTCCCTTCACTAAAGAGGAGGCAGAAAAGAAAGGACAGAGCAGGTACTGCAGAGAGGAGCAGGAGCAGGAATCCTTCCAGCCTCATTGCAGAGTGATTCTAGGAGTCATGAATTATTTTGTGTGCCGTATAAAGAGAATAAAGGGTTTTGGTGACATGCACTACTACTTTCAATTATGTGTAGGTACTATTGTGATTCATTAAGCATAAATTTATTTTTAAGCGAGTGCTTAGTGAGTTACTTTGACCCAAAGATTCTCAAGTTTGGCCGCAGAGTGAGGACTGGATGCTCTGCTGAGGCTCACTTGTCCTGAAGATGAATGTTCTCGGGCTCGGAGCTCTGGCTTGGTGACTAAACAGCTCGAGCGCCCGTCAGTATAATCAAGGGCACAGTGCTCCCCACGTAGTAAGCAGCACAGACGTAGCGCCAGGTAACTGCAGGCAAAGCAAGAAGATGGAAGTTGGTGGGGTTTGCCATCCTTCCAAAAGAAGACTGGCTGCACAGAATATTCCAGAAAACCCTGGATGTAGTTGGCTAGGAGAAGACCTCCTAGAACATGGCTGCCATCTAGAAGTACCAAGAAACTCAAGAGGCCAGGAAGCTGTAGAATTCCTAAAACCTTGTCCCCACTAACATATTGATAATGGTCCAGTTGCCTGCAACTTCAACCAGAGGCCACCCCAACAGCCACAAGCATAAGAATCCAGGGAAGGATGGGCTACACCCTTCTGCGGAAAGGGTCTTCTCAGCTACGCCCTGAGTGGATTCTGCCTTTGTGTTTCTGCTAGGAAATTAACCTTCACGGGATTCTGCTGCCATCAGACTGATCTCTTTTCTTACCTCTCCCTTCATTCCCCTCACCCAGGCCCTAGTCTTGGAAGGTGCTTCTTTCCATGAGCCTACACAAGAGCGCTGTAGCTCAGAGCCATGGGTGTGCCAGTGATAAACAGGAATCTGAGCGAACTACGACTTCATGGTGGGCAATGATGCACCAGGTGCTAAGAAACAACCAGAGAAAACCCTTTTGATGGCTATTGGTGAAGGGTTATGCCCTTGTTTCCTAACATGTGCTAGAGAAAAGACATTCTTTATTTCAGTTTTCTTCCTATGAAGCAGAAAGCTCCGAAGTTAGATCTACTGAATTTAGAGTTCTACCAGCTAAGAGTTTGTGGCTGCATTTGAGATGCCACCCCGTGATAATGAGTTGTTTTTGTGGAAGGCAGGATTCTTACTTAAAATCCTTAAGATTTCCATGACATAAATTATAAATTAAAAAAAAAAAGATTTCCATGACAGAAGCACATTTTCCCCATGGCTGTCTCTATCCTGGGCTTCTGATAATGTGGTTGCTGCGTGTGTGGAAGCTTCTTCAGCCGTTAAAACTCAGGCTAACTGATCACAATGTAATAGCCAGCTTGGAGCAAAGTAAAATGTGTAGAGGAAAATAACCACAATACGCAACTGTCTCATGCTATTCCATTTCAGCTGCTCTGAGAGAAATAATAGCACAGGGCCTGCTGTGTGGGACAGAGTTGAACATATTCCCTCTACTCCTAGCGAACATTAAATATGAGTTTAAACTCTTCTGACTCTCTGAGGGTCAGTAAGGAAGTAGTTGACAGGCCCGGCCCAAAGAGACACTAGCTGATGGAGTCCTTTGACTGGTTTGTGGCCCACCGTCCAGAAGGCCCAGTGAGACTCCTAGTGTCTGTTGTGAGAGGAGGTTTTTCCAGCTGGAAGCCAAAGAGCAGGACATAGGGCCACTGCTTTGGGAGCACGTTATATGGGAAATGTGAGGCTACCAGGAGCGGGGAGGGACACTCAGACACTGCCTCAGTTGAGCTCCTCAGTTGAGCTGTCTACCGCCCATCCTGCAGCTTCTAAAAGAATAAGCTTCTTTCAACACTTGCTGAGAGACTTAGCATCCTGCCCTCGTCCTCCTTCAACAGTATATAGCAGTGATGATGACCTTTTAGAGCTTGCCCTAACACAAACAGCCCACTGCAACACATGTGCCATGGGTTTGCCACCACCGGTACAGGATGAGCCAACCAGAGGAAGAGATGAGATGTAAATCTTTAGTGAAGGTCTTAAAAATCTGCCCATTCTTGGAAGGCCAGGCCCTTCCATGATTACCCATGGTTTGGGGCCTTGGCATAGATGAGACCTTTGGAATTTGTAAGACAGCCTCAATTCGAACACAAAGTGAGGTGTGTCATCTGAGCCGAGCTGCATGGACCACTGCGGACAGGTCCAGAGATGGATGCTTCACAGGCTTCAAATGTTTGGAGAATTCCCCACAAGTCATTCTCCTCCCTGCTTATCCTAGGAAGCCAGACAGCTCTCTGAAGCAGAAGGTGTGGCTTGTAAACAGCCTGAAAGACGCATTGTGAAACCTTTCCAACCTCTACCTTAATCTGTTGATTCAAGAATTTATTGAAGAAGTAAACATTGAGTACCCACCTGCACCAGGCGTGTGCTAAGTTCTGGGGAGGGATCATTCCCTCACAGAAATCAATCCTGAAAAGTAAACAAGTAATTACGAAGTGTTGTAAGTGCTGTGAAGGACGTAAAGCCACAGAAGTGCTGCAGAAAGACCCTTCTGCGGAGGGGCGGTGGGCCGAGGCCCCAGGGGTAGGAGTGCCTGGGAGAGCTACAGGAAGAGCATCTGGGTGAGAGAATGTGAATTCACAGAGATAAAGGAGTTGTGGTGTGTCTGGGACCAAAAAGCAGGGGCCAGAATGCAGTGAGGAGGAGCATTTAGATGAGTTCAGAGAGAAGGCAGAAGCCAGGCTATGCGGGGTGTTACCAGCCGTGTCTGGAGTTCGGACTTTATTCTGACAGCAGTGGGAAGGCATGATGGTTAAGCTGAAGTGAGGAGGGTAATTAAAGGTCACTGTGTGTTCACTGCCACATTGTTTGCAATAAATTAGAAACATTTTGCCAGCGCTGAACTGGGTAAAATAACTTCCGGTTCACCTCAGTGTTGTGTAGCAGGTAAAATCTCGAAGGCCCTAGGTCTAGGGATGTAGCTCAGTGGTAGAACATTTTCCTCTTATGGGTGAGCCCTGGGTTCCCTCCTCAGCAAAGCAAAAAAAAAAAAAACAACAACAACAAACTGAGGCACATTTATATGTACTAAGTATAAGGGAAAAAAGAAACAGGATGGGTGTGATCCTCATTGCTGAAAGAAAAATTACAAATTTTTAAAATTTCTGTTAATATGTGTTTGCAGTACATAATGAGTACATTCATCATGAAAGCTGGTACATGTACATAACACACCTTAATTCTCTTTTTAGAAACAATGTATGTGTAGTCTTGCCTGTGTATAAAATGGATGCGCAGGAAGCTGGCAGCAGATTGCTTCTGAGGAGAGGAACTGGGACCACAGGGAGACTAGAATAGAAGGGAGACTGGCTCTCACTGTGCATGCTTTGGTGCACTGGGATAGCTTACAGTGGGTCTGTATTACTCACCCAGCAAAGACGTTATATCTAAATTGTAATCACGCTTGTTGCCGCATGGAGAACGGACTGAGGAGGATAAGAACAGGAGCAGAGAACTCACGGCAAGGACTCACTGGCAGTGGTCCGTTTGAAAGGTGCTGGTGGCCTGACCTGTGGAGTTGGTGATGGGAATGAAAAACGTGAACAAATCCAAGATTGTGTGTGTGCGTGTGTGTTTTACCGGGGATTATACCCGGTGCCTTTAACCTATAGCTCCCCTGGGTTTTTTTGGTTTTTTTTTTTTTTTTGAGAGACAGAGTCTCACCAGGTCCCTAAGCTGCCCACAGTGGACCCAAATTTGGCACTAAGGCGTGTGCCACCATACCTAGCAAGAGTGTGTGTGTTAGGGGAAAGCTCACTGGATATGCTGTGATTACTACTATATTCCACACGGACATTCCCTTGTCCCACTGGTTTAAGAAAGGTTTGTACCTTAGAGATTGGATCTGACTTAGCGGACTCAACTCTGAATTCCCTGACATATCTGTGGGTTGCTGGGCTCTTTCCAGCTAAAAGCCTCAGAAGGCGGAGTATGTCTGATGTGTCACAATACAGGGGACACAGTTATGGGCATGTGCCCCCTTCACCCCCACAGCTATAAACAATCTCTAATGATCACAAAAACAAAATCACAGTGAGAAAGACCGCCAGTTTCTCAATGGAGCTTGCTTTCTTTGCAGAGAGATGCCAAGGGCCAGTACCTGTTTGACCTTCTTTGCCACCACCTGAACCTTCTTGAGAAAGACTACTTTGGCATACGCTTCGTGGACCCAGATAAGCAGCGGGTAAGTCAAAAGTCAAAGCACTAAGGGAGTCCAGGCTTAGTCAATAAGCCTGAAGCCTTGAACCGTCATATTCCCAGTTAACCTCAGGAGTCAGGCACCAGCCAGACCGTGTAGTTCAGTGTCATCACTATGAATCTCAGCACTAGACACTTTAGCTACAGCTCACACAGAGACAACTGCCCTGTTAAGGATGTAGAAATGGCAGCCTAGGGGCTGGGGATTTAGCTCAGCGGCAAAAGCGCCTGCCTGGCAAGCGCAAGGTCGTGAGTTCGGTTCCCGGTACCGGAGAAAAACAAAAAAAAAAAAAAAAGAAATGGCAGCCTAGGGAGCACAAGGGATTTGCCCAAAGTTGGAGTTGTAGGCTTAAGAGAGAGGCTACCACTGGGTCTTGAACCCAGAGTATAAGGCGAGCCTCTCCTGCCGCCTTTCTAGTGAAGGAGCTTAGTTAACCTCATTGTTCCAGGAACTGAGGTGCCACCCCTATCTCAGCAGAACAGAGGAAGCCACACTGACACAGGCCCTTCAGCACCCTGCAAATCCTGTGATTCTTACGCTGCTCTACACAACAGACAGGAACAAGTCCACATTGTCCGTTCCCTGCTTCATCTCAGCTCTGCCTCCCCGTCGGCTCCTCCGTGCCCTGGCCCACCCAGGCGGACAGCTCTCCAACACACGGGCCTTCTTCCTTCTCAGCACCTTCACTTCTGTAGTTCTCTTGCCTGGAACTCGCTTTTCTGTCTCACTTGGCACTGCACACCTTTCTGGCGAGCTCCTTTTCACGTTTAAGGTCTTACCTGAAGCATTTACCTCCTTCAGGAATCTTCCCTCATCTTACTCTGTAGTAGGGGCCCGCCTCTGCAACTCCCATGTCTCTGATACGCTGCCCTGGTACTTCTCCTACCACGCTGTGCCCCCCTGTGCTCCCCGCCAAGCGGTAAGTTCCACAAGGGTGTGGACTCGGTCTCATTCAGCGCCATCTCCCACGTAACTAGCACAGGACCCAGCATGTAGCTGATGTTCAATAAGCATTTGCGAAGGAATAAATGACTAAGTTAGTGGTTTATAGTGCCTTATTTCTCACTTCCTTCTGACTGGCTTGCAGACACCTGCAGATTCTGTAATTTTAGTTCATTCTCCCTTTTCAGTCTGTGACTTTGGGATCTCCCTTGAAGCAGGAAATTTGCAGATGCATTCAGGGCACTGTGACTCAGTTCTCTATACCTCTGCTTGCTCATCTGCCACTCTCTGGAAGTCTTAGCATCATGTACTCTAGTGGTCCTTCCTTTCCCAGGTTCAGGGTTTTCCTGAAAGCCCCAAACATGTCTCTGTTGTCACTGGGGCCTTTGGGCCTAGAGGGCTCAGCGTTGTAGCACGGCCTGGCGTCACAGGTGTGCCCCTTACCATGTCAGAGTGAAGAGCTGCTTATCCTACAGTGCTCTGACCCACTTGGCATTCCAGGGCCATCTAGGCCTGTGTACCAAACAGTGAGCTTTAGGAGAGATTCCAAAGGACCATATCCTTTTCCTTGGACTAGCCCTCCCCGCTACTTTCCATGGACATATTTGTTTCTCCTAGCCCAGCAGAGCTTTGAGCAGCATCAGTGCTTCGGAAATAGTAATCTCTTTAGAAAGCCTCCACTCTATTGACATAATCTGCTGTAGCAGTCAGTGCTTACTAGAGAAACAGATCTAATACAAGATATACAAATTCATAAGAATTTACAAGACTGACTGACAGTGGCCTCCCACAGAGTCAGATGTGGAGGAGCGCAAAAAGTCTTTCTGCGCACTGGGGACCCAAAGGATCCAGTCGAAGGCCTGGAGCTCAGTGCAGTGTCCCATGTGAGTCTGTATGCGGAGGCCGAAAGGTCTGCGATGGGAGGCCGAAGAGTCTGTGCTGTAGGCTGAAGGGTTTGCACTGGAAGCCAGGAGATGCCCTCCCAGGTGAAGGTGAAGACTGGAGCTCCTTTGAAGAAACAGAAACAAGCTTTCCTTCTTCATTTCCCTTTTGTACCATTCTGGCAACAGCCCTCGCTAGGGTGGGTCTTCCACATCCAGGACTATGCTGAGCCAGTTTAGTCGGGTGTTTCTTACTGATGTTGCCACAGTAACTATCACATCTACTTAGGTCTGAACCTCAGTTCAAGGCCACAGCTACTTTCATACCAGAAAGCTCTATATCCTCCCCTGCTCTAGGTGCCCATTCCCTATAAAATAGGGGGAGGTGGTTTCACAAAGGGAATGTGGATGTCTCCTCTGAACTTTCCTTACCAAGATTACCCCAAGATCTTCTCATCTCCAGAGGTGGCAGTGTATGAGGAAAAAAAGTTAAGCGTGTCCTGTTGACTAATTTTTAGTTCATTCAGACTGTGTGTGAGAATAAGAACACCTGTGAGAGTGATAAAGGTTAAAAGGAAAAGGAGCTAGAGGGAGAAAGACTTGAGTAAGAGGAAAAATAGACATTTGTGGAGTGCCTGCTGTGTGGCATGCTCTGCAGGGAGCACAGGCCAGCCTCCTCGGGCTGCTGTCTATTGTCTGGCCTAAGCTAAGAGCTTCACGTATGTTCTTCATGTAACCCTTAAGACCAACAAGATGAATATCCATAGTTATAATAGCCATCTCCAAGTGAGTAAACAAAGTTTCAGCCAAGTTAGTTAGCTTGCCTAACCAAGGTAAATGTCAGAACCATTCTTACGCTGGTCCTGACTCCAGAGTCTGTCTGGTTTCGAACATTGCATGCTAAAGTCACACCTGATAGCCTCAGAGCTGAGGCTTGAGATACTGTTGGAGGTTTGTAGGGAAATGGAGCTGTAAAGAGCTGTCCTACAGCCACTGATCCATGGCGTTGATAGAGGAGGTGAGCTCCCCATTTCCCCTCCTCCCCTGGGCTCTGAGTGGGAACCCAGCATTGCATCCATCTGCACATCGCACTTGCTCTGCAGGTGCCTTCAAATGTCTGGGACTCTCCCAGAGAAGCTGCTATAACCCCTCCTCAGTTCTGACTCAGACCTGGGCCTCTCCTCCTTCCAGCCTTCCCTTCTGCCCTTTCAAGTTCCCACAGTCTAAAGGTTGTGCCCCCTTGGCCCATTCACCCAAATATAGGAAGAAACCGTTCGCCCCATGTTAGCAGTTTGCTAGAGATTCTAGGGTCCAGACTTTACCAGAGAGCTGCAAACAGAAACTGTGGCAATCACTGTGTTCTTGGATCCGCTCAAGACTTCTCTCCTAGACCCTTAAAATGCTTTGGACAAACTGATAGCTTTCCGCTTCCTAATCTACTCCAGCTTCCGTCCTTTCTCAAACTCTCACTAACGTACAAACTAGTCTTCTCTCCAGCTGTTGCCGAGGAGAGGGTTTTTGTTTGTTGCTGTTGTTGCTCACCACCACCTACCCTGTGCTGATAATGCATCACACACTCATTCCTCTAATTTCTATCTTTCTCTGTTTATTTCTTTTAATCTATCCGCCTAAAGGCCAGGGGCGTTGTGTTTACTGTGTCCCTGACACTTGTAAAGTCCCCCTCTCTGTACGCAGTTCCGGAATGCTCAGAACAGCCAGCCTCCTCCACCTTCGCAGGCACAGCCTGGATCCCAGGCCGTTTCTGTGCAATTGCATCTCTTGCCTTTTGCTTCTCTGGGAAGTGAAGCCGCGGTGGGCCGTGTAATGTGAGAAGGACCTCTTAGCCACACTGAGTGGCTATAATGAGTTGCCAGCCTCGTGGGAACTTAGATCGGAGGAAGCCAGAGAGCAGACTGTCAGCCCAGATTATCCATGTGGAGCTGACGGAAGAACTGGCTCTTAGTGGGTCCATTAGCTGCATGACCCATGGTCCAGCCCAGAAGGTGAGAGCTGGGAACTGAGGGAAGCCAGGATGCTATCTGCATGGGCTTGGCTGCTTTCCTGCCAGGGGAGGCGTCTGCCCAGACATTACATGAAGTAGAAGTACCAGGAAAGAGGGCGGTGTGGACCAGGTCCCTTTATCCACTGACGTCCCCATGTTGCAGGCACTGGTGACTCTGGTGAATCAGAGAGTTTTAGGGCTTTAAGCAATCAAAGCTCAATAGTAACAGTTTAGCTCTCTGTAGACTGGCAGTTACCTGCTTCATGTAAAAGCAACAGACATCAATAATGAGTTTTATAAAGACCCATGGTAGAACCGAGAGACAGACATAGAATGATCTCATTGCTTCCTTACCCCAAACATAAGTGCCATGGGGGAAATATATTATTATTATGTTCTGCCTCTAAAAATCCAAGGGGAATAGGAACTATCCTACCCATTGGTTGTAGTTAATGATCTAATGAAACTTAGACTTCAAACATCACTTGTATGCCCAGGAATCCAAAGTGTTCTCTAACATAAGAGTTGGAAATCTGTGTTAAAAATGGAAATATGCACCAGCTATCTCTGCCTTGTCTCCATTTATGTAGTTTTTCTTAATACATTCTAAAGTTGCTACGGATGGCCTCTATCCCACTTCTTTGAAAAAAAAAAAAAAATTGGCAAGTAACACGATACACACCACTCAATCTCAGCATTTCCCTGCTTGTGTCTGGAGGGTCTTGGTCCCTACACATCTGTGCAGACATTCGTGCCTATTGGCGTGCCAGATCCGTGGCTCAGAACTCTGGCACCCTGCTTTAGGAGATAGCATTTCCAGGGAAGCCCAGAAATGGCATCTGAAGCTGGAACAGTTCCCCTCTTCACAGCTGACTCTACAGGAAACTTACTTCAGAAAATCATGCCACTCTTTACTCTCTAAATCTATATTGCACAAATTTTCAAGTTGTTTCTACCCTAGGCTACAATCTGCTTAGTTATTTAAATTGGATAAAACAAGTTACATTTGACGTTGCTTCTCATTATGGTTTTCATGGCCCGCGTTCTGTTTCAGCATTGGTTGGAGTTTACAAAGTCTGTGGTGAAGCAACTGAGATGTAAGTATTCTCTGCGAAGAATGACGCTTCCCCGCTAGGGTGAGTGGGACGAAACTTCCCTAAGTACAAAGTCTTGGCCTACATATGCGATGCTCCACTGTTCTGAGTGGGCCCCAAGCCTGGGGGGATTTTCTTCTGGTGGTTGGGAGGCCCAGTTATCCTCTAGGAGAGGTCTCCCCTGATGGGTATCGCTTTTTCTCTGCAGCGCAGCCTCCATTCACCATGTGCTTTCGTGTGAAATTTTACCCAGTAGACCCTGCTGCACTGAAAGAAGAAATCACCAGGTGAGGCTGAAACATACTGCCCCCAGGGCCCCCTGGAGAACAGGAAAAGGGGATTGTAACCTCTTAGATCCTCTGCGTTGGAAGCGCCTGTTTTAGCGAGGAACTCTCTAAACTAGCCTGCCTCCTCTGTTTGTCATATCCATGTGCTTCCTTTGCTCACCCCTCAGTGGAACAACGGGGGCATCATGTGCTTCCTTCCTCCAAGTCTGCATATTTCATGTCTATCTGCTCACTCTCTGAGGGACCGACAGTAACTAATTAATCAAAAACCATTTTTCTCTCACCTGATATATGGCTGCTGCTTTTTTAGAGAGGGCTGTGTTGCTGCTTACTTGGGGGACTGAAAATAGACCTCAGTGACCTAGTGGAGGTACCTAAGAAATGCTGAGGGGTGACAGGCTAGGAAATACTGAGAAGTCTAAATCCAAATGGACAAACTCTGGTGTACTGTTGGAGCAGGTCTGTGATAAATTCTAAGTTGCCGGGATCTGTGTGCTCTGTAAGGGCAGGCAGCCGTGTGGAAGAATCCCGTGTGGCTCAGCGCCCCTCAAGGATGAGAAAGAGCCTCTGTGCCCACGGCCATCCTTCAGGGGAGTCAGTGAACAGGAGCTTCAGGGCTCTCCTGGGGTTTTACATCGGAGCCACATTCACACTGACAGCCTCACTTGGTAGATGCAGCAGCTCTGTGTGACTGGATCCCTTTTCTGGCATAAGCAAGATGTTGATGTGACCTTGCAGTAGGCAGGGCCGTGGATGAAGAGCTGAGACCAGGGAGGCCTAGAGGCAGCACTCCCAGCTCTGAACACCCTTCCAACCTCAGAGGTGGCACAGATGGGAATGAGGCTGTCGTGTGGACTGTTTGTCATCCTGTAAGACTTTGAGATCTGGATCCTGAATTGCTTGCTTAGGAAAATCCCAAAGGAAGAAGAGAAGAAAGAAGGATAAAAGAATATGGGATTTCCATTTCCATTCTGAAGAGCGTGTCACTGGCTTTATACCAGGTGAAAAGAACAGAAGTTTCTCTGAAGGAAACCAGGAGATGCAAGAGGGCAACAAACAGGAGTGAGCAGTGTAAAAAGGCAGAGAAGAAGGAAAAGGGCTTTTTGTCATGGGCTCCAGTGTCAGTTGAAGGCAGTCTTCCTCCGCAGTGTCAGGAAGATCAGGAAGGTTGTTTACTGCGGATGTTCAGTGCAGCGCACACCCACCTACGCTGAAGCACCAAGGACAGTGTGTAGCTAGACCCAACCTCATGGTCCGTACTAGACGGGACTACAAAAGTAAGTGCAGAGCCTTGGCATTACCTTGTAGCAGACAGGGCCACAGCCAGATCTCCCACTTTGCATCTGAAAACCCATCCATAGTAGTGAAGGCCCTCTAGCTTCAGGCAGGCGCATGGGGGCAGACCCACCTTAGAGTTGTTCTGGGGGGGTTTGTTTTGGTTTGGTTTGGGCCCAGTTTATTTATTTGGTTTTTTTATTGGTACATTTTTGATTTACATAAAGAGGATATTCATCATAGGGAATTCATACCTGTACATGATATATCTTGCTTCTTCTTTTTTTCCCATTCCCCTCCCCTCCTTTCAACCCCTTTCCCTATTTACTAAAGCTTTGTTTCCATTTTTTCCGTTTATTCTTTTTTTCTTGCCCTTTCTTTCCTTTTCCACTACCCCCTCCCTTATTCCCTTTCACATTTGAACATTTTCTTCCCATTACCCAATATCTATTATACCTTGGTTGCCCAGAATTGCCTTTGCTATTCTTTATCTATTCTGGGTCCAAATGAATTTTAGGATTGTTTTTTCTAGTTCTGTGAGACATACTGTTGATATTTTGATATCACATTAAATTTGTATAGCAATTTTGGATGTATGGCCATTTTCATTATATTGGTGCTTGCTACCCAAGAACATGGGATATCTTTCCATTTTCTGATATCCTCTTTGATCTCCTTTGTGTGTGTATGTGGAGACAGGGTCTCACTATGTAGTTCAGGCTGGCTTTAAACTCACTACATAATGAAGGCTATCCTTAAAAATCACAGTAACCCTCCTGCTGTTTTGGTCCTTATTTACACTTTTGGTTTCTCATACCAGAGAAAATCTGGTATTTGAACATGTGTGTTGGGTTTATTTCACTCAGGAATATGGTCTCAAGGTGCATCCATTTAGTCTAGTCCTTTATCTGAGGAACCATTGCCAAAAATTTGTTCCTGCACTGTGGGTTCTTTCTTCACTCTGTTGGTAGTTTCTTTTACTACACAAAAGCTTTTTAATAAGATGAGACCCTGGTTGTTAATTTTTTGTGCTATTTCCTGTGCAAGCAGGGTTTAATTCATGAAGTCTTTGCCTATTGCTATGTCTTCAAGAGTTCTGCCTGTTCTATCTTCCAGCAGATTTAGTCTTTCTATTTTAATATTGGATCTTTGATCCATTTCAATTTTAGTT
>NW_004955416.1:10375337-10382003 GCF_000276665.1 Chinchilla lanigera | reverse complement strand
ATGTAGAAAATAAGTTTTTGCAGCACTTCACTGGAAGAAAGAGGCGATCTTTCTTCCAGTGAAGGTGTTAGACTACTTTGTCAAAGATAGGGTGGCTAAGTACATCTGCAGTTGCTTCTGCATCTTCTAATCTGTTCCATTGACCCTCAGGTCTATTTTTTGCCAGTACCATGCTGTTTGTATCACAGTAGCTTTGTAGTATAATTTCAAGTCAGGGATTGTGATGCCCTCTAACTTGCCTTGGTTGCCCAGAATTGCCTTTGCTATTCTTGATCTCTTCTGGGTCCAAATGAATTTTAGGATTGTTTTTTCTAATTCTGTGAGACATACAGTTGATATTTTGATAGCACATTAAATTTGTATAACAATTTTGGATGCATGGCCATTTTCATTATATTGGTGCTTGCTACTCAAGAACGTGGGATATCTTTCCATTTTCTGATATCCTCTTTGATCTCCTTTTTGTGTGTGTATGGAGACAGGGTCTCACCATGTAGTTCAGGCTGGCTTTAAACTCACTATGTAACCAAGGATATCCTTAAAATCACAGTAACCCTCCTGCTTCAGCCTTCCGAGTGATCTCCTTTCAGAGTACTATGGTTTTCAATGTAAAAGTCTTTCACTTCCTTTATTAGATTGATTCCTTGGTATTTCCATTTTTTGGATGTTATTGTGAAAGATGTGGTTTCTCTCAATGAGTGTATTGCTTGTATACAGGAATGCTATTGATTTTTGAGTGTTGTTTATATCCAGTTATGCTACTGAACTTGTTTATTAAATCTAGAAGTTTTTGGTAGAATTTTGAGGGTCTTCTAGGTACAGTATCACATTATCCACAAATAATGATCATTTACCTTTTTCCTTTCCTATCATTATTCCTTTTATTTTTTATTTCTTTTTCTGGTCTAACTGCTCTGGCTAATTCCAGAACTATATTGAATAAAAGTAGTAATAGTCTATTTGCAGATAAAGTAGAATTCAAGCCTAGCCTGATTAAGAGAGACAAAGAAAATAACTACATCTGTGTAAAGGGAAAAATTCAAGAGGAAGAGATAACAATCATAAATATATATGCACCAAAAACCAGCAAACCCAACTATATAAAACAAATACTAACAGACATGAAAAATCAAATAAGCACTATACAATTGTAATGAGGGACCTCAATACCCAACTGTGACAAATAGATCAACTAGAGAAAAAAATCAACAAAGAATTATCAGAACTACACCAAACTTTTGAACAAATGGACTTAGTAGATGTCTACAGTGTTCCACTCCACAATATCAGAATACATATTCTTCTCAGCTGCACATGGGACATTCTGCACAATAGACCACATGCTAACTTATGGAACATGCATATGTGAATGCAAAGGAATTGAAATTATCCCATGCATATTACCAGACCATAGTGCAATAAAATTGGGAATGAATGGCAAAAGAAACTACAAGAACTTCATAGCTACCTCTCTTTCCCAGATTCCTGTCACATGGAGTATTGTTTTCCATCCTTTGACTTTCATTCTATGAATTTCTTTTTGAATTAAATGTGTTTCTTGTGTGCAACATATTGTTGGCTCTTGCTTCCTGATCCATTCATCCAGTCTCTTGCTTGGTGAATTGAGACCATCAACATTGATGATTATAACTGTATTGACTATCCTTGTCATGTGATTTTCATGTTGTTGCTTCCCCTTCTATTTAATTACTTGTCTTCCTTAGTGTATTTATTCTGTTAAGGTTCATGAAGTTGTAGTCCTTGTTATCTCTTTCTAGAATGTATTTCTCCATCAATTTTGTGAGATAGTTTTACAGGTACATCAATCTGGGCTGGGGGTTGTTTTCTCACCCTAACCCTAACCTTAAGGGGTTAAGGGGAAAAAACAGAGAAATAGAAAAAGAGGAAGAGATTAGAAACAATGCTGGAGGGTAAAGGAAGATTATGCAAATTTTGGAAAACTAGTGAAGAAGACAGGAGGGGAAAGGAGAGGAAAAAATAAAAACTGGAACAGAACGTTACAACAACAAGAAAGCTAGAAACAATGTTCACACTCATATAAAAACAAAAGTAAATGAGAAAAAAATAAATAAATGAATGAGAAAAAGAAAAAAAATGTCCACTTTAGGGCATGTCTCTTCCATCACTGATAGACAGGGTACAGAGAGCCCAGGTCTGTGTTGATTAATCCCAGCAAGCCAGCCATAGATTGACAACATGGTAGTGGATAATCCCAGCAAACCTAAACCTTAGTTCCAGTGAAGTTCAGGCTGGTTTCTGGATGTGAGGCTGAAACTTGATCTGCTCAGCTTGCAGCATTCTGTGTGCCTCCTGCTGACTTGAACTCGGCCCCCTAACCTGCGAGCTTGTACTCAGTTCTGCCTCACTCTGACACTAGGAGCCACAAGATGGAGCCAGCCCACAGCTGCTCTGAGTTCCAAACTCAGTTGGCCCCTCTCCAAGATGGCTACCAGCCAGTGGCCCTCTCCTGGGGCACATCTGAACCTGAAGGACTTACCGGCCCCTGCAGTCCACTGTGCCCACTGCTCCGGTCCTCTGATGCATTTCTCCATGGAGGCCTCTGGGGTCACCAGTAGTTACCATGCATCTGCAGGTTCAAGCTGCCCCTCTTGCAGTGAGTCAGGGATCGGGGAGAAAGCACTGCTTGCCACTTCCTTAGCTGAGGTCCCTCTCTCTTCACTCTTCTTGTGGGCTTCAATTCTCACTTCAGGTACTTGCTGGGTCCCAGAGACCCATTTCCCTCCTTCTCCTCTTCCTCGCCTGCTATATTCCAGCATCTGAACCACTGTGTTTAATAACTTACAGAGAGAGTTTTGTGTACTGGACTGTCCTACTTAGGACTTTCAGTGTTTGCCTCAGCTTGAACCCCTGGCTCTCTATTAAAAGCACTGATGCCAAGGCAGTCACAGAAGTCTGTGCTCCTGTCTGCGTATCAGAACAAGCTTAACACATTTGTTGTTGAGGGCCTGGCATGCCACCTCCTGCCACCAGCCATCAGGATTGCCCAGCTTCGACTTCACCAAAACAACAGTGGGGCTAAAAGGGGTTGACCTGACTCACCTCTGCAAGCTGTCAGTGACTGCACAACCAACACGTGGCTTTCTAATATAATTGAAGGGTAAAAGTACATGGTTATCTTTAGGAGGAAGATCTCTTCAATTTTCTAAGTCAGATGTCACTATTTATGCTCAGATCCAGGAGGATCCAGATTTATGCTCAGATCCCAATAAGCAGCACAGATCTTGGTGTTCATGTCCAATCTGTATTGCTTCTTGGCTATAGGATTTGTGCATAAGATATTTAACCTCTCTGATACCTCACTTATCAAATGGGTATAGTCATATCTACTTCTTAGATTTGATGCAAGAATTAACCACTGTACTAGGTTTTACACTTTTTTTTTCCCCTGTGTTTTTGGGGTTTTTTGAAACAGTGTCTCACTATAGCAGTACAGTAGTTTAGCCAGGCCTTGAACTCATTGTGTAGCCTAGGCTAGCCTCAAACTCACCAATCCTCCTCCCTCAGTTTCCCAAATACTGGGATTACAGGCATGTATCACCACACCCAGCCAGGTCTTACACTTCTTAACACGTCCCCTGAGCCTCACACTGACCAAAGGCTCGTGTGTGTGCTGCCAGATAGATTACATGTCCGTGTGAGCACACCCTAGGACCTGGTTCTTACCAAGTCAGCACAGCTGATGTTTACTGGCAAACACATGAACTCCCCTCCATCTGCATGCATTTGTGCTATCCTTCTCCTTCAGTCTTCACCTCAGCAACCTTCTAGAGAGCACAGTGTCCCAGCGCTGGCAGTGGTTTGATCCTCAGGGCGCCTGGGCCTTGTTTCTAGTTCCAGTGCCTCCCACTCCTTGGGGCATCCTGTGAGGCCGTGGAATTAGCTATGTCCCCCTCATGCACAGCTTTCCTGGTGCGAAGAGAGTAGGTGCCCGCACCAGCCTCATTTGATGCCCATAATGCATTCCTGGCTCAGAGCCCTTTATCCCACCTTGCTGCCAAACTAATTTAGCTGTCAAGTTTCCCTGGTGATATTGGTCCTAAATTTCACCGCTATCTCTTCCCTTCCTTGAAGCCAAGCTGAGAGAAGAGGATGAATGAAGTGGGAATATAGAACTATGCTTCAGTTTATCTCTTGGATTCTTCTCAGAGGATAAATTTAGCTTCCAAATCCTGATTAATTTCTTTCATCATTTTTAAGGTAATTTAGATTCTCTTACCTACCTTGGAGACAAAGCCAAGAAAGTGGGGCGTTAGACACCAGGTTTACCATTTAACAGTGACTACCGGTATATGAACTCTTTGAAAGGCTCAAGTGATGGAAGGAAATTGAACCCAAGTGGAGCCCTCCTTATGAGGAAGCCAAGCGTCTGACACAGTCAGTGCTCAAAAGAGTTACAAGAATGAACGAGTGTGTCATTCCTTAGCAAAGAGAGCTATTAGGTCATTTGGTATTTCAGTGAACTTCATTTGGGCTGAGGTTAGGCAAAGATGAACTGGCAAACTTTTCCTATGAAGGGCCAGATAGAAGTATTGTAGGCTTGGGCCCTACAGTCTCTGTGGAGCTATTCAGTTCTGTCACGGTGCGAAAGCAGCCCTAGATAATACATAAATGAGTCAACAAGGCAGTGTTCTAGGAATAGTTTGTTTCCTTGGAAAGTGTGACAGTGGACCATTGTTTGCCAACCCTCAGGCTAAGAAATCAGAAAGACCTAGGTTCAAGCCCCAAATCATTCTGTGTGATAGGGTGAGCAGCAATACCTATCTCTAAGCCCCTAGTTTCTTCATCTATGAAAGGGACAAAATGGCAGTCACCTCAGAGAGTTGTTGTAAGAATTAAATGACAGATTTCACGTGAAGCAGTTGATATGGGACACAGAGCATATACCAGTAAACGTAAGTCATCATCATCATTTTGACTTTTTATTTTGTCACTTCTCTCCCCCCCAAATGTTAGGTCTGCAAGAGTAGGTACTATGATAATTTACTGTCAGCATTAGTGATATGCCTCACACACACACAGTAAGTGTTAGTACTGGATGGAGGACAGATGGGTAATGGATGGCTAAATGGGGGATGGATAAGCACTGGATGTATAGGCTTCCTAGAAGAATATTAAAAGTAAATAAAATATGGCCTCTGACTCTAAAGAGCTTGCAGTCTAGTCTGGGGGAGAAAGCCATACTAAACATAATGATAAGAAAATAGATAGTAGGAAATATAGGAAGCCAGTGGTGAGGAATCTATTGGAGGAAAGGTGGAAGCAAAGGATCTTCTGCAAGAAATTCTCCAGGAGGGCCGGGGATGTAGCTCAGCAGCATAAGTGCTTGCCTGGCAAGCCTGAGGTCATGAGTTTGATTCCCAGTACCAAAAAAAATAAAAAATAAAAAATAAACTCCAGGAGCCTCTGATGCCTTCCAGGGCTCAGACCCTTTTATTCTAGAAACATCCGGAGCTTCAGTCCCACCCTCTGATATCCAAAAATACCATGTCAAAGCCAGTATTGAAGGAGATAGGTGTACATTTACAGAGTGGCTCAGTTTTCTTTGACTGTCTTTCAGCCTCTGGCCCATTCTGACCCATTTCACACTCCCATGCTTGTAGGACAACACTAACCTTAAAACAAAAATGGTTAGCCAGCTGTGGTGGTGCATGCCTGTAATCCGAGCACTCTGGAAAGTTGAGACAGGAAGACCCCAAGTGCAAGCCCAGCCTGAGCAACTTAGCGAATTAGCAAGACCCTATCTCCAGGTTAAAACAATAAATGGCTGGGAGAGAGTGCCAAGATGGCTGAGTGGTGAGCAGCAGAGAAAGAGCCTCTCTGGGAGTCGCAGTCCAGATGCTGGATTATAGCAGCTCCCAGCTGAGCTCAGGCCTGTGGAAGGTGCACTGACAGCTGCAGGCCAAATGAATCTGGTCTCAGCTGAGGTTATCCACTGCCCCACCAAAAAGCTACTGCTGGCTTGCTGGGATAAATCAACACAGACAGGACTCTGTCTCCACACATTGTCTACCAGTGATAGCACAGACATACCTGGAAGTGGACTTTTTTCTTTTTTTTTCTCCCTCTCTCTTTCATTTTTTGTTGTTGTGGTGGTAGTTGTGGTTTTGTTTTTTGTTTTTTTTTTTTTTCTCATTCATTGTTTCATCTTGTTTCTATATGAGTGTGAATGTGATTTTCTTTTTATTTCTTTCTTCTCTCTCTTCCTCCAGTCTTCTGCACCAGTTTCCCAAAATTAGTATGATCTCCCTTTGTCCTCCAGCCTCACTTCTAATTTCTTCCTCTTCTTTCCTTCTCTATTTTCTCCCTAACCCATTTTAAATTTTAACCCCTAAGGGCAAAATTCACAAATTAAGGACTTCTATGCTGCATATAATTTTCTGGTTTGTTTTAGATTCTGTTATATAACCACAAATCTAGTTTATACAGTTAAAGGAGGCAAGTGAATGGTTAGCTCGGTTTATCATTTTCTAGGCTGTATTTGATGCTATTGTCATTGCCGATGGTACCACTATAGCTAAAAGTGACATAATTGTTCTAAACAGCTGTTCTTCCTGGTATTCCAAGACTGAGATTGACTAAGGGTCACAGAAAATACTGTGGCAAAGAACCAAAAAAAAAAAAAAA
>NW_004955416.1:10329999-10373242 GCF_000276665.1 Chinchilla lanigera | reverse complement strand
AAAAAAAAAAAAAAAGAAAAAAGAAAAAGTTTCTGTAAAAGCAAGTTTATTACCATAAATCAGAGTTCTCCTTCGGGCCTGTAAACATTGCCCTCTGATGACGAATAGTTCTGCCTTGTTTAGGAGGCTTTCTCTCCGTGACAGCTGACTGAATTACCACAGGTTGGAAAGCACAGAGGCCTGAACTGATTGCTGTGTGACCTTTCAGTCTCCTTAGCCGTAAATGGTATTAGGATCATGCAGATCCTCGTGGGCTAGCACACAGTGCCCCTGGGGATGGAGCCCAGGCAGCAAGATAGTCTTCCTCAGGTCTGTGGGTGGTGAGGCAGTGCCAGGGTCTTGGGAGTGGGTCTAGGTGTGCGAGATGACTCACATGGAAGTACTCCCATGACCGGCAGCTCCAAGTCATTGTTATCTCCTTACTAAACAAGACGGAAGACTCAATGGGGGCCACTGTGGCAGAAAGTGAGGGCTCTTCTCGCCCTTGAAGCTGCTGGCAGATTCTTTCCCGAGCTCATTCCTTCTTGTCCTCCAAAGACTATGCTTTCTTCGAGATATGGGCTTGCCCTCCTTCCCTTTCCCTCTGCGTTTGTTATGCCTTGCTTAAGAATGCCATGGGGCTTACCCTTGAGTTCCCTGTAGCTGTCCTATCCCCAGACATCCAAAGGAGCCGGCCCAGCCCCAGTGAAGCTTTTGTTTCCCTCCCGCTCCCCCGAGGCCACGGCCACACACCCCTGCCTAAGGACACCCTGTCAGGATGGTAGTTCTCCCTGACAGGCACGGCCCTTTGAGGTGGGGGTATGAGACGCTCTGCCGGGGCACCCCTGCTCCTGCCTCTGGCATGCTCCCCCAGGGGCAGGTGCTCTCATCATCCCTGAATTTTGGACACCCAAGTTGAACAGCCCAGGAAGAGGCGCCTGAATCCAGGCCCCGGAGTGCTCAGTAAGGGCCAAGGTTTGCATCCCCATCCCGCCAGGAAGGTGGTAGGCGTGGGGACGGGGAGAGGCAGGGAAGTGCGCACTCGCTCTCTTCTCCCACGCACCGGGTGGCATTTCCCTGTAGGAAGCAAAGTGAAGACAAGCTAGACTTGGTGGATCATCTTAATTATTCACTCTGCATGGCGTCTTTCTTCCTCCAGTTTTTCTTGGCAAGCACTGGGGCACAGTGAGTTTGGTGGGAGGGCAGGGAAGTGTTCTTAACTTCCACACTACCATACTCACCTTCCCTTTAGATTGCTGTGGTTAGAAGGGTGCTTTTGAGCTTCCTTAGGGCAGTGCTGCTTTAACTTTTGTCTGTATACAAATCCCTTGGGGAATCTTGTGAAAGAGCACAGGTATAGATGCCCTAACAGTCTGCATCCCCAGAAAGCTCCCAGGATACTGCTGAGATGTGGGCCACACTCTGAGCACCAAGGCCTGAGGAGCAGAGGGGGCTAGACTGCTCCTTCCCTCTGCTTGTGACCTGCTCAGCTATGTAAGGCCAGAGCTCTTAGCATCATCTGCTCGTGGTCCTTTCTATCCCCTCCTGGAGGCGGTGCCATCACTAGTGTCATCTCTCTGGGTCTGTTACATGATCAAGTGCACATGAATCCTGTTTTATTCTTCAGTGTGGAAACAGAAGCAGGCTGGGCATGATGGCACACAGCTATAATCCCAGAACTCAGGAGGCTGAGGCAAGAGGATATGAGTTCAAGACCAGCCTGAGCCACATAGTGAGACCCTGACTCAAAAAGTCAGAAATAGAGGAGGAAAGGAAGAAAAAGAAAAGTTTTCAAAACTGAGAAAGGACACTGGGTGTCGTGGCACACACTTGTATTCCCAGCACTCAGGAGACTGAGGCAGGAGGATCACTGCAAGTTCGAGGCCAGCCTGGGCTACAAAGGGAGCTCAAAGCCAGCCTGAACTGCATAGCGAGACCCTGTCTCAAAAAAAAAAAAAAAAGAGAAAAGAAGGAAAAATGGAAACAAAGCTTTTGTAAATAAGGAGGGGAAGAGGGGTTGAAGGCAGAAGAAGGGAATGGAGAAAAAGAAGGATCAAGTTATATCCTGCATAGGTACAGATTCCCTATGATGACTGTGATCCTTATGTATACCTAAAATGTACCAGTAAAATTCATTGTCTTTGAAAAAATTCAAAAATAAAAAAACAAATTTAAAAAATTAAAAGAAGCAGTGGAAACCTCCAGCTGCCTAAGAAGGGTCTGCTTTCTGTTAGTCCAGTGGGATTTAAGGGAGTTTTACTGTAGTGCCATCCCTTCCCAGGGATGCTGCAGTCGTCTGTGGCTGTCTGACAAAGTGCCACAAAATGTACCTTCAAGAAACAAGTATTTATTCTCTCAGAGTTGCATTTATTCATTTATTTATTTGTTTTACCTGTTTATTTTTATTCATACATGTTTGCAGTACGAGATGGTCACATTCCTTGTGGGGAGTTGGTGCAGCCGCACGGCACATCTCAATGTTTTCATCCCCTTCCCCTCCCCTTCCCTCCTCCTTCCATCTCCTGGTCCTGTTCCCATTTGCAAAAGATCTACCTCCTTATTTCCTACTATCTCTTATTCTGTTCTTTATTTAAAATTTTTTTTTTTTTTTTTTGGTACCAGGAATCGAACTCACAACCTCACGCTTGCCAGGCAGGTGCTTATGCCACTGAGCTGTGTCCCCAGCCCATTTTATTTATACTTCATGTTTCTTATATAAGAGAAATCACGTGATATTTAAGCATGTGTGTCTGATTTATTTCACTTTAACATTATGGGCTCAACGTGCATCTATTTTCTTACAAATGACTCAAGTTTATCCTTTTTTATGGCACAGTAGTTCTCTATTGTGTGTAAATACCACATTTTCTTTTTTCGTTTTTCTTCTTTTTTTTTTTTTGGTCTTTTTGAGACAGGGTCTCATTATACAGTTCAGGTTGGCCTTGAGCTCACTTTGTAGCCCAGGCTGGTCTCAAACTCACAATGATCCTCCTGCCTCAGCCTTCTGAGTGCAAATACCACATTTTTTAATCCATGCTTCTATGGATGTACATATAGGCCACTTCCAAGCTTTAGCTATTACAGATTGTGCTGCTGTAAACATAGATATGCATGTATCACTGTAATAAGATATCTTTTACACAGGAAGATAGCTAGAAGGGGAATAGCTGGGTCAAACAGAAATTCTAGTTTTAGTTTTTTGAAGAATCCCCATACTGATTTCTTTAGTGGTTGTACTAGTTTACATTTCTACCGACAATGTAGAAGCCCCCTCTCCCCAGGTTCACCAGAATTAGTTATTATTTGATTTCTTTCTGGAATTTCAGTGTCATTTTAATTTGCATTTCCCTAATGGCCAGAGATGCTGAACATTTTTTTCACGTATTTATTGCTCATTTGTACCTATTCTACAAAGTGTGCGTTTCAGTTGCCAATTTTTCGATTCTTTTATTTTGGAAGGATCTAATTTTTCTGTGATATTAGTCCTCTGTCTGAGGAGTAGCTGGAAAAAAATATTCCCACTGTGTAGGTTGTCTGTACTTTGTTGATTATTTCCTTTCCTGTGCAAGAGCTTTTTAACTTGATATGATCCTATTTGTTGATTCTTGACATTATTTGGGCTCTGTTCAGAGAGCTCTTCCTTACGCCTGCACCTTCAAGACTTTTACCCATCTTCTCTCCCAGCAGGTTCCGTTTTGAAATTTAGTTTTTTGATCCATTTTGATTTCAGTTTAGTACCTGGCGAGATATATAGGTCTAGATTCAGTCTTCTACGTGTGGATAGCCAGGTCTCTCAGCACCATTACCTTTCCTATGATGTATGTTTTTGGCCCCTTTGTCAAAGATCAGGTAGCTAAACGTGCCTGGGGTTTTTTCTGCATTCTCTGTTCTGTCCAATGATCCACTTGTCAAAGTGTTTTTGTGCCAGTATCATGCTGTTTACTTCTGTAGCTTTGTATTATAACTTGAAATTCAGGATGTGATGATTCCTGCCTTGCCCTTGTTACCCAAGATTGCCTTTGCTATTCTGGGTCTCTTCTGGTTCCACATAAGTTTTAGGATTGTTTCCTCTCGTTTCTGAGAGGAATGCTGGTGGTATTTTGATTGGTATTGTATTAAATCTGTATGACAGTTGGAGAAGTATGGCCGTTTTGACTCTTGGTTCTGCCTATCCAGGAACAGGGGGTAGCTTTCCATTTTCTGATGTCCTCTTTGATTTTCTTTTTCAGAGTGCTGTAGTTTTCAGTGTGGAGGTCTTTCCTTTCCTTGGTTAGGTTAATTCCTAAGTGTTTGACTTTTCTTGATGCTGTTGTGAATGGTACTGCTTTTCTAATTTTTCTGTATCTCAGAGTTTGTGTGCTTGGAAGTCAGGAGCGGCTTGGCTGGCTGGTTCGGCAGGGGCTGAATCATGAGGCTGGCCGGGGCTGCAGTCATCTCAAGGGCTGACTGGGGTGGAGGATTCACTTCCGATACAGCTCACTTGCATGGCTGTTGGCAAAAGACCTCAGTTCCTTGCTGGCTGTTGGCAAAAGACATCCGTTTCTCACCACACAGACCTTCCTGTTGGGTAAAGTGAGCATCTTCAAGCAGAGCTCAGGTCCGGAAAGAGGCAACTGAGAAGAAGCCACAGTCACTCTGCAGCCAGGCCTCAGAAGGCAGACGCTCGCACTGCCGTTAGAAGCAAGTCATGTGGTGCCGAGTACTCAGCTCTGAGCAGCTCAGAAACCAGCATGTCCTGCCAGGGTGTGGTGGGGCCTCTGTAAAGGCGCAAGAGGTCAGCAGCTTCCGTGGAAGCCCAGCGGGCAGCAAGGGAGCCACAGCGGCTGGCAGAACTACGCCAGGCAGGTTAATGTCGAAGAAGGGAAACGTGGAAGTCATCATTTGACAAAGTCTTACTAATGAGCGTGTTCAGCTCAGGAATAAGAGAAGCTGAAATTGAAAAAAAGAAAAAACGCATGCTAATTATCAGACCAGAAGCACCACTTTATCGAATACTGAGCAGTTGGTATGAAGGGGGAAGGTGAAAGAAATCAGAATTTGAAATAGAAGAATGAAGAAATAAAAATGGAGCTAAGAATTAATCTGTAATCCAAAAGCACCACGCTAAGTAATTACTAATCTGCTTATGTGTACTTGTATATTTTGCTAAACCTGCATGCATTATTTGTTTAATAGAAGAAAATATATACAGGGTAAAGTAGCGCCTTTTAAGGAAAATGTTAAAATCAGGGATCTCCCTGTGCTTCCAGAAGTGGAAGTCCTCACAGAGTGGGGAAATCTGCAAAGCACACCCCAGCTCCAAGGAAGGTCCCAAGTGTTCCAGATCGGAGGCCACACGCTCACAAGAGAGAGAAAGCAGGTCACTAAGGCCATACCACACTCAGAGGCCCAGCTATTCCTGAAATGAAGAGAGTCAAAGCATTTGGGGACATAATCAAAATCACCGATGCCCCCCAGCCAAGGAGCCACAGGGGAAGTGACCCAAGGACTTGATGCACCTCAGCCTCACGGGTTTGCTGTCCTTAAGAGCCTGGGAAATTACGGCCATCAAAGATCACACTTCCCACAAGCACATTTTGCCTGGAGTTACCAATTCCATCCCACCAGGGCCGAGTCTATCCAACTACGGTGTCAGGAGGGTGCAATAATGCAGGGAGTAAGAGCCAAGTTCACGGGTCCAACAGTCCTGAGTTTGAACCCAGGCTCTGCCTCTTCGTCATGTGTCCATGCGAAAATCACAAGAGCCTCCGCTTTATCTACAAAAGTGGGCATAATAATGGGGCCTATCTCAAAGTGTTATGATAGAATTAAAGGAGATCTCAAATGTAAAGGGTGTAACACAGACTGGCAGGCAGGAGGTCTCCACACACACCAGCTAGTCTTAGCGCTCATTCTCGACACCCCGCCACCATCTGCGGCAAGCTTTCTATATTTGAAGAGATGCCGGCCCAGGTTTCTGTTAAATTTTTGTGCTTCCTCTACCAGTGCCTCTTCTTACACAGCGTCCAGATTTGGAGGGATCTGGTCGACCTCTGCCCATAGTTGCACACTATTTCCATTCATAGACAGGCTCCCTTTGAGAGCTGAGGCCAAACTCATCCCTGGGCCAGCTGCTTCTGCTGCTGTTCACTCCAGAGGCCAAGGCAGCAGGAGGTCCAGTCTGCTCATTTCTGATGCACTGGGGCTGGTTCCTTGCAAATCCCAGCACTGGCGGACGTACCGTTTCTATTTTGAGCTACAGGAGGAAACTGACAAGTCGCTTGGAATGGAACCTCAAATCAGTTCAAAGCAAAATGTACTATAAAGAGTCTCCCGGGAAATGGAAAATGTATTTGTTGTACAGTATGGTTTGAGAATTTTTTTAATGACAAAGATTTTGATAGGCTCATATTGCATATTTATGTCTTTAAAGCAATCAAAGAAATCCTTTCTAGTTTACTCTGTTTTCTCTCCAGGTATTTAGTCTTCCTGCAGATCAAAAGGGATCTCTACCATGGCCGCCTCCTCTGTAAAACATCTGACGCTGCCTTGTTAGCAGCTTATATCCTTCAAGGTAATGCCTTTTGATAAGATAAATTCGCTTTTCATGCTCAGTACCGATTACATTATTTCAGTTCTACAGGTGACTGCTTCTTGCATCTAAACTGTATCTAACTTGAAGCAGAACCCAAGTTAAAGGATTTTTGCTGAGATTCCCTAGGGTTAGAAATCGCGGAGCTCTAAGTCTTCCACCCTGCCTGAGGGCTCATTCTCAGGCCCTCTAAGTCCTTCTGACTCTGTGTTGGGGATTAGCCCTGCCCCCTTGGTTGGTATCATTACAGTCACTCCAGAGAGTAATCGAAATCAATTTTGCCCTAGCCTCTCACACTAATCTCAGAGATGTGAAGACTGTGGCATTCTGGCATCTGTGTTAGAGACTATCAGATCAGAGTGCTCGCTCAGTGTTGAAAAAGTTTCAAGTGAACAAGCACACCTCCTAAAGAGCTCATAAGGAAGAGTTGCTCCTTACATGGCTGGCTTACGTGGTTCATATGTTCCTTGCAAAGCAGTGGGAGAGAGATGCACCTCTCACATGCATCTCTTTCTCCTTTCATGAAGTGCTGAGAATGCTTAAGCGCCACTTCTAAACTTCTTAGTCCTTAACCTGAAACTTTCATTACCACTGGATCATTTTAGACCAAAGCACTAAAATCTTGAATTTCCCGTCAAAGAATCCAAACTCTTACTTGGAAATCTGTGAACTCCCAGAAACATCTTGTAAAGAGAAACTGTTTGCCAATAAGAAACCAAGTTCTTTTTGGCAGGAAAAAATATCACAACTGTGTTACGAATGTAAAAGTCAAGCCGGGCGTGGTGGTGCATGCCTCTAATCCCAGCACTTGGGAGGCTGAGGCAGGAGGATTGCTGTGAGTTTGAGGCCAGCCTGGGCTACATCAGTGCGTTCAAGGCCAGCCTGAACTGCATAGCAAGACCCTGTCTCAAAAAGACAAGAGAAAAAAAAAAAAAAAAGGAATGTGATAGTAAGTCCTTGCCATTTTGACTTCTGAGACTCTTGTTTCTAAAATCTACAAAATGGGCAGTTTGGCTGGTGCCTGATAGCTGTAACGTCCCCAGAAATGCCCCTTTCCTTTTTTTAGAAAAAAGCCTGGCCTGCTCTTATTGCAACTTTAAACTCTACTCCTTCCTTCAATTTTGCTCTAATAATCACATTAAATTCTTTTCATTTTTTTTCTTTAATATCCAACATTGATGTTTTCCAGTTGGTGGTTTCTAAATAAAATCAAAATAAATAACTTCAGGGTTCAAAAGTTACCGAAGATTTCAGGGGACAGCTTGCTAAACAATAAAAATTCCCACATTAATTTGGGTGGCACCATGAGTGGATTTGTAATTTAAAAAAAAAAAAAAAGTACAAGGCACAAGCACAAGAGGGTGTGAAGAGGGTGTGTTCTGATGTTTCCTCCTGCCTCTTCTGAAGTGGCATGGTGCCCCCAGGGAAGGACAGAGGGTAACCGCAAAGCAGCTGGACTTCCTCCTTCCCTTCATCACACCCAGCAAGTGCCCTGTGAAGCGCCGTTTCGCATGGAAAGCTGGATTCTGACCTGAACACACACCGTGGAACACACCCCAGGCCCACGGCCCTCCCCCAGGTCACGGATCTGAGACCCCTGGCTGTGTGAGGGATGCGCTTTCTCTGTGAAAGGCTGGAGGAGAAGCCTTGCCACCGACAGGGCACTCAGAAAGCAGCCTTAAACCCTGAATTCAGCAACAGTGTCTGGTTATAGCCAATCTCCCAAGTCTCTGGGCCGCTGGCAGGGCCCCAGCACCTGTTCGGCCTCCAGTAAATATTAAAACGGATTCCTGGGGCTGGGGATTTAGCTCAGAGGCAAAGTGCCTGCCTGGCAAGTGCAAGGTCGTGAGTTCGGTTCCCAGTACTGGAGAAAAACCAAAAAAAAAAAAGCATATTCCTCTGGGTTGATTTGGACAGAGGGTGGAGTCCTCTTGGATCATGACTCATTCATCAACTTGCTTCATCCTTGCAAAAATCCTTGAAATCAGATTTAGACTTCTGACATGGCCCAGGCCCAGGAGGTTCCGTCTTCCTGATCGAGCTCACTGCTTCCTCCTGCACAGATCATCTTCCTGGCCCTTGCCTCAGGACTGAGCTCGAGGACCACAGTGCAGGCTTCTGCTCTTTTATTGCAACTTTCTTTGTGGTGACCTCAGCACACAAGTCAGCTCTCCTGGCTCGCAACTTAAATGTGAACATCAGCCCAGTAGGCACACCTGGGAGAACAAAGGTGGACGTGCTCCTGCGGGCCCAGCCCTCTGCCCGGGGTCACTGTCCCCTCTCAGCCTGAGGCATGCTGCGGATGCTGCTCTGTGTATTAATCTTGCTTTGCTCTGCCAAAGGTGATTCACCTCTCTCCACAATTGTTTTCTTCCTCCTTGCTTTTGAAAGCTGAGATTGGAGATTACGACCCAGGAAAACACCCTGAAGGCTACAGCTCCAAGTTCCAGTTTTTTCCTAAACATTCAGAGAAGCTGGAAAGGAGAATTGCTGAGATCCACAAGACAGAACTCAGGTGCGTGACCGTCACTTCAGGCCCAGGACCCAGAGCCACAGCCCTGTGCTGTGTTCCTTACCTGTGCAGTCTCTGCCACAGCGTGATGGTCCCCGGGCGTTCCTGATCCTGGGATACACCGTTGTCAGCGCCCTGGAAGCGCACCTCGGCCCTGTGGGCTTACTCCCGAGAACGGTTAAGCCTGCTTTAAGCCTGCTCTGTAAGGCAAGAGAAGTTGTATGCAGGGAAAGCTGAGAGGGATCGGCCTTTCAGAGGTGTTTGCTTCCCTGAGATAAATGGAGGGAGAAAAGCAAGAACTAGCTAAAGGAAAAGAAAGATAAAAAGAAAGGGATAAAAGAGGCTAAGGGTGTAGCTCAGTGGTAGAGCATTTCCCTGGCATGCAAAAAGCTCTGGGTTCAACCCCCAGCACTGAGGGGGGGTGGGGGTGGGATGTAGCTCAGTGGTGGAGCAACTGTTCAGCATGGGTAGACCCCTGTTTAATCCCCAGCTCCACAGAAAGAGAGAGAGGGAGGGAAAAAGACAAAGCCTGAGAAGGGATGTAAAAAGTGGCAGACATCTGTGATCGTCTGTGGCAGGTGAGGGGCGCTTCTGGTTGGAAGACGGCCTGCACAGAGCTGGTCCCAGCCTAGAGATGCAGGGGTCCCCAGAAGCATGTTGGCTTGGGGACTGTGTCTCCAGCAGCACACAACTCACCCCGCATGCCCACCTGGAGCCCCTGCCCCTGCACCAAGGGACCCAGAGGAGAGATGGCGTCAAGCAGGGAGGCTCACCCTCCCCAGCCTCTCTGAGTTGCCCAGAATGCGCAGGATACCTCGGAACAGCATTCGTTCCGCCCTTCAGCCACTGGAAGCAGGGCCGTCCACAAAGGCAGCTTGTACAAAGCAGCAGGAGACTGCTGGGCTCCACCTCGTCACCGCCTTGTCACTGCCCCGCACACAGCCCCAGCCCCCCGGTTGGTATGAAGGTCGCAGGTCCCCGCAGTGGAGTGTTGTAAAATAGAACATCATGTCGTCATTTCATTAGCTTTTTAATCTTTAGGAATGTTTGTGTGTTTACCGTTCTAAGGAAGGACTGTGCTCAGGGCAGGACTGTTGCTAATAATACTAAACTTAAACTAGTTCCTGCCCCCACAACAGCATAAAAAACTTCAGAGACGCAAAGGTTCTACCAAGTGTGACCCAAAGCCACCTCAGCCTTTGGAAACAGACCCTCCACATCACATGAGGGGACTGGCCCCTCACTCCAGGGGAGTGGAGGCCCCATCAGAGGGGGGGTCCTGTTTGTTTCCAGCCCTCTCCCAGGCCAGGAAAGCAGGCCCCACGGGTCCCTCCTATCGGTGAGGAAATAGTGACCCCTTGTGGTAAACATCTGAATAAATAGCCAGGTGTGGTAGCGCACACCTGTAATCCCAGCACTCGGGAGGCTGAGGCAGGACAGTCACAAATTTGAGGCCAGCCTGAACTACGTAAGTGAGTTCAAGGTCAGTCTGAACTACAAAGTGAGACTGTCTAAAAAAAAAAAGAGATCCCAATAAACATGGGCCTGTGTAGGGTCTCATGGTTCAAAGTAGCCTACCACACACTTGTAATCCCAGCATTCAGGAGGCTGAAGCAGGAGGATTGCTATGAGTTCCAGCCTGAACTACATAATGAGACTTTGTCTCAAACAAAGCGGGGTGCGTTGGAACTGTCATGTGTTTCCCATGTCATAGTAGTGGGAACAGCCCTAGTTCAAGGCAGGTGTTCCCCTAGGAAATGCTTGCTTTGATGGCCCTGGAGATTTGGGCAAACTTCAGGGGAGAAATGAGCCCACAGGGCCTGCCACCCTCAGACAGTGCACCTGGAAGACACTGGTGCTCTAGCCCCTGGGGACCAGTGCCCGCTATCTGCCACATGGCATTTCCCAGGACCTCCCCTGGCCCGGGGCTCACTGGCAGATCTGCATCAGTAGAAACTAACACCTAGGGGCTGGGGATTTAGCTCAGCAGCAAAGCACCTGCCTGCAAGCACAAGGTCATGAGTTCGATTCCCAGTACCAGAAAAAAAAACTAAAAAATAATAATAATAACACCTAGTGCCTAGCTTCACCATCAGTGTGTAAAGACCTGTCTGCATTTCCTCTGCTGACTCTGGGGGCCCAGGCTGTGTGCCGCGTTCCCCGGTGCATCTTCAGCAGGCAGCCCAGGGGCTGGCACAGGATCGAGGTCTCAGAGGACGCAGCGGGAGCGGGGCCGCTTTGCTGTTGGTGTCTTGTCTGCCTGCCCTGCTATGTCACTGGGGGCAAATGATACTGTCAGAAAAGAGCAGTTGTCAGTCCCGCCCACGGCCAGCACAGCTGTTGACTTCAGGGCCTGCCTGCCCTCCTCGCAGGGAACTGGCGCCACATCTGTAGAAGCTCGTCTGCCGTCCAGGGCTCTGCACCCTGAATCCCTAGTGGCAGCAGTGTAGCATGCCGGCCACTGCCAGGCAGCTGGGAAGGGGTGAGGAAGGGGCGTCTCTGGAGGGCTGGGGCGGGCTTCTCGCCCTCCACACCATATTCCCCGCTTGGTCAGCAAGGCAGCCCCGCCCTTTGAATTTCAGTCTCTGCCGGATCAGACAGGCTGTCTGTGGACTGGAACCATAGACTGTTTGTCCTAGAGTTGAAAGTCATGAAGTATCCCAAAGTCAGTATTTCTGGCTTGCTGAGAAGCACACTCTCTAGCAGCGCGGGGCCCTGCCTGCTCATGGGACTGATCTCAGCCTCAGGAGCAGCTGCGCTTCCCAGTCTGCTTCTGCCCCGCTGCTCCCCACTGCTCCCCACTGCACATGCTCGGCCGGCCCAGGCAACTCCTTCTGGGGCCTCGTTCTGAAGCTGTGAATTCTGACCCTAGACTTGAGGCTGACACTGGTCTTAGAACCCAGTAGGGAGCACACCCTGCAGAAGTGAAGGTGGGTGGCTCTTAACAGAGTTTACCTCGGGGTGGGGTGGGGAGGGCAGAGGAATGCACGGCCCTAAAATCATCCTTTTCCTTATTCCAGTGGTCAAACACCAGCAACATCAGAGCTGAACTTCCTAAGAAAAGCACAGACACTGGAGACATACGGAGTGGATCCTCACCCCTGTAAGGTGAGAGCGTCGGAGAGGAGCGGGGCCGCAGGCCTCAGCCCGCTTCAGTGTGTGCGAGTGGCTCTTCTGGTGACGGACACCAGAGAAAATGTCTCCCGTGGAGAGCTTATGTGCTGCATAATTTCATGGTACCCCGTCAGTGTCAGAGGAACCGAGGCAAAGTCCGTCTAAATAACAAATCCAAAACACAGGGCCCACTTTGGCAGCCATGGGTAATTTGGTGGAAAGGAAGAGGAGGGATGTGGAAGGCGCCCCGCAGAGAATGACTGGAGACAGCCTGGCGATCGCCCACTCTCCTGACCCGTAATCTCGTTTTATCCCCAGAGTGGCTTTTATTGACTGCAATGGTATAAGTCACCATGCAGAACTGCGTGGGACTCGCATTTAATCCCATTACGTGCCTCGGAGCGGGAGGCAGGACCCAGGGCAAGCCCCTGTAATTACTCACCTGGGTCTGGCATTCGGAAAGAGGTGTAGGGCAGCCCAGTCACTGCTGAGCAGCGGGACCAGGGCCTCTTCCTGTCCCACTGGCCACATCCCTGCATTGCGTCTCCCGTCCCTGTTGCTTTGGCGCCTCTGGGCTCTGGCTCGGTTTCCCCACAGTCTGCCTTTCTTTCTGCTCCTGGAGAGGGCAGACTACCACAATCAAACCAGCTGTCCAGCTGATCTGAAGGCGACAGCACCAGCCGGGAGCTGGGCCACACAACCTTTGCAGTCTGACAGATGGGGACACTCAGTTTCAAGGAAAAATCAGAACATGATGCGTTACTTTCCCAGGGCTGCTGTAACCCAGTATCAGACGAGGTGGCTTAAACAACCAAGGCTTACCAGGGGCCTCCGGGTTGGTGGCTTCTGAGGCCCTGAGGAGAGTATCTGGTCCCTCCCTGGGTCTTCATGTTGTCCTGCCTCTGTTCTTGCCTGTGACAGATTGTCCCCACTTGTAAGGACACCAGCTGTATTGGAGTAGGTGGGGCTTATACTCGAGCCCCTCCCTTTTAACCTCTATAAAGACCCTGCTTCCCAATAAGGTCACATGTTGTGGGCGGGGTTGTGAGGACTTCAGCAAGCAACTTGGCAGGGACACAATTCAAGGCGCAGCCGACAGAATAAAAACTAAGGAGCACAGCGAAGTGGGAACAAAGCAGTGTCTCCCTCGGCCTGTAGGTGAGCTGACGCTGATTTGGCCTCGCTAGGGTTTACTGTGAGCCTTGAGAACATGCCGGCATGCAGAGACCCTGCTCATTGTGCCCACCCCACAGCTCGCCCCCCACCGCGCAGTCCACACCCAGATAACCCCCGGATGCTTGGGGCCAGCAGTGCCAGATAACACACCTATGCCTGCTCCTGCCAAGGAATTCACATCCGGATATTTACACGCTAGCGCAGCTTCCTAAATAATGTCCCTAAAACAGAAGTAATTTGAAGCACTCCATCAACTGCTCAGACACTCCCGGGAGCAGAGCGAAGAGTGGAGGCAGCCGCGGCCCTGCACAGAAGCCCTGGTCCCCCACTTACTGGGGCCTTTTGAGGCTTCCAAGCCGTACTTTCCTTACCTGTGACTAAGTACGCAGTAGGTGTTCAATAACTGCTCTGCTTCCACACCTAACGGTGCCAGATCACCTCTGGGTCCAAACCTTCCCGTCCCCTTAAAGCCAAACATACAGGTGGACCGGCAGTGACCGGAGTGTGACAACCGACTGAGGTAGATAGGATTCTCTACTGTTGCCCATGGGTATCTGGAAAACAGCTGTCATGGCAGCCAGCCTGGTACCCAGCACAGGGAGGTTAGAGGGGAGCCAGCGTCCATGCCTGGTGTACGGTGCAGTCCCGGGTATCGCAGCACCAACCCCTGGAACGGAGGGAGGTGGGGGGCAGTGTGTGGCCCACTTTCCACAGCGCGCCCGTGCTTGCTCTTCTGGTATTTCTCGCTGAGTTCTCAGCCAGCCTTGTGGGGTGAATGTCATTCACCGGAGTTTATAAATGGGAAGGCTCAGAGTTCACAAGGCCCGAGGCAGGCCTGAGTTGCTTGCTGGGGGTGGGGTGTGTACCCTACACAGAACAGACGCTCCCGAGGAGACCCCTGGGGAGAAGGTGAGAGCAGTCATCTCGCTGGGCCTCCACCCTGTGTTCCCGGGCCCTGGGCCTCTGCTCTCACACAGCCCTCTGGCAGCTCTCCACAGGCTCTGGTGATGGCTTCCTCGGTCCTCCCCGCCCAAGCAAGCAGAGCGGTGAGGGAGCCTTTCCTCTTATCACTAAGTAGAGTCACTTCAGAGATGTGCTACCAAGCGCGCCCCTTAATGTTCTGAGGCGCGCTCGGTGTAATAAATACCGATGATTTCTATTAACAGAGAGGCAATTACTGGGCCCAGAGAATCTGGGGCACGCAGCCCTAGGGAGGACAGAAGAGGAGGAATCGTTCTGATAATTAAATGAGAGCAGAACAACACGGGCTGGGCTCCGTTCTCCTGGACTGATTAAGAAGCTGCAGTGTGTCCTCGTGCTGATGGCTTCTTTCTGCCCAGAGTGTGCTTTCCTGGTCCTGGGACCAAAAGGAGGAACTCGAACAAACCCCGCAGGGGCAACTGGAGCACACCCAACTCCAAATTGTACCAGGCTCCCAGGGGCCCAGCCATGCAGCTGTGGAGAGGAGAGTGTGGCCCATTGCTGCTCTGTCCCCGTCCCTGACAACCTCTGACCTCTCAGAAGCTGCCGTCTTGTTCCTTCCAAGCTGGCCCTGAGGCTGGTTTTTTGCTTTGATCTCCTGGGCAAAGGTCACATTCAGAGGGCCTGGGGGTTAGGACGCAGCTGGTCATCCCTGTTCAGGCTCGCGGAGTAGTTACCTCATCACACACACCCAGCCCACACCAGCCTATATTGTGAGCCTCAAAGGTCCCACTACTGAAAGCCTGCACGTGCCTGGCACCTCATACACAGGCTCAATTAATCTTTACCACGTCACTACCAAGAAGATATTCTTGTCTTCATTTGAGCCTTCGAAGGTGGAGATAATAAAAGATGTGAAGGGGATAAGCTAAAATGCCTAAAGTTCCGAAGTTACTAGTGAGGATTTTTTTTTTTTTTTTTTTTTTTTTTGGTTTTTCTCGGTACCGGGAACCGAACTCACGACCTTGCGCTTGCCAGGCAGCCGCTTTTGCTGCTGAGCTAAATCCCCAGCCCCAAGTGAGGATATTATTTCAAGTTACAACCGGAGCTGCAAGGGTCTCAGGGCTATGTTTTTTTTTCAGTTACCCCTCATGGTCTTCCTTCTGGAGAGGTGACATTTAGGAACTAAGCATGGCCCCCTGCCAATTCTGATACAGAGAAGACACAGACTTATAAGATTTCTAGAATCATCATATAAAATTTAATGTAAGTTCAGCAGTATATGTCTGCTCTGAATAGACCAGGAAAGAACTGGTTTCAGCTGAACCTAGATTAGACCACAAAAATAAAATTGCACTGCCGGGTGTGGTGGTTCATGCCTGTAATCCCAGCCCTCGGGAGGCTGAGGCAGGAAGATCACCATGAGTTTGAGGCCAGCATGGGCTACATAGTAAATTTAAGGCCAGCCCGAACTACATAGCAAGACCCTATCTCAAAAAGCCACCCCCCCAAAAAAAAAAAACAACAACCCTTGCTCCATCTTGACAAGTTGCTCCTGACTTCAGAGGAGCAGGACGGGATGAGCGGCAACTCTCCTTCCCCCGGGGGAGCCCCTCGTGGCTGTGCTGTAGGGAGGCGACAGACTCACCTCTGAAGGGAAGAACTTGACCTAAGCCTCTCAGATGGCGAGTTTTCACCGAGAACTTCCTTTCTCAATTGTCCCGGGTTGCGCTGCCGCCCGCTCTTCATTCTGCTCGAGCTTCTCTGGTCACCTGTCATCATGCTGAGCCTCCCAAGCCCCAGACAGGCAGCTGGCTGTCTCGTGCCCTCAGCCCCACCAGTCCCATGATCCGGGGTCGTGCCGCGGCCCTCGTCTGTTGGCACAGGAAGTGTTTGGAGAAGCCTGTGCGGATGAGACTGGGTCAGGATGGTTGAAGTGCCAGAGTTACTCACTGGAGTGACACAGCTACTCACTGGGGTTTATTCGCAGTTCACCCCACTCCAGGTCAGCCCCATGCGGTCTCAGCTGCTCCCCTCCACCCCAGCCCTGCCTTCCCCGGAGCTCCCCGAGGGGTCTGCACGCCACACCCAGCCCTTCTCTTCCCTTTGCTGTGGCCAGAGGGATGCCAGTAACGCACAGCGCGTAGACCGCCCTGGCCCAGCTTCTGGTCGCTCCTCCTGCACTCACCTCAGATTCCCCATCGGCAGATGCTTCTCCATGGCGCCCTAGCACTGACTGGCTTCTCCTTGCCTGTCCTCCCTTCGCACACTCATTTCCTCACTAGCACAACTGAAGTCTGTCAGTATCAGGGGAAAGAATAGTAGAATGTTAGGTGTTTTTATCCAAAGGATTTGTATTAAGTTCAACAACTCAGCAGCTATAACAACACGTCCGTTAATGTTCTTGGGTGCCTACTAGGCGTAACTTGCGAACTAGGTACTTCCAAGCCCGATGTGACAATGTGCAATCGGAAGCCTGGGGAAATTAGGGACCTGTCTGTGAACACACAGCCTGTGGCCCAGCCAGACGGCCTGCCAGGGCTCTCCCAGAGCCCACGGCACTGTGGTCCCACGCAGAAGCCTCCTCCCAGCCGCGCCATCTCCCTGCTGCGCTCCATGTCTCTGCACTGCCAGATCCACTTCCACGGCCCGGCCCTTCCCTCCTTCCCACTGTGCTTCCTTCCGGCCTCTCCCGTCTCAAAGAGCACCGCAAGGCACCCTCCCGTCCGTCTCTCCGTGCGCCCCTCACTGGCTCACAGATGCCGCTCTGTCCCGATTCAGTGTTACATCCACTCGGTCCGATGAGCGTTGCCCCGCAGCCGTGCTCTAGTCTGTTGCCAGTGCAGTTAGGTCTCCACCCTGGAATCTGTCTCTTGTCTTTCAAAGCCCACAGTTGTAGGATCTTCTTAGGTCTGGCATGACAGTGCACAGAAATCTTCCCAGGGCCCACCTCTGCCGGAGGCAGTCTGCCTGCCTCACCTGCCCCTCGGCCTTTCCCCTCCGAGGCCGCGCTGCCTGACCCACATCTCGCCAGCCTAGCCCGGGACCTCCTGGCAGGAAAGTGTGTGCAGTGCCTGGTCCTCAGATATTAATAGCTACCGCCGAGCCCTGATGGGAAGCAGGAGGCCCAGACCTGTGGCGGCACAGCGTCTCCATCCGTTATTTTTAAGTGTTTTGCTGTGCCTGTAGGTTACGACGCTGAGCTTGCAGCCAAATGCTGCGTCTCAGAGCTTGACAGACCCTGAGGAAAGGACAGTGATAGCCAGACATTCATTAGAATGGTTACAAAACCTGTGCTTTAATTCACTCCCTGCACCCAGGGGCTCTTGCAAACCCTGACTCCAAGGGCAGCTCTGAGGCAAATCTGCACAATTCCCTGAGGCGAGGCCCAGGGGCACTGGACCAGCCAGGCTGAGAATCCACACCAGCGTGGCAAGCCCTGAAGGCAAGGCGACGGGGAAAGCAGGGGCCTGAATTCACAGCAGCAGAGCTACAGCCCGGAAGCCTCTCCTCAGGCACATCCCACGAACTTCGCAGCAGCTTCCTGGCCGTCTCTGCCGCTGCCCCTGTGGCAGATTCTGTCCCCATCACGCCTGTGACGAAGGGAGCCCCTGAGTGGGCACACCCTTCAGTCTGCCTCTTCCTTCTGGAGCCGCTTTTTCCACTTGTGGAACCTGTGGCCTAGGTCTTCTGGAACCCTCCCCACCCTGCTCAGCACAGCTCCAACATTAGTGGCTAAAACACTGGCCTGGTGGCCAGGAGCCCCTCTCTGCTGCTCCCTGCACCTCAGGGTGGCGACTGTCCCCCGGCCAGCTGCTGCGGACTTCTTCAGCTGAGCTTCCCTGAGGAAGCCCAGTGTCAAGAGGACCATCACCATAATAACTGCGTCACTCACTCTTTAATAGCAGCTTTCTGAGATATAACTCACGTATCATAAAATTTAACCTTTAGTGTGCAAGACAGTGGCTGTTAGTATATTCTCAGGTACCTATAACCATCCCTGCCATCTAATTTGAGAACATTTTTATTAACTCCCCCCCCCCAAAAAAACCCTATACCCATTAGCATTCATTGACCCGTCTCTTTCCCCCAGCCCCTGGCAAGCAGTAATCTCTTTGTCTCTATGGATTTGCCTCTTCTGGACATTACATATAAACAGCATTGTTCCACTTCCACTGTCTGATAACTGGCTTCTTTCACTTGCTGTGATGTTTGCAAGGTTCATAAATGTACCACCAACCAGCACTCTGTTCCTTTTCACGGCTGAGCAATATTCTACTGTCCCACAATGCACTACTCTCTTACCCGCTGATCAGGTGATAGGCACTGTCCACAGAAAAGTGGGTTGGGTCGCCTCCGCGGTCTGGCTGTGACTGTAGATAGTGCTGTCTTAACATGTGTGCATGGTTTCTGTGTAAACGTACTTTCCGCTCTCTGGGACACACAGCGAGCGTGGAATTGGGGCATCACAGGTCGTAACTCTGAGTTCAGTAATGTGAACTTGCAAACTGTTCTGCAAAGGCATTGCGCCACTTTACAGCCCCACCAGCAATGCGTGAGGGTCCTTTTAGATGTTCCTGACCACCTTCTAAGATTGGAGTCGCTGTCACCTACAACTTGAGGGTCAAGGCTGTGGGGCTGAGTAAGTGTGCTGCTGTCACGCAGGGTCGGGGGGGGGGTGGCAAGGCTGAGACTGAAAGGCCCTGCCCTTCGCCCTGTGACCGACGGCCAGGGAGGCCCTGCCTCCCTTACGCGCAGCCACGTGTCTCACGCTGCCACCTCTGCGCCCACATCACCCGGTGAGAAGTCTTTCTGTGTTGCAGGATGTGTCAGGAAATGCTGCGTTTCTGGCCTTCACTCCTTTTGGGTTCGTCGTTCTTCAAGGAAACAAGAGGGTCCATTTCATTAAATGGTGAGTAGCTTCATTTCCAAAACAAGCTCTTTATCCTCCATGCGCTGGGGTGGGGCTGTGGCGCCCGTGTCCTTTGTCTGTGATTGGGAATGAGGGTTTGGAGCGCTCTGCAAAGCCTTGGGTTGAGAGTGGCGCTGGATGGAGGTAGCGGTCTCTTCTTAGCCGTCCTGTTCTCCCGACAGGGAATCCCTGACAGCCAGCAGCCTCTCCAGAGAAAGGGTTTGGAGGTTTGGTTTCTGAGGAGGCCCAGGGCTGGGACTAGTGTGAGAGAAGCAAAATTCGCAGACCTGAGTCCTCCAGGCCATCACCTGCCAAGGGCCGTGGCCACCCAGCTCCAAAGTTGGCCCAGCCTCTTGCCCGCTCTGCTAACAGGGAGTGGCTCACACACAGTGGCCACTGGGCCTGTTACACTCAAAGCTCCCTCCGCAGGCCAGTGGGCCCACAGGCGCTCAGATGCCACCGACTCACTCCTGTCCCTCTTCGGCCAGGACTTAGCTGTCCTCGTCCTGTAGAAATCACAGCCCCACATTTCCCTCCTTCCCACCCCTCTCCCCACTCCAGCTTCTAGTGGGCAAGAGCCAGTGCCTCAGCTGCAGTGACTGAACCACTTCTTTTACCTGTCCTGTTTTTCTTTTTCTTTTTGCGGGAGGCCTGTTCTGCTGTACGGCTGGGCACAGGCTCCAGTGTGTGGCCTGACATTTAAATATCCTGGAAATGTTGGCTGACCTGCGCAGATCTCTGTCAGCCTCCCCAGAACACTTTGATATTCCCAGCCTCCAATTCCTACCTGCTGGGGCCTCTGCCTATCATGTCCAAGCTGATGGCTCCTCTGGTGGCCTTGGCTAACGGCTCTCCTGTGTCTGGGAAATTTGCTATCACCTTTAGTTCTCCAGCAGATCTAGTGAGGAGGCCGAGTACAGACCTGCTTCTTGGTAAGCTCTCCCTGCGTGCTGCAGCCTCTCACCTCCTCTGCCTTCCTCGGCTCCCACCGAGCTGACGAGCAGAACCCAGCAGCTTTTCCAACCCAGACTATTCCTGTGAGGAAAGGCAATAAAATGACCAACCGTGTGCCTCAGAAATTGCTCCTCAGACTTGTAAAGCTGGGTCCCCTTCACAAGGCAGCCAGCGCAAGGGCGTTGCTAACCAGCCTGTTTCAGAGACTTCCTGGGCCACATCACTCTGCTCTCTGGGTGAAGATGCGAGGGCCTGTGCCCTCCAGTCCAACAAACTCCTTTTCAGAAAAAGATGATAAGCAGGATCTGGCCACCTTCTCCTCGTGTGGGTCATTTTCCGCCTGGATGCCTCCCGGGTATGTGATAGGCCTTAGAGGGCCGCACTGTGACCAGGTAGCTTTCTCGTGAGGTCCCCGTTAGGGGGCACGGCCAGCTGGAAAGTAGGACGCACCTGCTGCAGACCCCTGCAGTCCCTAAGTTAGTTCTACCCGAGAAACCACTCCACCCCCCTACTTCCCCCAGCCCTGTTCTTTCTTCAGGAAGTCTTCTTCACCGTGTCTCAACTTTATAGTAACAATCTTGCTTCCGGAGCCTCGATGATCTGTGTGCTTGCCTATATATTAACCACTGGACATTAACTGTATTCCGTGTGAGTATGAGAGTTGGATGACTGGTTGCCTGATTGAGAGGGAGAATGAGAAGTTGTCGAACAGAGAGGGGCTGCCTTATGGTGGTCAGAAGCTGTGAACGGTCATCCCGACCCGGCCATGATTTCCCAAATCACAAAGAACAAGAGATTGTCTTCTCCCGTGCCTTTTGTCCAGCAGTAAGTTGGGCGCATGGTTACTGCCTTTCTACCGCTTACCAGGGTATGGAGGAACCTCCCCAGAAACTACAAAGAACCATCAGCCAGGGGAGGGAGATGTATGACCAGACCTCCTGGGAGGTCTCAGCTGAGCAGAGAACTAAGAGCTCCCCCGAGAGCGAGGGCTGTGCAGCTGTTGGGGGCAGCGCGCTGGGCAGACAGAAGGGGAGCTGAGGGGTGACGGACACTGCGGCCTGCTTCTCTGGCTCTCAGGCACAGCCACTGTGGGCCTCAGTCATTTTCCCACTTCGTCAGTGTAACCCAGGCTGAGAGCAGTACGTGGAGGTGAGGTCTAGGTCGTGCCATGTACAGTAACCGTGTCACTTCTGATTTGTGTCTGTCCCGCGGGTGACGTACCCCAGTATCCTGTTTGCCTCTTTTACTGCAGCCATTCACTGGGCTGGTGGCTTCAAGGATTTTTCTACAATAACCCCTAAGCCCCTTTCCTGGTCAGTACGCTGCATGACTGTTCCATGTACTCTGTTCTCTCTTTGGTATGTTGCCCCTCCCTGAGACTGTTTGACATCTGTCTGCATTAAGCTGCATTTTCCATCCAGTGGCACAGTCACCTCAAAGACTCGACTCCCTCAGAGCCTGGTTGCATTGTACTTCATTATTCGGTGTATCTTGAACTTTGGCCTCATCAGCTGCCTGTGGCATCTTACATCTGACAGTCCCATCCAGATAATGCACCTGTGTATGAACCAAATCCTGAAATGATCCCAAACACTTTACCTAGACTCACTTCCCATGCAAATGTCTCCCTTTTACAGCCACTGTGGATGAGCCTGAAATCCTCCTATCACCCTATTACTATAGTGTGATTGACCAGAACACTTTGGATTGAACTGTTCCAACAACTGTTCTCTAAGGCCACTGCGCTGTCTTGTTTCGGTTCTAATTTTGGCTACAATTGTGTCTGTGCCTGGAGCCCCTTCCAGTTCGGATGGGCTGTGCATCTGTAAGACTTAACAGTGAACCAGAAGCCCACAGTGAAGCAATAGGTACTCTCTTTGTGCTTCTAGGAATGAGGTGACCAAGCTGAAATTTGAAGGAAAGACTTTCTATTTATATGTAAGTCAGAAAGAGGTGAGTGCTGGCTTCCTTCTCTTCGGGGCACTACAGTGGTTCTGTGGCCAGAGCCAAGCCTGAGGGCTCCAGGTAGAGCTCAGCCACAACCAGCTCAAGATCTAGAGGTGAGAGGGCAAAGGGTGGAAGGTTCCAGAGCCAGGATTCCTCAGGGATGCTGATGACACGCAGAAGGTCACTAAGAGGTCCCTACCTCCAGGAACTGTGTGTGGTCCAGAGTCAGATTCTTTACTGGATGTGGTGGCACACACCTGTGATCCCTGTACTCGGGAGGCTGAGGCGGGAGGATCACCATAGGATCAAGGCCAGCCTGGGCTACATAGTGAGTTCAAGACTAGCCTGAACTATATGGCAAGACCCTGTCTCAAAAAACAAAAACAAAACAACGTGAAAGTCAGATTCTTTTTGTTCCATATGGAAATTCCAGATGCAAGTGCCACTTCTCAAGGGTTCTCCTGGTCCAGCCTGTGCCCCCCGAGTCTTACTCTGACTGGACTTGTCAGGAGTGAGGTGATGCCCCAGTGGGTCCTTCAGAAGGGTCCTTCTGTCCGGCTGGCCCACTGCTGTAAGGGGCCTCCCGCAGCTCAGGGTCCAGGTCCTCGGCTGCTTTACCTTCATTTCTTCATCCACACTCAGCCATTTCTATGTGGAATTTTTTCAGGAAAAGAAAATTATTCTCACATATTTTGCTCCAACTCCAGAAGCCTGCAAGCACCTCTGGAAATGCGGAATCGAGAACCAAGCCTTCTACAAGTGAGTGGACACAGGTGATGGGAGCGCTGAGGCAGAGTCACAGAAGCTGCTTTTAGAGGGAGGAGGACAGGCAAACCTTGAGAAAGGAGACATGAACACGGGAGATTCCTAGTAAACCTCAGGCAGCTTGCTGGGTCCTGTGCCCCAGAGGGTACGGAGCCAAGCTCTGGGCATACATTCTACCAAGCTGCCGGGGGCCCACCTTGAACAGCCTCTGGGAGCACAGTAATTCCCGTCTTTTGGGGGTAAGGCTTGGGCCAGAAAAAGCAAGTCATGTCTGAGTTGAACCAGGGTGTCCCAGAGACCGTTCAGAGCCTTGGAAAGTATAAAACAGTTCCTTAAGGGACCAGGTAGAAGCCACAGCAGCTCCCTGGTCCAGACCCAAGCCCCAGGCCTGGAGAGACTTGGGTCTGTCACTCCTGGTGTGTCACCACTACAGGTGTTGCACCTTGGGTAGTATGGCTGGAGCTGGGCAAGGGCCTGGCTGACACTAAGAAATAAGGTTGAGGACAAAGGTAAAATTTGCACACAAAGGATTTCACGCAGTGCGGGAGGCTTCCGTGTGCCTTTTCTTTGATTAAGAAAGGGGTTATAAAAAACACTGGGGAGCACAGAAATGGCCCATAGAGAACCTGGGGTGGGGGGCAAGTAAAATGCTTCGCTAAACCTCTTGATCTTTTTGTAAAAATAAAATAATGGATTATATGTTAATAAGATGTTTCTTGCTGGGTGTGGTGGTGCGTGCCTGTAAGCCAGCTTACCTAGGAGGCTGAGGCAGAGGACCATCAGTTCAATGCCAGCCCAGGCAACTTACCAAGACCCTGGCTCAAAAATAAAAAAATTGAGGCCAGGGATTTAGCTCAGTGGTGCAGTGCCTGTCTGGCAAGTGTGAGGTCCTGAGTTCGATTCCCAGTACAAAGAAAGAAAAACGAAGAGAGAAAGGAAGAAAGAAAGGAGGGGAGGAGGGAGGGAGGGCTGTGGGGTAGCTCAGCACTACAGTGCTTGTCTAGCATGCAAGAAGCACTGGCTCCAACCCCCCATAGCGGAAGAGAAAAAAAGATGTTTCTTAAGACAGGCAAGACGGGTCCACCTTCCAAGATTCGGATTGTGGAGAGATCAGACTTGCCCTGAACTGACGGGGCACCGTCCTCCTCCCAGGAACAGACTCTGCTACCTGCTGGCTGCTCCAGAATCCCAGCCATGGACCCGGGTTGTGTTCTGGGCAGGTGCATTTGACACTAGCTCCAAGGGTGAAGTCAGCCTACACCCGTTCTAACCTGAATGGCTCCCTCCTGCCGCATAGGGGGACACGCCCGAGACTAGCACGGTCACATCTCCTGCTCGGTCCCTGGTGTCCAGAGAAAGCCAAGGAGATACTTTTTCTTTTCCTACCACCTTCCTTTTGCCTTGGTTTGGCCAGTTACATGCACTTGCAGAAAGCAGCTTGAGAGACAGACACCTGCTGTGGGGCTGAGCCGCCCCCTGCAGCATGCGGCCCCTGGTTCACTGGCTCTGTACTGAGCTCCCGCTGTCCTGGGCACAGTGCACCTGTCTCTGCTAAAACGGGCTAATACAAAAGGAAGCAACCTCTCAGCCTCTGCGTCTTCATGCCCCCAGTACCTTTTCTTACTTATGGCCGTCATTTGTCCATCTGCATCATGGAACAGAGGTTTGCTTCCGAATCTGTGACCAGACTCAGCATGGAGTCTTTCCAAGAGCACCAGCCCCGCTGACACACACACTGGACACTGAGGTCCTCCACTGCTTCCAGCGGTCTCCTTCGTGTCTCAGTGTCAACAGCTTCTAGCCTGGGTCAGAACCCCAGTGACACTGATTCTTCGGGAGCAGCCACTTTGACCTTGTCCTTGATGTCTCGCACGTGTAGGTCTCCAGTCCTTCCTTTGGCCTATGGCTTCGTGCACTGAAGGAGCCTGGGTCTGACTTCAGAATATGCTCAGGCAAAGGGCCAGGAAGTTGGGTCCTCACAGAGCTAAGTACTCACTTTCCACTCATGGCACAAGCTTCAGACCCACCTTAGTCCCTGACTGGCTCAGTACCACAGATACCTGGAGGTGTTGCAGTGAACCCAATCTTGGGAGACCCCCCTGGGCAGCTCTGCTCAAGCTTCCCAGACAGGACACTGGCATCAAATACTAGGACTGGAAGGGACCCTTGAAGTCATGTAGTCTCAGCTTCATCATTTTACAGAGAAGACGACTGAGACCAAGAGACGTCACGTGCTCCTAAGTGGCCTGGCTGAGAACACATGGATGGCATTCTGTCATTCCCCTAGACCATCGGCCCAGACGTCCATCCTTTCAGTCCTGCTGGTCAATCCCATGAGCCTTCTTGGGGATCCTTCACTGTCCTGACATTACGATGTGCTCCAGATGACTGTCCCAGGCACTGAGACGGGAGGGCAGCTGGCCGTGAGCAGTCTTATCCTAAGTGAGAGTCAGAGACAAGGGTGGGCTAGAGTGGGCCTTTTCTCGAAGTTTCCTAAGTAGTGTTTGAAAGGAGCTGATGTCCTGCCTTGCATGGCAGAGGCTGGGTGGGTGCACACCGTTAGTCACACTGAGTTTGCTTTGCTGCAGGCTGGAGAAATCAAGCCAAGTCCGCACGGTGTCCAGCAGCAATTTATTCTTTAAAGGAAGCCGGTTCCGATACAGGTAAATAGTGACAGTAAGTAGCCATTATGGACCTACTTTCAGACCTCCGCTGAAGAACAGTCACTAAGTGGGCCTCATCCTGGAGGACAGAGACATGGGAACTCTCAGAAAAGCTGAGAGTGAGGTTCCCGCCCAATTTTCCCATCTTCTGACCCTCTTGCTATTTCTTTCCTTCCCAGCTCTTTGTCTGTAGAGTTTTATGTGTGTCTCATTTCTTCTTTCTCTTACAAATGTACCGAGAACCCTAATGATTCTTTTCATGTCTTGCTGTGTAAAGGGTTTTGCACTTATTTTTGGTTCTGTTATTTGAAACATGTTGGGCAGGGAGGAATCATTCCTAAATGAAAATGGAAGGCCCCAGAGACTCTCTAAAGATAAATTCATGCCATTTTAGAACTTTTTACCCTAAAAGCAAGCTTTCCTGAGTGACCACAGCACTGGGAAAGGGGTGACTCAAAGGAGCCATTTCACTACTTGGCCAAAGCGTCGGAGATCTTGGCAAGGAACCCAGTCCTGGAACACTGACTCATTTTTGCTCCTTCTTTTCATTATACTACTTACAGTGGCCGGGTTGCAAAGGAGGTAATGGAATCAAGTGCCAAGATCAAACGAGAGCCACCAGAAATACACAGGTAGGCCGCCGGGGATTCCCACAAAGCCAGCTATGGCTCAGATCCCAGAATCTCAAAAGATCTAGCAATCTGAGTTCAGTGAAGTTCCTGGCTACACTGACTACCAAAAAGGGCCAGAGCGGGGTGGGTAAGGCAACCTGTTCCTGCATGGCAGAAATGAAGCAATGGAGGGCAGGCCATCTGCAGACTCCCCCAGACCTAGGTGCCACCGCACTCCGATTCCTTTCTCCCTTCCACAGCTTAACACTGACCAAGGCCCGTGGAGGATGTGACAAAGTAGCAGCAGTCATCGCTTCAGAAGCCAGAGACTGTGCTCACTCTGGCAGCTCATATATTAAAGTTGGAAGGATACAGAGAAGATTAGCATGGCCCCTGTCGAGGATGACACGCAAATTCGTGAAGGGTTACATACTTTACCTTCCTTCCTTAAAAAAAAAGCCAGGGGCATCCTAACTGACTTGCCTCATGGGGTCAAAGACAATTTCAGGATGTGTGCCTCATGTATACACCTAAATCATGCACTCCCGCAGCCCACCTCGTGGAACCTGGTAAGGCTCAGAAAGAACGTGACTGGCCAAGAAGCCTGGGGTCTGCCAGCCGGCCTCCGCCTCCCAGTGAGAGCTGTACTGCCCGCCCTCCACACACAGCCAGCCCCTCTTGGCGGCCTCTGCTGGAAGTCAGGAGGCTGCCAGAATCAGTCTGTAGACAGGTTCAGTTCTGCTCACCCTGGAGCCCTACTCCCTGACAGTCCTGCCCCGAGACGGGCGTCACTGTGGCCACACTGAGAGGTTCAGACAGACGCCGGGCTTGCGCCTGTAACCCCAGACCTCTGGGAGGCCGAGGGAGAAGGATCACAAATTCAAGCTTATGCTGGGCAACTTAGCAAGACCCTGTCTCAAAATTTAAAAACAATTTTAGAAAGGGCTGGAGATGTGGCTTAGTGCAAAGGCCACGGGTTCTATCCCCGGTACCACCACACACACACACAAATCGGGTAAGGCTGGGAAATAAGGAGGTGAAGGTTTGAACAGTCTCTGACTGGGATCCAGGGGCCAAAAGCAAAGAGAAGGTACTAAAGGTTTAAAAAAAAAAAAAAAAGGAAGGACCCAAACAATATAGCCAAGCAGCTTCCATAGATGCTGCCACTTTTTCCTGTGCACTGAGTGACCTGGGCTCTTTCCCTTTAACCTCAGAGCAGGGATGGTTCCCAGTCGGAGCTGCCCCTCCATCACCCACGGGCCCCGGCTGAGCAGCGTCCCCAGGACCCGCAGAAGAGCCGTGCACATCTCCATCATGGAAGGTGAGCCGAGCTGGGACGGGGCTGGGCTCTGCCTCCTGCGCCTAAGCAGAAGGGCCCAGGGTGAGGCATAAGCGTTTACCCTACGGAGGGGACCCCAGCCTCCTGGAGGACAGCGGGGATCCCACCCAGACCTGCTGTGCTGTGGTCTGAGACAGGGGTAGAGCGAAGGGACTGGGTTAGTCCTGCACTGGGCTCCATGTGCCCTGTCTAGACCCGGCAGCCTCCCGAGCTCGTGCGGTCAGGGTGCTGACACAGCTAAGAAACGAAAACTGCGGGTTCTGAAGTTGTCCCATAGCTCCTACCACCTGTGCTTCAGCTGTAGAAATCTGCCTCATCTCTCTCCACTCTGCCCTCTCGTTGGGAGAAGGGGATCTGGGAAGAGAGGAGCTGTGTGCCTCATCACTGACCAGATCACCCCGCGACTGGGTAGGCAGGCAGCTAGGAGGCACGTTCAGAATCCTGCCCTCTCCTGTCACCGCTGACCTGCTTCCCAGGCTGGACACGGATGTAAAGTTCACTGCTTTCCTTCTCAAAGATGGGGTTTTGTAAGACCTCTCAGAAGACATCACACAGCAGGAAAGAACAGGATTGCTTCAGAGCTTTTTCTGCTGCAATCAAGAGTGAGGGCTGGGAAGGGAGGCCCTCTGCCCTTCCTGTGGGAATCTTGTCAATGAAAATGGGAACTTCCGGGCATGGTGACGTACACCTGTGACCCCAGAACTTGGGAGGCTGAGGCAGGAGGATTGCCATGATTTCAAGGCCAGCCTGGGCTACATAATGAGACTGTCTTAACCCCAGCCCAAAAAAGAAAAAAGAAAATGCAAACTTCTCAGGCCAGGAAAGATACTGTTCTGCTGTCCCCAGCAAGGATCTCTGGTGAGGCTTTAGGGTGTGGGCATGTGTCACTATGCATGTCACATAAGTACGCGTGACCTGCCAACAGCACATACTCCAAATGTCTAGAGGATGAGAGGCCTGGCTAGGCAACTACCGCTGAGTTTTAATTATTTCTTGAGCATTTTAGTTGCTTCATTTACACAACAAGGGTATCTTCCTTGCCTATCCCAGCAGTGGCAAGAAAACTAATTTTTTTTTGGACAGGTCTCACTATTTTATTCAGGCTAATCTGAAATTCATAAGCCTAAGTAATCCTCTGCCTCCACCTCCGGGGACACAGCCTCCTCACGCTTGGCTCTCGCTGGCCCTCTCTCTGCAGTGTATTTCTGGGGGAAGCAAATGTCTTCTCCTTTAAGGAAATTTCTCCCCTCTTCGTGGCCTCCTTCTTATCCGCCCGAGGGCGACGGAAGCGGGCAGGTCACTCCCGGGGCGGGCTTGCCCGGGGAAAGCGGCGCAGAGCTGAGGCAGGCAAGGATCCCAGAAGGGGAAAGGCCATGGCCATCCCGGCGGGCAGAGAACGGCTCAGAGTGGGAGGAAAGCCTTCAGCTTCGCCCACACAAGCCGGCAGCCTGTCTGTTTCCCACCTCAGCAGCCAGGCCCTTCCAGACTCTCCCTGTGCCAGGACGCCAGGGCAGCATGGGGGTGCTGAGCAGGATCTCAGCCTCGGCTTCCCCCGGTGGCTTTGGCGCAGCCGCCTCCCACACTGCTCTCATTTGGGCGGAGGCTCAGCTCGCCAGCAGCGTGTGGTCCCCGCTCACGGCCCCCGGCAGGACGCACTGGCCCAGGAGGACGGGAGGAGCAGCTGCGGCCGAAGAAGCTCACCGGGTCAGGGCAAGGAGAGGGACACCTTGTTTAGATGGGGAAGAAAATGTAAGATTTCAGCAGTTAAATGGCTTCATCAGCACACGGCTACTAAGCCTATGGAAATAAAAAAGCTATTTTCCATGAGGCAGGAGTTCAGATGTACCGTCTCTCAAGAGGGGGCTTTTTTTTTTTTAAAAAAAAGTTCTAACGAACGCAGCTGAGTCTGACCTGGCAGTGGAGGAGCACAAGGGACGAGCTGGCGTCTCAGGACACAGCCAGCAGAGCCCAGGGAGCACCCTTTTGGACATGTGACGCCAGGCCCAGCGCCATCAAAGACTGTCCTTCCTAGAGCCACCCAGCAGTGTCACAGAAGCCATCTGACTCCAAAGGAGCAGCTTTATTTGCTATCTCCAAGAAATGACAGGAAACATTAGCACGGGGTGCAGTGGATAAAACCCTGTCGTCCCAGTAGAGACTGAAAAGAAAAGGACTCTGAATGATCCCCGACCCTCTGCCCCAGCGATGCCGAGATGGCCCCTCGCTCACACAGGACTGATCCCGAGCGGGGAGACACTTTCCCCACCAGCCCCAAGCCACTCCGCACACTTTGCTGGTGTTGACGGAGTGACCTCCTTGTACGCATGTCCCGATAAAGGCTAATGTCCTTGTGACTTTACATCCTGACTCCCCTGCCTTGTGGGGACTGTCCCTGCCCTCTCTGTCCCTCTCTGAGAGATTGGGCCCATATACGGGGCTCAGGGAAAGAGCTGCAGGCCGCGGGAGCATTGCTTTTTATGGCTCTAGGCACTTTGTGGCTGAATCCAGTCCTCTGATAACCACGTAGCCTCTCAGCGCTGCTCCTTCTGACAGCTCCGCCTGAGGAGACACACGACCGGTCGCTCTCCGACACAGGGCTCACTGCTAAGGCCCGGGATCAGTGACAGTCCTTTGTCTCCAGTTAGCTCCTGTCCTGTTCCTCTCTGTATTCCCCTGCGTGGCTGGTTTCCCGGAAGAGATCAGCTGGTTTACGCTGAAGAAGTATCTGCCTTCCTGGGCCTCCATGGGGAAAAGTCTGATTAAGATCCACACCCGAGTCCCCGTTCAGCTCCGGCTGACTAACCACTGCCTTCGGCCCCTGAACGTGCGCATCCTGAGGATGGGGCCGCGGCTCCGGGGTAGGATCCTGCCGACTGTGTCCCCTGGCCCAGCGCGAGCCAGCTCTGGGCAGGGGAATCAGCTGGAGCACCTCTCAGGTAAAGGGAACGCCACTCTGCTTTGCTGGCCACTCACCCCATCCAGCCCGGACTAACAGGTGACAGCTGGCCTGGCAGTGGTTCCCGCGGGCGGGCAGACTGTCTTGCTCAGAACAAGTGTGAAGTGGGTGCATGATAGCCATGCAGGTGAGATCGCTGTTGAGGGAATAGAAGACTAACGTTTCCTGAGCGACAGTAGCGGTCGCACCTTCTGCTGGCAGCGCACACACCTGTGTTACCTCGTTCACTGAGAATACCAGCAAAGCAATGAGGGTGGCTGCTGTCGACCCTCCCCTTGACCTGTCCTCCTCTAATGTCACAGCACCTGCATGTCTCCTTCCCCAGCCAGCCCAGAGCTTACTTGTAGGCCAGACTGAGTTTGCACTGACGTTCCCGCTGGCAGCAGTTCTTCCCACTCTGGATGACCCGGCAGTCGGAGGCATCCTTGCAGGGGGAGGTCTTTGAGAGGGTGTCTGTCAGGTGGCCTGGGCTGGGTTCCAGAGGAAGGCGGCAGAAGAGTGCTTGGGAAATGAGCCCAGTCAGCAACACCATGACCGAGGCCTTAACGTTCATGTTATCAGTGACCCAGGACTCACTCCGAGACACATTTTTCTCCTGCCCCACACGCCAGTGGGGGCGTCAGGGAAGAAAACAAGAGGTAAAGGAGCAGCAGGAGCTCTGAAACAAGGGACAGGGCTCGTATTTCACAGCAGTGTCTTGGGCAGGCTGAGACCTAAATGGAAGAGGCAGGCGCAGGCCGCGGACTGAGTCCTTCCGGCCCGCCACCCCTCCCAAGTCCAGCTGGGGACAGTCTGCGATTCACATCCCCTTTCTTTTTCTACTTTTTTTTATTTTAAAGAGAATTTTTTAAAAAATAAAAACACTATAAAATCTTAAAACAAGATAGGAAGTTAACAATGGTTATTATATTGCATATTGTTATCTTCAAAGTAGGTGCTCAGATTACCAGATATAGGCATGTAAGACTGATCAGACAATGTAAGCACTTTCAATGAACTGAACTAATAGAAATTAGTAGCACAGTTATCTTAGCTAATATATACATATATTCCTTTTTTTCTCCCTTCTTCCATCCTAGTTTCTATTTCCTCTTTGAGTAGTTTCTTTCCCTTTCACAATATCTCTTACACCTTTTGGATCTTATTTACTCTTTCAGCTTCTTACACGTGTGTCGGGTTTATTTCACCTATGTATGGTCTCTAGTTACATTCATTTACCTATAAAACCTTCGAATTTATCTTTCTTTACAGCTGAGTAATACTCCATTGTATAAAAATACATCTTTTTTATCCATTCCTTGGCTGATGGGCATTTGGCTTGTTTCCAAGATTTAGCTATGACAAACTGTGCTGCTCTAAACATGGTGCACATATATTGCTGTGGTATGATGTTTTTCATTCGTCTGGGAAAATACCCAGAAGGGGAACAACTGGGTTGAATGAGACCTCTAATCCTAGTTTTTTGAGGAACCTCCACACTGATTTCCACAATAGCTGCCCCAGTCTACACTCCCACCAACAGTGGAGAAGGGTTCCTTTTTCCCCACAGCCCCGCCAGCATTTGTTACGGGTTGATTTTTTTTGATGACAGCCATGTTTTCTGGGGTGAGGTGGAATCTTAGCCTTGTTTTAATTGGCATTTCTCAGATGACCAATGTGGAACATTTTTTCATGTATTTATTTGCCATTTGTGTTTCTTCATCTGAGAAGTGTGTACTCATCTCAGATGCCATTTTTGGACTGGGTCTTTGAATTTTAGGCAGACCTCCTTTCAAATAGTGGCTAAAACCAGGGCTGAGATAGGACAAGCTGAATCTTTAACAAATTAGGCCAAAGCCATAAGCAAAAAGAAAAAAAACAGGGGCACTTGCAAAATGGTCAGTCTGACTTTTGCAGCTTCCCTGGTCGAGTTGTTGATGTCAGAACGGAGTGTGGCAGCCACCTGCACTGGTCGAGCAGGGTGTGCAGGGCAGAAGTCCAACACGCACGGGTGCTACTGGACAGCAAAGCATGAGTGGGAGCCCGAAAGCCCATTTATGTGCCTCTTGCCTTTGCAGGTCTCGAGTCCCTACGAGACAGTGCCCACTCTACCCCGGTGCGCTCATCGTCCCACGGGGACACCTTCCTGCCTCACGCGAGGAGCAGCCGAGCAGACAGCAACGAGCGAGTAGCTGTGATTTCGGACGAGGCCTACAGCCCCGCAGACAGTGTGCTGCCCACCCCTGTGGCCGAGCACAGCCTGGAGTTGATGCTGCTCTCCCGGCAGATCAATGGAGCCACCTGCAGCATCGAGGAGGAGAAGGAGTCTGAAGCCAGCACCCCAACTGCGGCAGAGGCAGAGGCGCTGGGAGGAGAGCTGAGGGCCCTGTGTCAGGGGCATGGCAGGCCAGAGGAGGAACAGGTGAATAAGTTTGTTTTAAGTGTCCTCCGTTTGCTCCTTGTGACCATGGGACTCCTCTTTGTTTTGCTCCTTCTCCTGATCATCCTTACCGAGTCTGACCTTGACATTGCCTTTTTCCGAGATATCCGCCAGACCCCCGAGTTTGAACAGTTCCACTATCAATACTTTTGTCCCCTCAGGCGATGGTTTGCCTGCAAAATCCGCTCAGTGGTGAGCCTGCTCATTGACACCTGAGAAGGCAGGACTCCTCCCAATAACTAGCCAGGTGGACGCAGGAGCCCGGCTACCCCCCCAGCAAGGGGACCATCGCGGAACCATCGGCACACACACCAAGTCCTCTCATGCCTCAGAGCCCACTGCAGCCTAGGAGGGGTGTTCCCAGGAGAAGAAAGGGATAGGCGCAGGCCCTGTCCACAAAACTGGGAAAACTCATTTTCTCCAGAGTTTCTCTCAAGAAAGACTCAGCAACCTATTTCTCATCCTTCGATTTGCAGGATAATTTTTGGTTTTGAATTTTGATTTTTCATAGATGTTATTTTGAAAGTATCAAATAAAAATAATTTATTTTACTATTACTCATTATCCCAGTGGTGTCCCCTAGCAGATGGAACGCTAACTGAAGACCAGAGAGCTGTTGTCCTCTGTGTCCCGCAGCAGCTTTCCAGCTGGTGCCACCGGGTCCGGGGAGACGCCGACCTGCAGCCGTAGCGGGGCAGGCCAGGGGTCCGCACGGTGGAGACTAGGTTTTCTTGCCAGAGAGAACTTTTAAAAAAATTAAACATCCGTGTAGAATGATTAAATGGAAAGTTGCTTCTTACGATGGTCTGAGTTGGATTTTTTTTTCCTTTTGTTTTTTCAAATCTGAGCGGAGTGGGCATCTGAAGGGACCACCGCCAAGCCAGCAGCAGCAGGGGTAGGGTAAGTCTGTCCCCTTAGACTAGAGCCCAGTGGCCTCACCATGTCATGAACAAGACTCTGTGATGTTCTCTGAAGAACCTCAAGACGTGAGAGAGTTCCAGGGCGGGAAATGAAGGCAGTGGTGCCAGAGAGGGTGCTGTCAGAGATGTCGCACAAAGTAGTTACAGACGCCAGAGCTAAGGGACCTGAGAAGGCTGGGGTGCAGAGCAGTGCTTACTTTGTATACAATGTGCCCCCCAACAAAAGACTGTCTCCATTTATATTTTAACAGCAAAATGTTATTTTCTTATCTCTTCATATTTTGTTTTTACTTTATGGATTAAGAAAATAGAGCCTGATGAACTAAACGATGCAAGAAACTGATCCTGAGACTGGAAAGCGTCAGAGAATAGGATTCCAAGATCAACACACAGCCTTGGAAGGGACCAAGAAAAGAATCTCTAAATAGGATTTCTAAGAGATGCTACAAAAGACAGAAGGTGACGGTGGCAGAGACCAACACTTAGATGTAGAAATGCTGCCCCCTAGGGTCACCCTCTGCGCTGGGAAATAAGTTCTAGAATGGCACCTGCCATCCAAGCTGAGGGACGGTAGCCTGGGAGCTCAGAGAGGCACAGGGACACCAGGGGCGGGTGGGACGCGAGCTCCCTCGGCCTGAGCTCTGCAGCACTTCAAGCCAGTCACACACAAGGTCTTGTTCTCATCTCAGGGAGAGATTTGTGTCAGCCAGGCCTGAGGACTTTTAAGGATGGTCAGTGGACACTCGAGGCCCACAGAAGTGAAGCACCTCCCAACACTGTATGATAATGGATGGGCCCAAAGGCAGAACAGGATGCATCACCTATAGATCTGATCTCCCCCAATGTGTCCCCCCAGATGGCAGAACCTTGTGCATGTCCAGAAGACAGCAGCTACAAACACGTAAGTGGGGGCAGGGGTTGTATCATTTTAAAGAAAGTAAAGTTACCCTTTGCATCAAGAGGTCAGTAAACTCCCCTGAAAAGCGCCAGATAATAAACATTTTGGTTTTGTGGGCCGTGCTCCGTTCCAACTACGCAGTTCTGCCATCATAGCACAAAAACAGCCACAGGTGAAGCATACACAAAGTGAACATGGCTGTGCTCAAATAAGGCTTGATAAAAATAGAAGTAGGCTGGATTTGGCCTGGAGGCTGTAATAAGCCAACCCTGATGGAGACAATAAAGCTGACCATATGTCAGCAGAAGAGGGTCGCCTCTGCTCCATTTCTGGCATGTGTTACAGACCCAGGACGGTTCCCCTGGGAACCGGGGCTGCTTGTTTACAGGGTGCTCCAACAACCAACCAGCAAAGATGCCAGCAGCCGAGATAAGCCAGAGCAAGCGCGAGAACACTAAAATGCGGCAAATCTAAGAACGGAGGTGGGCCTCTGATCATCCCCGTGCCACCAACGTTTGGGCAGAATCACAAACATCTATGTACCAAGTGACAGCAGAAACCAAGGGAGATCCTTGTAGATTAGGGATCAGTTAAAACCAACTAGCCACTGCCACTTGTCATCTACAGAGCGAAGGCTTTATTTAACACAGGACTAAAGTGAGAAATAGACCCAGAGATGGAAAGGCTGCCAGGAGATGGGGGCTGGGGTTAGCGTGGATCTCCACCGTCTTATGCAACATAGCAGGTGACCTTGTAGCGTAGCGCTCCTACCTCAGTCAGTAGAACACAGTCTCTCTGCAGTGAGTGATTCTCGCCTACCCACACGGGAGAGACGCGTAGCCCTGCGTGTGCTTCTCGTATCGAGTTGTGATAGTACAGTAGTCCACGTTCCAGCAGCCCTACAGAAACATTTGGGACATTTGTTCTTTCTAGGGCTTATTCCAGAAAATATGGATAGAGAAACTTCCTTCACTTCGTTTTTCATATAGTGCTTGAATAACAAACCTTTGTTGGCAACTAGTCTTTTTGGTGTCTCCTCACCATTAAAAGTTGTTCAAGTTTTTAATCTGGTTTTACTGTGTTCTATTGTCTCTTTGTTTTCTCTCAAAATTAGTTCTGTCTCACTGTAGAAAAAGAAATCGTTTCCGTCCTGTCCTCTATCAGAGGAAATAACTCTTACTGAAGAATAATGTACCACAGCTTGAAGCAGTAGAGGGTAAACTAACACAAATGTGAATTTCTTAGTTTCACTTACATAGTTGTTAACCTTTCATGTGCCAAAATATCTTAAATTACATTTTCCTTCAAAACAATGTACCTTTTTTCTACATGCAGTATGTAGTTAGCATAAAATCACTGGTGCCATGAAGATTATTTTTAAACTTAAATAAATATTTAAATACCATGGAGAGTGGGCTCTTTTTTTAACTCTATAGCTTGTCTCACTTTATCAAATGTTACTCGCACACAGGTAAAAGGGTACCGGTGGGATTCACTCAGCCAGCTGCTGTTCACAGCTAGGATCATAGAAAATAACGTTGTGCTTCTATCTGTTCATTATCGCCTCCCGCCCCACTGAGAAGCTACAAGTGGGGAATGATTTCAAAGATGAACTGGTCCTCATTTTTCTGAGAAGGAAAACCAAGCAGGTTAAATGATTTTCCCAAGATCATGCAAAAGTGTTTGCTGATGGAGGATTTAAATTTTTGTCTCCAAAGCCCCAAACTCTTCGCTTTCGTGGAGAGTTCCCTGCAAAATCTCTGTGACAAGGAAACTCAGTGGCCAGAATGCTGCAACAGGACCGAAGAGCTCACGCCCTGTTCATTCCTGATCATCTGTAGCCACTCCTCGCCTGGCCACGGGTCTAGTCTGACCATCCCACACAAAATGAGAACTATCTGCTTTGCTGAAAGTCACACAGCACAAGGCGTCCCTCGAACAGCTCCAGAGGAGCGCAAGCTTACATGTACATGCAGGAGAAAGATCACAGAGGCCACGCTGAAGCACACCACGGGGAGGGGGCAGCCGTAATCCGCACAATTACAGAGCCCACACCGCTGTAAACCTCTCCAGAAGTGCCTTTCACTACAGATGACAGCGAAAGCGTGTCCTACGGGAGACAAGTTTCCCTTATGTGCTTCCTAGATTTACATAATTACACCATTATAAAGCTTATCACCAAGAAGCAAGTCCCTATTCTCCTTCCTGCATTCAAGAAGATATCACTCTATTAAGTGACACTGGATAAAAACAGCAGAGTTTATGAAGCTGCAATGGCAAAAGAAACCACAAAAGTGAGAAACGCTGAGAACATGCTGTTCATTGCAGGGGCCGGGCACCTACTGCCAAGTATGATAGGGATCGGAGAGTAGTTAGCGTCTTAAAGAACAATTCCCAGCTGAGCAGGGCAGCCCACTCCTGTAATCCTGGTACTCATAAGAGGCTGAGGCAGAAGGATCCCATGTTGCCCAATCTGGGCAACTCAGTGCCTCAGTGAGACCCAGCCTCAAAGTGAAAAAGGGGCTGCTGCCACAAAGGGAGGTAAACTGAGACACTCAGAGTGAACGGGTACAACTTGGGACCCTAGTATCAAATAAGAAACACAAGTTTAAGTATTACATGGTTTCTTCTATGTAAGAAACTCAATATATAGATGATAGGTGAGATAGATGACAGATGGACGGTGCAAAATAGAAGATAGCTAAATAAGTAGGGAAACTTTCAAATGGGGAGGAACCAAGAGCTGGAGGGAATGGAAGAGTAGGAGATGAAAAAAAAAAAGATGTGTTATGTACCTACACCAACTCCCCACAATCAATGTAATACACATATATATAAAAATGTTAAAATGAATTAAATATTGCTAATAAAAATGTAAAAACTAAAAAGGGTGATGCAGCTCAGCGTTAAGGTCATGGGTTCAATCCCAAGTATTGCAAACAGTAATTCCCACAGAACTAACCAGTCTAAAATCTGTGAAATTAATTGGTACCGAAAAGGGAAGAAATTTAAGCCTCTCGAGATGGTTTAAATGTCTCAGCCAGGCAGGGAGGTAGCCCAGTGGTAGAATGCTTGCCTAGCACACTCGATGGCCCAGTCTACTTACCAGTACTGCCAAAAAAGTACATGCACTGCGACTCAGGCCTGCTTGTCGGGACTTCCCACCTCGTAACATTTCCTTCGCACTTACCAATCCCTTGATCACATCAATTAGGAAAGCAGAGAATGCCCACTTCTTATAAAGACACACAATCTAACAGCAAACACCTCAGAACACTCAGATTTTAATCACATAGAAGAAAATCACTGGGGAAAAAATTATTCTTCAAGAAAAATAACCATCACTTTATTTCTGATATACAATTATGAAAAGATATTTCCTTTAATCCACACATAGTGCTGAAGCTATTTACAAAGCTTTCAGTAGTACTTCTGACAGTGAACAGTGGAGAAGTTGATCGATGTCACACATACCAGCCACCGATTTAGCAGCACCCCTCCCCAACAACAGACACCGGGGTCACCATAACTTCTGAGAAGAAACAATTTCAGAAATATCAAAAAAAAAGAAATATCAAAAATGATGAATATGTCAGAACATTTCCCCAAAATATGAGTCAAAATAAAAGTATTCACATAACAAGTTGCTGAATCTCCTCTGGAATTGAAAGACAGGCACATATAAGGCAATCAGAGACATTAAGGCAGTAAGCTTTTACTTTTAACAAAAAAATACATTTTACATCAGAAATACATAAACATACACGCCTACATATTTATGCATATGAAACTGTTTCACCAGACAATATTTATTCTAATCATGTTTTCTGTTCTTGTGGCATTTGTTTGGAGACAAAGAGTCCCACTATGTAGTCTAGGCTGTCGTTGAACACAGTTTCCTGCCTCAGCCTCCCAAGTGTTGGCATTACAGGTGTGCACCACCACACCTAGCTTCCCTCTCATTTTTAAACACTAGCCCTGAAGAGCTAAGCTGCTTCTCTGGAACACTGTCTACAGGCAGACGGGTGCTGGAACAGGGTTCTGAACCCTGTGCCTCAGAGCCCTGGAATCCTGGGCTGGGTCGTGGCAGCTCCCCGCACAGATCCTGCCTGCAGTGAACCAGGCTCCCATCAATTACCTGAGGACGTCACTCGAGGTTTCACTGAGAGGCTGGGCGCACAAAGAAGTTCTCAGATACAAAAACTAGGTTTCTAAATCACTGAGTTAGATGACCTTTTAGGACCCCTTCCAATATATGGATCTAGAAATAAATAATTCACTTCAAACTGTAAAACAAACCACAAATCTATCTATATATCACTACAGAATCTAAACCGTATCACCAAAAAAGTTAATACCAGTCACTCAGAGCTTTACAATCTGTCGTGCTCGAGTCTCTCACCACGCTGCCTAATGAAAAGTGCTGATGGCCTCCGACCTCTACTCAGAGTCCCTGCCCATCCACAGGAACAGCTCCGAGGCTTCTGTTTTACTAAAAGTACATTCTGCTCAGTGCTTTGTTTTTTGTGTTTTTCTTTTTGTTTTGTAGTACTAGGGACTGAACTCAGGCAGGACTTTTGCCCTGAGCTATATCCCCAATACTTTATTTTTTAAGACAGTCTTACTAAGTTGCCCAGCCTGGAGAACTGCTAAAACTTGCAATCCTCCTGCCTCAGCCTCCCAGTGTCCTGAGATTACAGGTATGCATCACAATATCCAGCCATGGTTCTTATTCATAAAGCAACTATGTATTTACTAATTGTAACACATAACCAAGCACACACATGAAGCCACAGGAATCCCAGGTTCTTTCAACAATGACCAATCTGAATAAACAGGTGAGCCTACGCCAGAAACTCAGAAGCTTCCTGGCTTCATGAAAACATGCAGCCGCCCACTGGAATTCCCGCCGGCCAGGACATAGCGGGTAGGGTGCATGGCATTGATGGAGCACACGGAGCCGAGGCACTCCCCTCGAAGAGAGTGCACGGCCTTTCCTGTCTCGTGGAAGACCTCTACCCGTCGGGGTTGGGCCATGCTGCCAACAATGATGCAATCTTCCTGTTTAGGGTCCCACACGGCCTGGAACCTGGTTAGCCATCTCCCGGTGATAGTGTTGTGCCTAGTCAGGGGAAAGGGGTATTTTGTTCAAGTAAATGCTAAATAACTCAAGGCACAAGGTAAAGGTGACCTTGTTCCTAAACACTAATTTTCTCTTCATGAGAAGTTTTCCACAAGCCTCATCTTGTCTTCCAGTAAGACTATAAAAGCTCAGGACAGAGACAACATCTTCCAGCTCTGGACCTCACTGGTTTGTGCTCAGAGGGCAGCTGATCACAAAAGTCTGTGCCATAATGGGACTTTGGTTTGGTTTAGTTTTTTATTTTTTAGAGACAGTACCACTACATAGTCCTCACCAGGTAATCTAGGCTGGCTCTGAACTCAGGGCAGTCCTCCTGCCTCAGCCTCCCAAGTACTGGGATTGCACGTTTGTGCCACCACGCCCAGCTTTGGTACTTCTTTTGTTCACTGCTCCTAGCTCAATGTACAAGGTAGATTTTTTTGTGGGAAAACCCCCCTTTTTATAAGTATATCTGAAGAGAAGCCCTAAAAATAAACCTATATGCTAGGTTGTTACTTTAACAAAATGTGCTATCTCCTCTATTTATATTCCCCTGATAACCAAACATTTTATATTCCATACAACTTTAACATCAAAAATACATGTAGGACTCTGGAGACAAACGAAAATGATATCCTGAAATGTGTGGGACACAGTGAGAACAGCAAGGCTAGGAAAGCTCAGAGTGATAAATGCTTACCTTAAAAAAGGAAGACCTCACACCAACCAGCTAACTACAGAGCTCAGAGAGTTACCAAAAGAACAAATTAAATCAAAAGTTAGCAAAAGGAAGAACAGAAATAAACACTAGCACTGAAACAAATGAAACAGAGAATAGAAAAACAATAGAAAAACATCAGGTAAACTAAGTGCTAGCTTTTCAAAAAGATCAACAAAAATGATAAGCCCTTAGATAAACATACAAAAAGAAAATTTAAATAAATGAAATCAATGATAGAACAGTACAGTTGATGCTACAGAAATAAAAAGAATTCTAAGAAATACTATGAAGAGGCCAAGGATATAGTTCAGCGGCACAGTACCTGCCTACCAAGCTCAAGGTCGTGAGTTCAATTCCCGGTAACAAAAAAATAAATAAATAAATAAAAAAGAATTATACACAGGGCCAGGGATATAGGCTCAGCAGCATAAGCGCCTGCCTGGCAAGTGCAAAGTCCTGAGTTCGATTCCCGGTACCAAAAGAAAAAAAGAATTATATCAAACTGGATAACCTAGAAGGAATGAACAAATTCCTAGAAGCACAACTGTTTATTTAGGACTTGTTCCTAAATAAACAGAAAATCTAAACAGACATATAATTAGAAGTTTGAAGCAGTAATCAAAATCTCCCAACTGATGAATGTAATCACTATGTACTACAAACATATACACCTAATAAAAATACCCCCCCACCCCATCCCCCACCAAGCCCAGGGCATTATGGCTTCCCCGAAGAATTCTACCAAACACTGTAAGAACAGCAGTGCTCCTTAACGGGCTTGCAGGAACCAAGGAGGAGACACGCCCACACTCATTGTTTGAAGCCTGCATTAACTGTGATAACAAAACCAAAGAAAAACACGAGAGAAGAACTATAGACTATTATCTTTAATGCATACTGATTCAAAAACCCTCAACAAACAGCAAACCAAACTCAACAACACATTCAAAGGATGATAGATACACTGTGATCAAATGGGATGACTCACTGTAACAAAAACCAACATAACATACCACGCTAGCAGAATAAAGGACAGAAAAACACACAATCATCCGAAAGGAGGCAGTAACACCCCTTCAAGATAAAAATACTCAATAAGCCTGGCATGGTGGCGCATACCTTTGATCCTAGCTACTCAGGAAGGTGAGGCAGGAGGCTCACAAATTCAAAGCCAGCCCAGGCAACTTAGCGAGATCCTATCTCAAAATAAAAATTGGGAGGAAAAGGGCAGAGGTGTAGCTCAGTGGCAGAATTCTTGCCCAACATACATGAGGCCCTGGGTTCAATCCTCAGTACCACCAAAAAAAAAACAAAACAAAAACAAAACAAAAACATCATATAATACAAGGAAACTATCTCACTAAAACAAAGGTTATGTAAGAAAAGCCCACAACTGCCTGGTGCAATGGCACATGCCTATAATCCCAGTATTCCGGGGGCCGAGGTAGGAGGATCACTGTGAGTTCAAGGCCAGCCTGGGCTACATAGCAAGAACACTGTCTCAAGAAACCAAAACAAGGGAAAAAAAAAAGAGAAATTAGAAGAGGAAAAGCCCACAACTGGCACACTAAGTAGTGAAAGACTGAAATAGTTTCCTCTAAGATCAGGAATGGGCAAAGCTGCCCTCTCTCACTACTTGTATTCAATACAATACTGAAACCTAAACCAGAACAATGATACCAAAAAAAAAAAAAAAAGACAATGGGGAAGGGCAATTATCTCCGCAAATGACATGACATTTCATGTAGAACACCCTAGAGTCCATACATTTAAAAAAAAAAACACTTTAATAATTTCAGCAGTTACAGGCTACAAAATAAAAGTCAGTGTATTTAAAACAAAGGCCACTGTGCCCTCTCTTGCATGGCGACCCACCCTCACACTACAGTGTGCAACTTCTTTTCCTACTTTTACTTGGCCCAAATTTGCTCTGCGGAGCCTGTTTCTTTTTCTACTTTCAGTAAAACTTTGCTATAAAAAAACTTAAAAGAGCAATATAAAAGATAATAAAAACCAGGAGATAAATCTTTTGCAAAAGGAAAGAATCTCTAGAGAGAAGAGGATGAAAAACCATTAAGATGTGTTATGTACATGTACCAACTCCTCAATGTATTATAAGCATGCACTAATAAAAATTAAAATGTTTTCAGAATCGGTATATTTAAAACAAGTGTGGTGGCATCTGCCTGCCAGTGAGGGATCTAGGTTCAAGCTCCCGCATGGGGTGGGGGCAGGGGATGGGGACAGAACAAACTTCATACACATGCCCAGGAGCAGATGGAAGAGGGCAATCAAAGAAAAGAAGCAGGAAGCCACCAAAGCCCAGTAGAAATAGGCACAAAACACAGTGCATGGTGAGACTTCTCTGCAAGAGAGCAGTTACAATCTTCTCTAATACGGTAACCTGAGTAATTCAGGTCAGAATAAGTCATTAACCTTAACCAAAAATAGCCTCCACTTTTACAGAACAGAGATTAACACAGACTGGAGCTCTTTACAGGGAATCTGGAGGCAAGAGCTCTTCCACAGGAAACTGGCAAGCTAGGGCACTTACAAGGTATGGTCAAAAGATACATGGGGTTTAAACTTTTTTACATCTGCTGTAAAAGACCTAATGCCAGGCCTGGTGTGGTGGTGGCACACGCCTATAATCCCAGCACTTGGGAGGCTGAGGCAGGAGGATTGCTGCAAATTTAAGGCCAGCCTGGGCTACACAGTGAGTTCAAGGCCAGCCTGGACTACA
>NW_004955416.1:10327875-10329869 GCF_000276665.1 Chinchilla lanigera | reverse complement strand
TTCCTGAGTGTCATTAATTACAATACTGTGACTACCCTGATGTCCTGAATTGATTCCAAAACTTGACTTTTAACCGGACGTGGTGGTGCACTCCTGTAATCCTAGCATGCATGAGGCTGAGGCAGGAGGACTGTTGTGAGTTTGAGGTCAGCCTGGACTACACAGTAATTTCAAGGCCAGCCTGAACTACATAGCAAGACCCTCTCTAAAAAACAAAGAAACATACAAGTTGATTTTTCATAGTTATTTTGACTTTGAAGAGCCAGAAATCCTAAAATGCCTGCTCTTGTGAATGAGCTGGATGAGCAAGTAGCAGAAAATGTGCGCCCCCCCACCTCCCAGCCAGTATACCTTGATTTGTTACTTGCTCAGGTAAGTTCCTGTTCCAGATCCAGCTGCTCCTGTCTCTTAAAAAACAGCTGCTCACTGTGGCATAGCTCGTCACTATGATGCACATTATATAAACCAATCCCCAACTGACAAACCATTCTGCCTCTGTACTTCCTGCTTGCTTATCCCATATAAGCCCTAGACCACCAGAGATCAGGGCCTCATATTCCAGGAAATGATCCCAATCAGTGCTGAGATCATTTCCTGGAATGTGCATCGTAGTGACCAGCTATGCAAATAATACACAAAGGTATATCCACTTTGTAGTTTTGTTTTTTGTTTTTTTTTGAGACAGGGTCTTGCTGTGTAATTCAGGCTGGCCTTGAACTGACGATGGAGCGCCGGCTGGCCTCGAACTCCCAGCAATCCTCCTGCCTCAGCTTCTGGTGCTAGGAATTCAGACATGCCACCACACCTGGCTGTGAAATATTTTAAGCCCTAAAAGCAAACAGCTTCCAACCCAGTTAGCCTTAGTTTGGTCTTAGCATCTAGTAGCTGTTGGATGAATTTTTCTTGTTCTCTTACTGTTTCTCTGAGTAATTTGTAGTAATTTACCATTCTATCCTCAATTTCAGAAACTGTCTGCACATTGGTCACTTCTGCAGTTTACGAATTCTGTACAATTTTTTATCTTCAATATTACTTTCTGACTCCTTTTGTGGAGTCTATATCCTGAGTAAATTTGCCATTCGTGTTTTCAAACACTTTGGCCAGCTCTTCCAATTTTTCATTTCTTTCATATCCATACTGGCTGTTCTGTATGTTAGTTCTGTTATTTTCTGGCTTATGTTCTCTTTGAACTTGCCAATCAGTGCTAATGCTGGGAGTTTGAGGCCAGCCGGGGCTCCATCGTCAGTTCAAGGGCAGCCTGAATTACACAGCAAGACCTTGTCTCAAAAAAAAAAAAAAAACCCAAAGAAAAGAAACTAAAAAAACAGCAACAATCCAAACCCAAAGCTAATTTAAAAAGGGAAATCATAAAGATCTGGGAAGAAATTAATGAAATTGAGACTCAAAAAAAAATTAACATATCAGAGAGCTGTTTCTTTGAAACAATAAACAAAGTAGATAAACAGCCAAATTTACCCAAAAAAAAGAGGACTCAATACAATTAGAAATGAAATGAAAAAGGCAAAATCACAATGGACACCACCAAAATCCAAAAATTCATTAGTAACTATTATGAATATCTGTATTCCAACAAACTAGAAAATCTTGAGGAAATGGACAAATTTCTAGACACATAAAATTATCAAAACTGAACACAAAAAATTCTGAACAATCCAGTAATAAACAATGAAAATGAGTAATAAAAAGCTTACCAACTAAGAAAAACCCAGGACCTGATGGACTCACTGCTGAATTGTACAAGATATTTAAGGAGGTCACAACACCAATATTTCTCAAACTCTTTAATGAAACTGACAGAGGAGTGCTTCCAAACTCATGAAGCCAGCATAATTCTGATCCCAAAACCAAAACAAAGACCTAACTAAAAAAGAAGAGTTTCCTTAGCAAATGGTGCTGGGAAAACTAGTTCTCCATACACAGAAGATTGAAGCTGGACCCATATCTCTCACCATCTATAAACTAAAATAAAAATA
>NW_004955416.1:10320834-10326100 GCF_000276665.1 Chinchilla lanigera | reverse complement strand
GGAGGCTGAGACAGAAGGACTGTTGAGAGTTCGAGGCCAGCCTGTGCTACAAAGTGAGCTCAAGGTCAGCCTGAAATGCATAGTGAGACCCTGTCTCAAAAAGACAACAACAAAAAATAATAATAATAATAATAATAATAATAGTAATAAGTAAATATAAAAAAAGAAAGATGACTTCGAAACTGTTTCAAAAAGTGACAAGAATGAAGGGATAAGTATGTTCCAAGTGATGGCAAGTATTCTGAGGGGGACTGATGGCAGTGTGTCTTTTACTGTAGTAATTTTTTAAATTTAAACCTTTACTATACAGTTTGATCACCCCTTGTATAGTATGCACCACAAAAAGAGGGGAGATTAAAAATGGCAGAGAAAATGCAAGCAGCAAAACACAGCCTCTACGGGACCTAGAATTGAGACACCTGGAAAACAACTTAGCAGTGAGCAAAAGAAGTAGAGCTCCAGGAGTCAAGGAAGAGTCAATAGGAAAACTAGAAACCACAAAAACTAGAGAAACTGAAGCCAATGCAGAGAAAATAACTAAGCAGTCTAAACACTAAGCTTGGCTCTCAGGGAAAGGTTGACTCTGAAGCACAAGGTAAGCCTGAAAAGGGCTGGTACCCCAAAATGAACAGTGACCTGACAGTGCTAGCCCCCCATGAAAACTCACAGTTATTTTAAGCTATTAATACAATGTAGAATTCTCCTCTGAAAGTGATTGCTTCACGTGGCAGGCTAAGGTTGGAGGAGAAATCCACTGCAGTGCCACTATATTAGAGTGACTTGTCAGGACCCATTTTGGAAAGGGGCTTATTTTAAGAATGAGCTATTCCAGAAATCCTAAATCAGAGAGAAAAACTACACTTCAGGGTCTCCAGGGCCATCCTACCGCACTGACTGGGTGGTAGACAGCCACAACAGACAGGAGAAGGAGCAGGCTAGTCACAGACACTCTTGAGAAATTTAAACAGCAGTCAGCTCAGCCTGGGAAGGACACAGCAGTCCCGCTCTGTGGAGAGCAGCCAGGCTGGTTTTCTGAGGAGGGCTGGGTAGGAAAGTGCTCACATCAAGCCCAAGGGACTTCCCTTGCTGCCTACTGCCAGCAGAGTTCAGTGGTGTGTTTGCTTCTCCTGTCTCCCAACATAATCAGGGACACCTCAGCTTGGATACTTGTCACAACAGGCCCCAGCTGTGATGCACCACCCCATCCTTGAGGGGAAACTACTCACCCAAACACAGGAAGAATTTCTTAGACTAGTTTCTCCTTTTGCTGTTTGTTTTGCTTTGTTTCATTTTACTTCTTTTGTTCTTTGTTTTTGTTCTTTTTTATTTGTCTTTTCTTTTACTAATTTACCTTTTTCTGTAACTTTTCCCTAATTATATTTCTTTTGTTTAATTGGATTTTTGTCATACTTTTGTTCAACAAGTTTAAAGAAACAAAAAATAACTGAGGTTAACAAGACGAGGGCTGGGGATTTAGCTCAGCGGCAAAAGCGCTTGCCTGGCAAGCGCAAGGTCGTGAGTTCGGTTCCCGGTACCGGAGAAAAACCAAAACCAAAAAAAAAAAAAAAAAAAACAAGACGAGACATAAGTGGAAAAAAAAAGACATAAATGACTACTTCAGTAAGGAAGTAGAAAGTATGAAAAGAAAACACGCAGAAGTAGATCATATGAAGACTTCAATGGAAAGCACGGGGAGCAGATTTACCCAATGTGAGGACAAGTGACAGAAATAGAAGACAAGGTGGTAGATGTAGTGGATCATAAACTCAGTGTTACTCCCAAAACAACAAGACACCATAGAAACTGGATCCAACCATCACTACATGATTAACAAAACAGAAAAACCCCACGGAATTATAAGACTGGAACAGCCAGCATAAGATGGGCCACAGTCAGAGTGGCAGCCATGGTCCAGGAGGCGGTAAGGACGACAAGAGCAAGAAAAACAAATATGAACCTCCTGTACCAACTACAGTGGGGGAAAGAAGCAAATAAAGGGACAACATGCGCCAGCAGACTGCCACTAGTAACACTTCACTCAGTGCTGCTTAAAATTACTGAAGTTAGAATTAAAGACTGCCTTCCCACAGAGAGTTCATTACAAATAAGAAGCCTCCAAAGCCTTCTAACTCCCCAAAGAGTGATCTCACAAACACTAGAATAGAGGCAAGGAACTCAAAAATCAATGGTCAAAATGTTTAAAGAGATAAAAGAAAAAAACATATAAATAAATGCATAAGATGCTTAATGAGCTCATAGAGGATTTAATTAAACAGACAAATCAAACAAAAAAATGTAACAAAGGGGCCAGGGATATAGCTCAGCAGCACAGTGCCTGCCTGGCAAGCACAAGGTCTTGAGTTTGATTTCCAATACACACACATACAAAAACAAAAAGCAACAAAGAAACATCAGAGTTAAACCATACCACTGAAACAATGAATTTACAGATTGCCTATAGAATGTTTCGTTCAACAAAAATAAAATACACACTTTTCTCAGCAGTTCACAGAACTTTTTCCAGAACAGACTACATCTTAGATCATAAAGCATGCTTAAATAAATACAAAAGAATTGAAATAATTCTCTGCATACGAACGGATTAAAACAAAATGAAGCTAGACATCAACAGCAAAAGCAGCCAATGAAACTATGCGAATACATGGAAGTTAAATATTACACTATTGAATAATCAATGGATCACAGAAGAAATCAGGGAAGAAATAAAAAATGGAAGCAAAACATACCAAAACCTATGAGATATAAAGAAAGCAGTTCTAAGAGGGACATTTATAGCTGCGAATACTGTACATACATAAAAAGAATACACCAATCCCAAATAAATAACCTAATGATGCTGCTCAAGGTCCTAGGAAAAAAAAAAAAAGAACAAGCCAAATCTGAAACTAGTAGAAGGAAATAAATGGTAAGAATCAGAGTAATGACATTGAGCCTAAAAAACAAATACACAAAGGAACAGTCAATCAAAAAGTTAGTTGTTCTTTAAAACAACGGGAAGACAGCCTGGAAATAGGGGCAGAAGGGAAGTGGGGAGAGAAGGCTAAGTAAAAAGAATCAGAATGTGATACGTATATGTACAAGTTCCCCCGCAATTAATGTATTTACTATGTATCACAGACAAATACACTAATAAAAAAGGGGGAAAAGCGATTCAGGCCTGCTCCTTCTCTGTGACAAGCAGACATCTGATGTATGCAGTGCAGGGCCCACGTCCTCACATATGGAAGCTTACCTGATGGAGGTGAGGAGAGGTATCTGGGAAGACACACAGCTGCTGTCAAAGATCCTGCAAAACAAAGATCAAGAATGGAATAACATACTCTTAATTATTCCATAAAAACGTTTGGAAAGAACACACATGTATGTAAGAAGACACTCACTGGTTTGTGGCAACCAGATTCTAAACTCAGCTGATATATTTAATAAAACTTTTAAGGTAGCCGGGCATGGTGGTGCACCCCTACAATCCCAGCACTCGGGAGGCTGAGGCAGGAGGATCGTTGTGAGTTCGAGGTCAACCTGGGCTACAGAATGAGCTCAAGGCCAGCATGAACTGTATAGCAAGACCATGTCTCAAAAAAGAAAAAGAAAAGAAAAAAAACTTTTAAGGTATATATAAAATTCAGCACTTATGATGTGGACATAATCTATTTAAATGCTCTCACCCCAAACTTAAATGAACATTCCAAAGTAACAGTCAGGACCCCACAACTATATTCAGATACATAGCAATATGACACATACATTAAAAATGCAGTCTGAAAATGCAAACTTATCTACAAGTTCAGTGCATGTGCCAAAAGTGATTTCCCTATGACAGCCATCAGGTGAGGGTCTGACAGTGCTGTCCAAGGTGGTGCAGAGATTAAAAAAGAAAAGCACTCACGCAGAGGTGTCCAGAGGCCCTGCGGAGTACCCTGGCAGGAGAAAAGCACACTTCTCACCACATCCTCCCCTCTGCAACAGTTTCTGGGCAGTTTCCAGGCATGAGACTCTAGTGAGAGCTTCTTGCCTAATTAAATTACTAGAAAGCAAAATTACTAATGGTTACTGTAACTGAGAGGGAAATTAAAATTTTAAATAAAGCCTGCCAAGAATGCCTGCCAAAACCAGATGTATGTGTCCAGACAAGCCTGATAATGGGACATTTCTTCCTTTGTGTAAGCCATGCCTGTTTACTTAACTGACGGCCCTGCAATGTAACCTGAGGTATTTAAACTCCCTTAGCAACCCATGATGTCACACAACCCTCCAATCACAATGCACCAAATCTGTCTTTGTATCTCCCTGCTTGCTGTCCCTACAAAAGTCCCAAAACCCTGCCAGGCAGGGCTCTGACTCTGTGGGAGAGATGCCAGTCAAGCCCACCAGTATAAACTGCCTCCTAAACCTTCTTGGTGCCATTTCTTCCCGTGTTTGGTCTGTTTTCTGTAACATAGCAAGACTGAACCTTATAGTGTAAATAAACAGGAATGGGACAAATGGGCAGCTCTTGAGAAAAAGGAAACTGTTTAGGTAGAAAGAGACACAGAGATGCCATTCCTTCCATGGTGACTGACTGTTCATCTCTCAGTGACACTCACAGACTCTGAGAAACTAATGGGGCACCAGGGACACACTTCAGACCAGGCCCTTCCCTAGCAGAAATGAGGGGCCATTCAGAGCCTGGCCTATGGAACACATTCACACATACCTAAACGTGAATTAATAATAAATGCACTCTGAATTCATATAAGGTAAAACTCCCAAACTGAGAAGAATTCGCAGTTTTACACAAAACTGGAAATTCTAGACAAAAACAAAGAAAACAAAATCATTTGCCATTGTGACTGCATTAACATTCTCTACCTTGTTTTCCCCCTTTGTGTTCAAGAGAGGGCATCTCACTACATTGCCCAAGCTGGCCCTGAACTTTGGGTCTCAAGCAAACCTCCCACCTGGGCCTCCCAAGTAGCCACGACTACTGGCATCTCCACATCTCTTTTTGCTATTCTGAGACAGGGAATCACTGCATAGTGAAGGCTAACCTTGAACTCACTATATAGCCCAGGATGATCCTCCTTCCTTAGCCTCCTGAATGCTAGAATTACAGACATGTGCCACCACAGCTGACTCACATCTCTTAAAATTGACATTATTTTCTATTTTTTGTTCAAGTGACTTTAAAAATCAATTTTTAGGAAGTAACTATAGAAAATAATCAAAGCTAGGGGCTAGGGATTTAGCTCAGCACCTGCCTGGCAAG
>NW_004955416.1:10312071-10313157 GCF_000276665.1 Chinchilla lanigera | reverse complement strand
AGCACTCAGGGGCCTGAGGCAGGAGAAGCACCTCAAATTCCATGCCAGCCAGAGCTACACAGTGAGTCCAAGGACAGTATGAACTATATAGCAAGACCCTGTCTCAAATGTGTGTGTGTGTGTGTGTGTGTGTGTGTGTGTGTGTGTGTATACATACACACACACACATATAAAAAAGCTGGGTGTGGTAGCACACACCTGCAATCCTAGCACTTGGCAGGCTGAGGCAGGAGGATTGCCATGAGTTTGAGACCAGCCTGATCTACCTAGTGTCTCAAAAAAAAAAAGAATACAGCTCATTGATCTTTGGGAACCTACATATGGCTGCAAAGCAGCAACACTAGCAATTAAATAGGAAAAGCAATAAGCAAACTTTCTGGTTTACTGACAGTAGCTACAGACCCTTCAGATTTCTTAAAAACATGTCTACCCTCTCAGTTTACCTCAGCTTACAATCTGCACACGTGGACACCACTCTGTTACCAGTAACAGGTGAGAAGTAGGCGGAAGCAATGCTCTTCGTGTGTTCAGTCAGAGAGATCAAAGGTTGACTTGCCCTGGAATTCAGGTGCCTGGCATCATAAACATGAACATCCCTGTGGTAGAGAAATAATGATCAATGTCATCACAGTGCATGCAATGTGTTGTAGAACAGGGCTGAACGTAAGCTAGACACTCAAATATCTGCCCCTCTGAAGAACATTTTAGCGAGCACCCTCTAATCTTTTTAGAGCAACTTCACTTTTTTTGAAATTTTTTTTCTGCACAAATGATTCGCTCAAACATTTTTATACCCAATACTTTCTTACCAGTAAAACACTAGCCAGGCATGTTATCCCAGCACTCAGGAGGCTGAGGCAGAAGGATCACTGCAAGTTCAAGGCCAGCCTCAGCTACATAGTGAGTTCAAAGTCAACCTGAACTACATAGCTAGACCCTATTTCAACAAACCAAACAGCAAAACAAAACAAACAATGAACATTCAAAATCATCAGTCTTTCATTTTTTCCTGTGATAACACTGATAAGACTTTGAAATGTTTCTCTAGAGAAACCACTTTGAAGATATCAATATGTCATACAACAA
>NW_004955416.1:10307755-10311856 GCF_000276665.1 Chinchilla lanigera | reverse complement strand
CCAGCCTGGGCTACAAAGTGAGCTCAAGGCCAGCCTGAACTGTGTAGTGAGACCCTGTCTCAAAAAGACAAAAAAAAAAAAAAAGAAAAAAATTATTTGTAACAATAACTAATGTACCAACAAGTATTGAACTTATTTAGAATTTTAACCACTCCATGGACCCCCAAAGGAAAAATAGTCTACTGGTTTACAAATATAACTGTACAAATGTTACAAAAAGCATTTTTTTTCTTCTCTGATTTCTTGTGATCCACTGGTCATTCAATAATGTATTATTTAACTTCCATGTTTACCTAGTCAGAACTCTCTAACTTCCTATAATAATTTTTTAAACACTGGTACAGATACAAAGTAAAATATTAGAAATATTCCAAAACTATACCAGCTACCTATAAACCAGCAGATATAAAGTAAGTTTCTAGTTGATCTTTAAATCTTTCCAAAAATAAAAGTGCCATAAATGGAGTTATAGGTCATACATAATGTTTTTATTACAATTTTAGGTTTACTCAGAAAACTAAAAGTAAATGAACTTAATGCCAAGGCAAACAAAAATGCAGTTCTTTCAGTACTTTCACTAGTCATTAAATCCAAAAGGGCCTGACACGGTGGAACACACTGTAATCCCAACACTTGGGACATGCAGCAGGAGGATCACCTCGGGTTCAAAGCCAGCCTGCACTACACAGTGAGCTCAAGGCCAGCATGGACTACATAACAAGACTTTGTCTCCAAAAAGAAAAGAGAAAAAAAATCACACTCAAAAGAAGCCACCAAGGCGGGCGTGGTGGCGCACGCTTGTAATCCCAGCTCTTGGGAGGCTGGGTAGAAGGATCACTGTGAGTTCGAGACCATCCTGGGCTACAAAGTGAGCTCAAGGCCAGCTTGAACTGCATAGGGAGACCCTGTCTCAAAAAGACCAAAAAAAACCAAGAAGCCTCCATCAGTGTATAAAGGAGTATATCAGTGTATAAAGGAGAATTATTTGGCCTTTGTGTATTACAAAAGTCAGACGTCTTTGACAACCAAACTAAACCATAACATTTTCTGAAGAACATACCTCAGTCCTGCAGTAATGAAATACTGTCGGTGCACGGGGTGCACATGAACAGTTCTTATCTTTGTCATAGAAGAACTAATAAGCTTCTCATAAGAAGTCCCAGATGTCCGTCTATCCACCAGTGACAGGGTCCCATCCCAGTGTGCTACTAATAAAGTAGCAGCATCCTCTGTCAAGAAGTCAAAGGAAGAGAAGCTCCTGCTCTCATTTCTGTACACCTAACGGTAGAAGTGACAATTAGCTGTCTGACACTTTTCCTTTGAGAAAAGTCAATGCCTAAGTTCTTGATAAAAGAGTTATAAAGCACTTTACCCAAATCACCTCACTTATCTTCCCATTATCCACACAGGAAGCACAGGACGAACTGGAAACCAAGGCAGTGCTCAGCTGTGAGGCTTACCTCCAATCAAATGCCCCATCTACTCATGTCAGGGCCACACCCCAAATCTCAAAACCAATAACCCTCTGTTCCAGACATACCCTCTAAAACTTACTAGGAAATGAACTGTCTGAATTCCATCCAACTGAAATTATATCTTAATATATCAAGTAACTTTGCCAACTAAGTCCAAGATATCTTGTTGACTGTTCATCTGTTCTTGTTTGTTTGTTTGTTTTATTGGTTTTTCTCCGGTACCGGGAACCGAACTCACGACCTTGCGCTTGCCAGGCAAGCGCTTTTTGCCGCTGAGCTAAATCCCCAGCCCCTGTTCATCTGTTCTTGGAGTAGAGTAACAGATTAAAATTCTTGGGGCTAGGGATGTAGCTCAGTGGCACAGTGCCTGCCTGGCAAATGTGAGGTCCTAAGTTTGATTCCCAGTATACCTCCCCCCAAAAATTCTTGACAGTTATCAGGCTACATCTATCAAAACAGTTAATGCTTACAGTCGCTTACCTAATAATTTCACTGAAAGAAGTGGATAAAAATATCTGCTATAAGAAGGCTTGTAATAGCAACAAGAAGCTGCCAAGGCAGATCTGGTCAAAAGAATAATATAACATCTCCAATGAAATATCATGCAATGCTGGAAAGAACGAGGCAGTGCGGTTTTACTACTTCCCCAAGACATACTAGTCAATGAAAAAAATCGAGATGCAGAAGACTAAGCATATGGTATGAATCCATTAGTACGAACAAAGGGAGGAAAAGGTCTGTGTCTGTAAAGATGGAGTATTCACTTTCTGGAGGCACATTCAAGACACATGACAGCTACCTCCACAGTTCGGGAACTGCCAAGAGTAGATTTATTCTGTATATCCTACTGACCGTAAATATTTTATCAAGAGCACATATTATGGCTATAATATTTAATCATGTATAATCCACAATAATATCATCATGGGTTCAGGGTTCACATACTGAAACAAAAAATAAATACTTCTATCAAGTAAGAACAAATACTATTCTTACTGTTGAATCATGAATTGCTACTGATTTTTTGTTTTGATAACAAGTAGTATAAACTGAAAATAACAAATTAAACTCTAAAGCATCACAACTCCCACATATCCAAAAAATACTCAATATACACAAAGGAAACTTCTTAAATTACCTGGTCTGTATGCTAAAATGGCTAAGAACAGGGCTTTGGAGTCAGACAAACCCTAGTGCAAATTTTAGTCCTATCATTTAGATTTTTTTTGGTTTAGTTTTTTTGGGGGAGGGGCGGGTTGAGACAGGGTCTCATATACTTCAAGCTGGCTTCGAACTCACTATCTAACCTGACCTGGCTTTGAACTCAGGGCGATCCTTCCTGCCTCAGCCTCCCAAGTCCTGGGATTACAGGCATGCGCCACCATGCCCAGCAATTGCTTATGTTCTTGAGCAAGCTAATAAGCCTCTCTTTGCCTCAGCTTTTTCATTAGATGGAGATAAAATTACCTATTTCAAAAAAAAAAAAAAAAATTACCTATTTCATAGCGTTGTCATAAGGCTTAGTACTAAATATAAAGTACATTCATAATTTCACCTAGCATAAGGTTCAAGCAGTAGCATCAACAACCAATTACTGATACATGCAACAACACAGATTGAATCTTAAAAGCATTATGATAGGTGAAAGACGGCAGATACAAAAGCCTGCATACCATTTGACTCCATTTGATAGATACTGGGAAAGACAAAATTATAGGCACAGATAGTGAAGCCCTGCCTTAAAACAACCAAAAAAGGAGCAAGGGATATAGCTCAGTGGCACAGCACCTGCCTGGAAAGCGCAAGAGTTCAATTCCCGGTGCCAAAAAAAGGGTAAATAAATAAATAATATAGGCACAGTAATCACATCAGTGGTCACCAGGGGATGCAGATAAAGGGCACAAAGGGTGATGACAGAATTCTGTGGGGAGAAGGAAACTTCCTGTATCTTCACTGTGGTGATGGTTATACAGGTGTAAACAATTCTCCAAAACCCATAAAACTGCACACCTAAAAAGGTACATTTTACTATATAAAACAAGTTTCAATAAACCTGGCCTCTAAAAAGGTAGTTTTACAACTCACCAGACGGCTGGCGATATAGCTCAGTGGCACAAGGTATGGATGATGGGAATGTAAATGGAACCAATGGCTGAGGAAAATGTGGCAGTCCCTCAAGATGCTAAATATTGCTGGGCATGGTGGCACACACCTATACTCCCAGCACTTGAGGCTGAGGCAGGAAGACTGCCTCCAGCTAATCTCTTCCACCTTCGCCTGCAGAGTGAGTTCATGGCCAGCTGTAAGAATTACATAGCGATTGGGAGGCTGAAGCAAGAGGATTAAGAGTTTGAGGCCAGCCTAGGCTACATGGTGAGTTCAACGACAGTCTGGACTATGTAGTAAGACCCTGTCTCAAAAAACAAAAAAAAAAAAATCAAGATATCACTTAACACCTCTACATGAATGTTCAGCCCCACATTATTTGCAATAATTAAAATCAGTCAGGTGTGGTGGCACAGCCCTGTTATCTTAGCACTTGGGAGACTGAATCAGAAGGATCTCTGTGATTTGAGGGCAGCCTGAGCTACCTAGTGAGTTCAAGGCAAGCCTCAACTACATAGCA
>NW_004955416.1:10305665-10306975 GCF_000276665.1 Chinchilla lanigera | reverse complement strand
AGGAAGAAAGAAAGAAAGAAAGAAAGAAAGAAAGGTATGTGTGGGGCCAGAAAGAAAGAAAGAAAGAAAGAAAGAAAGAAAGAAAGAAAGAAAGATAGATAGATAGATAGATAGATAGATAGATAGATAGATAGATAGATATGTGTGGGGCTGGGGATATAGCTCAGCAGCATGGTGCCTGCCTAGCAAGAGCGAGGTCCTGAATTTCCAAATCCCCAAAAAACAAATAAAAATAATTATGCACCAGGTGTGGCACTGCACATCTGTATCCCAGCTCACCTATATCCCAGGAGGCTGAGACAGGAGGATTGCTGTCAGTTTGAGGCCAGTCTGGGCAACATAGTGAATATAAGGCCAACCTGAACTACATAGTGAGACCTTGTCTCAATAAAAAAACAAACAAAAATAAAAGTAATCATGCATCATCTGTGCATGGAATATTTGGAATTAGAAAGATATGTGAACGTGTTAATTTTAAGAACTAGTTTATATAAAAAAATAAGGCATAAAATTAGATCATCAACTAGCATTTACAAAGCAACTTCAGGAATGAGTTAGTCTCTTCACTGAATGCCACATACAAACTGCTCTACACAGCAGATCTGAGGGCATAGTGGCACATGCCTGTAACTCCGGTACTCAGGAGGCTGAGACAGGAGGATTGCAGTGAGTTCAAAGCCAGCCTGGGCCACATAGTGAGTTCAAGGTCAGCCTGAACTACATAGTGAGACCCTGGCTCAAAAAAATAAAAAATAATTTCAAAGTTTAAAAACAAAACTTTAAAGTCTCATTTAAAATAAAATAAAGGATGAAAATATACAGATAAACTACCCCAAGTTTCACAAAGATTAAAATCTATGTATTTTTAAAAGTTCAACCTGTAAGAATTCTCTTACTGAGGAAATCTAATATGGTTACACAAATCTGGAAGCTTATCTCAAATGTTACTATTAAACAGTAGATATTTAAGTAACAGACCAAAATATAAGCAATAGGATCTAAAGTATTCTTCAGACCTTTGGAAGTTTCCACCCCACCCCACCAGAAATCAAGTGGATTAGAGCAGTCTGGAGACTGACGCAGGACAGGTAGCCATGAGTATGGAGACCCAGATCCTCTAGTTATTCTGAAATAGACTGGAACTTAATCTGCCTAGCATGGGTTAAACCAGCCAGGAAAAGCCCTTATTCTCAGAGGCTCTATATAAAATCCCTTGGGAGTCCACAACTTGGCAGAGGAGAATTACACGACAGCCCTGGCAGTTTTCAATTTTACCAGATCAAAATAGCTGAGCTAATCTCTTCAGCACT
>NW_004955416.1:10277333-10305525 GCF_000276665.1 Chinchilla lanigera | reverse complement strand
TTTTTTTTGTTTAAGGAGTCCACCAAAAAATGTATACATACTTCAAGGAAAGAAAAATAGTATGTTTTCCCAACAAATGGCTTTACCCTCATACAGGGGACCCTAAAGGATGTCGTATACCACAGAAAACCCACTACACTGGCAGCTCTTAGAGAAGAAATTGAGAATGCATGTGCAGCGATGTTGATGACCAAGGCTACCCACGCAGCAGTTCACTGTACTAGTAAGTGTCTACAAGTTAACAGCCACCACTCTGAGCACTTCTTGTAACTGTAGAAGCCAAAGGTAACTTGAATTAATCTCATGATGTCTCAATAAATTTAGTATTAAAGTATGTAAGTTTTTCTTTTCTTGAAGTGTGTATACATTTTTTGGCAGAATAATATATATATGATTTCAATCGCATCATACACATTAAATCTGGGCTGGAGGTGTGGTTCCAGGCCCTGGGTTCAATTCCCAGCAGAAGAAAAAAAGAGATGGAAGCCAGGAATGGTGGGGCATGCCTGTAATCCCAGCACTCGGGAGGCTGAGGTAGGAGGATCGTTGTGAGTTTGAGACCAGCCTGGGCTACAAAGTGAGCTCAAGGCCAGCCTGAACTGCATAGTGAGACCCTGTCTCAAAAAAAAAACAAAAAAAGATATGAAAAAGGAGTGGGAGAGGTGGCAGGAGAGGAGAGGGAGAGAAAGAGAGAAGAGGTAGGGAGAAGAAGAGGAAGAACAAGAGGAAGAAGAAAATGGAGAAGAAGGTGTACGAAGAGGAGAAAGGAAGAAGGGGAAGAGATGGCACATGAAGGCTTGGCTTGAAGATAATGGAAGATCAAATTTTATACTTTCTGTGTATATTTCACAGAAAGTTTTGTGTATTACAAAATTTCTTGGGTATTTAATATAACACCACGCTGATGAGTTTCTCTTTTTTGTCACGTTTAAGAGTCATCCCACAAAAGTGATGCCTGCAAAGAGCAAAAATGATGAACAAAAAAGGGAGTAGTATCTCAGCGTTTTTCCCCCACAAGGGAAGAAGTATAAGGCTTCATCCTAGAAATAGTAAAGTTACGTCATTTAAAATCTTTCTGGCCCTTGCTTTTTTGCTCTTGCTGTCTTCTATCTGCTGTGAACTGTTTCTCCTCTGCAATGCTCCTCTGCCAAGCCACTCCGCCAGCTGACTATGGACTAAAACTGCTACAAACTGTGAGCTACACTAAACCTTTCACCCTTTAATAAATAAATAATAAATAAATAAAATCTTTCTTAAAAAAATTAATATGGTGGCACATGCCGCTAGTCCCAGCTACACAGGAGACTGAGGCAGGAAAACTGGTGAGGCCAGTCTAGACAACCAAGAAAGACCCTGCCTCTTAAACAAAAAATAAAGTTAAAAAAAAAAAGAGAGAAAGAAAGAAAGAGTAAACACTATATGGCAGGCACTGTCCTAGTATTTTATCTTCACTAACTCATTTAATCCTTGTGACAACCCTCCAAGGCAGCTATCATGACTATCCCACTTCACGACTAAGGAAATTGAGCCATAAAGAGGTTAAGTAACTTGTACAGGTCACACACAACTAGCAACAGATGGTCTGAGACTTGAACTTAGCCCCAACACTGTACCCCTTCCGCCAATGTGACTGATCATAATCACGCATGTGGCATCTCACGGAGAATCCAGAATCTCATCTGACGTTGGCACGTAACAACATAACCACTTACCTCATCAAAGACTGCCCTAGAGAAATCCCCGCATCGCAATGTGCCATCGTAGCTCAGGGAAAGGAGGTGAACTGGGTTGGCAGGTGAGAAGTAAAGACAGCTAACGGGCTGACTGTGGGGATAGAAAACATATGTCCCATCTTCTTTATGTTGCTGAGTCTGAAAAAAAGTTGGAGATTCAACGAAGACATCACTAAGGTATTTACATAGGGATTACATCCGGTCTTTTCTACAACTATGCCTACTCTCTCACATTTTGATAGAACTTGGAACTTCACACTGATGTGAAATTTTTTTTTCTAATTTTCAGTCCAACAATAAGTTATATTTAGTGTCCAGACTTTTGCAACTAGCAAATTAGTTTCTTTATACAGCAAAAAAAAAAAAAAAAAAAAAAACTGTGATCTAGGTATGATGGCATATTCCTATAGTCCTAGATATTCAGGCACTGAGGCAGGAGGATCACACCAGCCCTGGAGTTCAAGGCCAGCCCAAGCAACATAGCCAGAACCCCTTCCAAAAACTAAATAAAAAATAATAAATCACTGCTTATCATGACCTCACATAACGAAAACCTTAAGAAATGAAAAATCCACTTTTTATTTCAAATGTGACATAATTTCTTACTACTGAAAATGTATGAAGAGCCGGGCATGGTGGTGCACGCCTATAATCCCAGCACTTGGGAGGCTGAGGCAGGGGAACATTGTGAGTTTGAGACCAACCTGGGCTACAAAGTGAGCTCAAGGCCAGCCTGAACTGCATATCAAGACCCTGTCTCAGGGACTGGGGATTTAGCTCAGCAGCACAGTGCCTGCCTGGCAAGCGCAAAGTTGAGTTCAATTCCCAGTACTGGGGAAAAGAAAAAAAAAAAAAAATTAAAAAAAACACCCTGTCTCAAAAAGACACACACAAAAAAAAAAGTATGAATACCATTACCACTTTGCTTCCTAAGATTTAGGCTTTCACATATCAATATATTATTCTCAGTTTCATTTTTTTCTTTTTCTTTTCCTGAGACATGGTCTCAGCATGTCACCCAGGTTGGCTTTCAACTCATGATCCTTATACCTCAGTTTCACAAATTCCTGGGATTACAGGCATATACCACCAACGCCCAGCAGCATTATCATTTTCATAAGATATTTTGTCCTGGCTCAAAATGACAGTTTTCAAAGTATTATGTTCTTTAAATACAATCCAAAGGTGCATGTATCTGAACTTCATTTTAGTATTGCCATTTTTATACTTTTTACAACTGGGTAATCAACTCCTAAGAAGGCATGATGTAGACAAATCAGAGCAACTGTCATTTCCACATCTGGCTTAATCTGCTATGAAATAGCCAGGCAATTTTCGTTTCTTTTTTTTAATTTTAAATTTAAGAGAAAGCCAGGCATAGTGGCACAGGCCTGTAATCCCAGCACTCAGGAAGCTGAGCAGGAGGATCACTGTGAGTTCGAGATCAGGCTGGGCTACCAAGTCAGCTCAAGGCCAGCCTGAACTGCACAGTGAGATCCTGTCTCAAAAAGACAAAAATAAATAAATAAATGTTAAAAAAAAAAAACAAGAGAAATATTTTTAGAAGATACAAAGGAAAAAATTACAATGACCCTTTTTTTGGTACTGAGGATCAAAGCCAGAGTCTCACACATGCTAGGCAAATGCTCTATCACTGAACTCAATCTCCAGCCATTTTTTTTTTACTCTAATCCTAATCCAGCCCTTTTTAAGTTTTAATTTTATTTTGAGACAGGGTCTTGCTAAGTTGTCCATGCTGGGCTCACACTTGCAGCCCACTTCAGGAGCATCAGCCTCCCAGAGTGCTGGGATTGTACTATGCACAGTCATGCTTGGCTTCATGCACTCTTCCAGCTATGCAGAGTTTATGACAGTTATCATCTCAGCATTTTTGTTTATAGCACCCATTTTTTAGGAAAGCAAAACTATGAAGTACTCAAATGATACAGGAATATGCAAAAATTAGATTTTTTGGTTTTTGTCTTCTGCAGTTCTGCGGATAGAAGCCAGGGCCTTATACATGCTAGGAAAGTACTCTACCACTGAGCTGTGCCCCTCAAAATTAAAGTTGGTTGCTGTTGTTTTGAGACAGGGTCTCTTTCTGTAGTTCAGTCTGGCCTTGAACTTAGCATGTAGCCCAGGCAAACTCAATGGCGATCCTCCTGCCTCAGCATCCCAGAGCGTGGGAATTGCAGGCCTCACTATGAGATAACGTTTCTAAACCATTTTTGCAGTACTGGGGATTGAACCCAGGGCCTTGTGTATGCTAGGTAAGTACTCTAGTTCTAGGCTATTCTAGCCTAAAAATTTTGAAAGTATTATTCCAAATCTGTAATTAATAAACATTAACATAAAAATACTGAGACCTTATTACATATACCTATACAGATAGAACAACAGTGAAAATGAAGAAACTTGACAAAAGTAAGACCATGTTATATATGCCATTCTTTTTTTTTGATGTTTTTTTTTTTTTTTTTTTTTTTTTTTTTTTTTCCAGTACCAGGAATTGAACTCACAACCTTGCGCTTGCCAGGCAGGTGCTGTGCCGCTGAGCTAAATCCCCAGCCAATATGTTTTGTTTTCTTTTGTTTTCTGGTACCGGAAATTGAACTCAGGACCTTGCACTTGCCAGGCAGGCGCTTGTGCCACTAAGCTATATCCCCGGCCCTGCCATTCTTAATAGTATTAAATTTCACTAAACTTCAGCCAGGAACAGTGCCATATGCTTGTAATCTCAGCACTTGGGAGGCTGAGTCAGGAAGATCACTTGAGCCCAGGAGTTAAAGACCAGGCTGGGCAACACAGCAAGACTCCATCACCTAAAAAAAAATTAAAAAAAAAAAAAAAAGCAGAGCAGGGTACAATGACATGAGTCTGTAATCTCAGCTACTGAAGAGGCTGAGGCAGGCAAGCAAGTTCAAAACCAACCTGGACAACTTAGTGAGACAAATTATCAAAAAATTTAATAAAGTGCTAGGGATGCAGCTCAGTGGCAGGGCACTCACCTAGCATGCCTAGGTCCTGGCATGCTAGTACTGCAAGGGGAAAAAAAAGGAAAGAAAGAAAAGAGAAGACGGTACATTCCTATAATCCCAGCACTCAGGAGGCTGAGGCAGGAGGATTGCTGCAAGTCTAAGGCTAGCCTGAGCTACATAGTGAACTGAAAGCCAACCTGAACTACTCAGAGACACTGTCTCAAAAAAAAAAAAAAAAAAGAAAAAGAAAAAACTTCTGAGTTAACCATTAAAGGATTCTACTAGACTAAGAAGTAAAGTGGAGACCCAGTTTAAAACTCTGTGATGGCTTCCTGTAGCTTTTATGATAAAATCCAAAATTCTTCAAGTTTAGATGGTAAACGTCTGACCTCAGCCCTTACCTGCAGCTTCCTCTTACTTCATTCACTATCTCACTATCCCCTCCCTTTCATGCCTTTTTTTTGGTGGGGGTGGGGGTACTAGGGTTTGAACCCAAGGCTTCACATTGAGCTACATTACCAGTCCTTTTATTTTTTAATTTGAGACAAGGTCTCACCAAGTCACAAAACTACCCAGGCTAGGTCTGAATTTGTAGTCCTCTTGCCTCACCCTGCCAGAGAGCTGAGATTACAGGTATGTGTCACAAGGCCGGGCTGCCTTCAGGTCTTGAATATATCAAATAGGCACCTTCCTGTCTAAAGTCCTTGACATATTATTCCCCTTGTCTTAAATACCCCTTTCCCCTCCTTTACTTGTTTCACTCCTACGTAGCTTTCAAATCCCACGTCAATTCTCACTTCCTCAGGAAAACATTTCCCAATCCTCCAATTCAGGTCAATCCTCCACTGTTGTGTTTCTGAAACACTACTTTCCTTTATTCCACGAGTCAAAGCATGTACTAATTCATCCCACTTATCAAATATGTGACTACAGGGAAATGCAAATCCAAACTACACTGAGATTGCATCTCACCCCAGTCATAATGGCTATCACCAAGAACAGAAAAACAGTGAGTGCTGGCAAAGACTGCGGGAGAGGGGTAGGAGCCCTTCTACAGTGCTGGTGGGAATGTAAATTAGGACACCGCTACAGAAAACAGTACGGAGGGTCCTTAAAACACTAAAGAGAGCTACCATTTGATCCAGCTACACCACTCCTAGAACATACCCAAAGGAATTAGTCAGTACACTACAGTATACCTGCATAGCCAAGGTGTATTACAACACAATTCACAACAACAAAGATATGGAACCAGCCTAGGTGACATCAACAGATGAATGGGTAAAAGAAATGTGGTATATATGAGATGGAGTATCATTCAGCCACAAGGAAGAATGAAATTCTGTACTCTGCAAGAAAATGGATGGATCCAGATACTATGATACTGAACAAAATGAACCAGACTTGGAAAGACATATTGTATGCTGGCCCTAATATGTGAAAGCTAAAAAGAGATGCTAAGTAGGAAAAGAGGAAGGGAAGAGCAGGGTGGGAGAGGGTGTGAGGGAGAGTAATGGGGAGATGAACTCCTCCAAAATTGTGAACTAGGTGGGAGGGTGGGACAAGGGTAACAGAGGGGTAAAAATGATCAAAGTATGTTATGTGCATGTAGGAATCTGCCAAAATAAAACCCATTAACCTGCATAACCAATAACATATATAAAAAAAGTTTTTATATACTTGGTAATTATTTCATTATAGCTGCTTCTAACACTAATTCCAACCTCTATGAGGACAAAGACAGAACAGTAACTTAAACTTTGGGCCTAAGTGACTAGTTATCTATAACAATTAAACTGCACTCTTGATTGGGTTCAGAGCCACGTAGGGGATTAGTAAAGCACAGTTCTGGGTTATTCTGGGTACCTGGCCACTTCCTCTCTGGCACTACTTCCCTTGCTCTGCTCTCTGGCCACCCCCTGCCCTTCACCATGACGTCCCTGCCTTACTTAAGATCAGCCAACCATGAACCAAAAGCTCTAAAATCAAGAGCAAAAAGAAAAACAACTTCCTCCTTTGCACTGTGTATGCTGGGTATTTGGTCCCAGTGACAAAAAGCTGATCCATACAGAACCTGACAGAAAGTTAAGAGGGAAAACAGGGAATTCAAGGCAAATCAGTGGAGAAAGGACAGTCCTTTCAGTAAATAGTGCTGGAACAACCAGATATTTACATGTGAAATGACGAACTTTGCCTGTTATTTTACAACATATACTAAAACTAACTCAAGGTGGAAGAGAGAACTAGTTAGGAAAGCTAAGACTATAAAACTTTTAGAAGAAACTTTAAGACTGAACTAGACAAAGATTCCTCAGGTACAACATCAAACACAACCTATTTTTAAAAACTGATAAACTAGACCTTATTAAAATTCTAAACTTTTGCATTTTAAGAGACAGCACTGAAAAAAGTGAAAGCACAAGCCATAAGCTAAGACAAAATATTTGCAAATCACATTCAATAAAAGATTTATATCTATACTGTTCAAAAAACCCTAGCAACTCAATAAAATAAGAAAAAGTAAAATAAAATATGGACAAAATCAGGTATAGTAGTGCATGCCTATAATCTCAACACTCAGGAAGCTGAGGCAAGAGGATTTCCACAAGTTCACATCCAGTATAGGATATATAGAGTTCAAGGCCAACCTAAACTACATAAGAAGACTGTCTCAAAAAAAACCAAAAAAGTAAAAATAAGATAAAATTTGGGACAAAACATTTGGATAGACATGTCACCAAAAATACAAATGACATGAAAAGATGCTCACCATCATTAGCCACTAGAGAAATACAAATCAAAGCCACAGTAGGAAGATAATAATCCAAAGGACAAAATAGTAAGAGTTGGTGAGGATATAGAGAAATTGGAGACCTATACACTGCTGGTACAAACAAAAGAAGGTGCAATTTCTTCAGAAAGCAGTCTGAAATGAATGTTAACCAGTGTTACCATATGATGTGGCAATCCCACTCCCATGTGTCTACCCAAGAGAAATGAAAATACAGGTCCATATCAAAATGTACACAAAAATGTTCTCCACAGCATTATTCTAAGTAGGCAGAAAGTTTGCACAATCCAAATACCCATCAATGGCTAAGTGGACAGACAGACACTGTGATATAGCAAAACAATGGACTGCTATTCAGCCATAAAAAAAGAATGAAAAGCCGGGCGACTGTGGCGGAGCACGCCTGTAATCCCAGCACTTGGGAGGTTGAGGCAGGAGGATCGCTGTGAGTTCGAGACCAGCCTGGGCTACAAAGTGAGCTCAAGGCCAGCCTGAACTGCATAGCAAGACCCTGTCTCAAAAAGACCAGAAAATTAAAAAATTATATTAAATTAAAATTTTAAAAAAGAAAAGAATGAAAGCTTGGTGTGGTGGCACACTCCTGTAATCCCAGCACCCGGGAGGCTGAGGCAGGGTCATCGTTGTGAGTTCAAGACCAACCTGGGCTACATAGTGAAGTCAAGGCCAGCCTGAACTGCATACTGAAACCCTGTCTCAATCAATCAATCAATAAGGAGGACTAGCCAAGCATGGTGGCACAGACAGAGATAAGACAGATACTACAGCACTGAGTAGCCTTAAAATTATTATGCCAAAAAAAACAAATTTTTTTTTTTTTTTGGTTTTTCTCCGGTACCGGGAACCGAACCCACGACCTTGCGCTTGCCAGGCAGGTGCTTTGCCGCTGAGCTAAATCCCCAGCCCCTAAAAACAAAATTATTATGCCAAGAGAAGGAAGCCAACATTTAAAACCACATGGTGCATGACTTCATTACATGAAATGTCCAGAAAGGGCAAATTTATGGAGATTTTCCTGAGGCTAAGGATAGAATGGAGGAATAAATGTAAACAAACATGAGTGATCTTATAAGTATGATGAAAGTGTTCTAAAACTGAATTATAATTACACAACTCAGTATATTTCTTGAAAAGCATCAAAATTATACACTTAGCCAGGTGTGGTGGCACACACCTGACATGCCAGCACTTGGGAGGCTGAGGCAGGACGATCACTGAAAGTTTCAGGCCACCCTTAGTCATCACACACCCTTAATGCCAGCATCACACACTGTAGATCCAGCCACCTCTGAAAAAGCCCCACCTGTCTGCATGAGGCTTTAGGGGGACATCTAGACACAAGCCATTACAGGGGGTGAACCCAGAACAGGCAAGATACTGATTTTAGATTTGCTGAATCTGCTAAAAAAAAAGGATAAAAATCTCCTGGGAAATTAGAAGCTTGATGAAAACATTAAGATACAGAAACACAGTAATGTAGATTTTAGAATCACCAAGATATGAGAAGGGACTTCACTGTATGAAGCATTATTCACCTGCCCTTGAAACTCATCTCTTGGCTTCTAAACCATCAAACTCTTCTGATCCTCTTCCCACTTCTGTTTATATTCTTTGCTAAACTGTATCCCACTCAAATCTTAGTAAAATAAAGACTCTATGCTCCCAAAAGAATTTGGTTTTTGTCCTTCACTTGCAAAAACTGTTTATTAACCCCAATCAGCTTCAACTCACCTTTGTTTTTACCTCCATTAAATGTCCTTTCAACATTTTTATGTCCTTATTCTACTTCCTCGATTAGAAAATAAATTCATAGAGCATTAACTGGATTTCTCTCAATTTTCTAACTACTGAAAGCCATTACTGAAGTATGACATGCACAGTGAACGGAATGCTGTAAGTTTCAAACTCATCAAAAGATGACCTGGATCACTCAGGTCCCTAGAAGGTAGTCTGATCCAGCTCAGAGACTGCTCAGTCCCCTAGGGCTGCTATAACAAATTACCGTAACAGGAGAAATGCATTCCTCTGTTCTGGGAACTACGTAGTCCAAAATCAAGATGCTGGCTCATTCAGTGTCTATGGAGGGCCAATTTCTCGTTTCAAGATGGTGCCTTCTAGTAGAGTCCTTATTTGGGAGAAGGGGGAAGGGATCTCTCTTTAGCGTCTTCCACAACGGCACTAACTCCTTTCATGAACTAATTACCTCCAAAGACCACACATCTCCTAATGTCACCTTGAGGGGTAGACATTCAACACATAAATTTTGGGAAGACACACAGTCACTTCACAGCAGACCATATTTTTAAACATAACCGAGTTTTCACATATTCATTTAAAGTCTCCTGGCAATTGATTTACGCCCAGATGGCTAAAGATATTCAAGCTAAAAATGTTAAAACCAATTTAAATAAAAGTTTCTATAAAACAAATTTAAATTCCTTCAATTTCTAAAATTTGGAATTATAAAACATAAAAGTAAAATCTCAAGCCCTGTTTATAAATAAATGCCTATAAGCTATTGCCTTTTAAGATTATTTGCTTCAGTCAAACTTCAGTATCTTCAAAAAAGAATAACAGCCAGGCATGGTTGCCTGTAATCACAGCACTTTGGAAGGCTGAGGCAGGAGGACTGCTGCAAGTTTGAGGCCAGCCTGAACCACATAGCGAGATCCTGTCTCAAAAAAACAAAACAAAACAAACAAAAAAAAAGGATCACTAACTTACCAAATCCCAAAGTCCGATCTGCCCAGATTTGGACCCAGCTGCTACCAGAATCCCAGTTTCTGATGGGTGGAGAGCCACGGAGGATATTGAGCTTTTGGTAACTTTATGAACAGTATCTTCACTAATGACCATGTCATTTAAATTGGCTTTATAGCTATGAAAATTAAAACATTAAATTTTAAAGTAAAATCAATCTCAATAGTCAAAGTAAGTAAAAGAATTCAAAAAGAAAAACCACAATTAGTAAATACATACTAGAAAATATTCAACCTCCTGATAAGCAAAGCAATTAAGTTAAACAATGATGTACTATTTTCCAATTATAAAATTGCCTTAGATAATTTTATGAGGACATTAAAAATTAATAGGCTACAACTCAGGAGGCTGAGGCAGGCAGATCATCACATGTTCAAAGCCAGCCTAGGGTACGTCGTAAGTTCAAGGCCAGCCTGAACTACACGGCAAGACCCTGTCTCAAATGAAAAAATAAATAATAATAATAATAATAATAATAGGCCACAGTAAAACTTGGGCTGGGGACGTCAGTAGTGGACTACTTGGCTAGACTACATAAAACCCTGGGTTTGATCCCTAACACTACAAAAAACTAACTACTAACATAAACACTCACATATATTGTTAGTGACAGAGTAAATACAAGTAACAGTTTTGTACATGTGTGGCACTAGGAATTAAAGCCAAGGCCTTACACATGCTAGGTAAGTGCTCTACCATTGTCCTGTACCCCGCTTTAACAAGGGTTTTTAAGCCAGAAAAAATCTGGTTTAAATCCTGGTTTTGGTGCCAAGCTTGGTGGCACATGTCTATAATCCCAGCACTCAAGCAGCTGAGGCAGGAGGATCACTGAGAGTTCAACTCCAGCCTGGGTTACAAAGTGAATTCAAGGCCAGCTTGAACTGCATAGCAAAAACCTGTCTCAAAAAAGACAAAATCAATCAATTCAGGTTTTGTAGCAACATATCACAGCAATTATATGAATACTCAACAGCGGCATAGTTTGTAGGATAAGTGTAACACATTTCTGGCTAAATGGATGGACCTTCAGACCATACTCTTAAGTGAAATAAATCAGACATTTATGTGTAAATATCGCATAATTTCTCTAGTATAAGAAACTGAAAGTATAGCTGGGCATGGTGGTGCACACCTATAATCCCAGTAAGGGAGGCTGAGGCAGGAGGATCATTGCAAGTTCGAGGCCAGCCTCGGCTACAAAGTGAGTTCAAGACCAGCCTGAACTGCATAATGAGACCCTGTCTCAAAAAGACAAAAACAAAAACAAAAAAAAGGAAGTGAAAGTATAAATAAGGACCAAAATATATAATAGATATTGGGAAAAGGGAAAAAGGTTCAAATGTGAAAGGCAACAAGGGGGGATTTCTGGGGAGACAACAAAAAACAAAGAACAGAAGGAAAAATGGAAACAAACCTTTTGTAAATAAAGGAAGAGAGACTGAAGAGAGGGCGGGGAATGAGAAAAGAAGCAGCAGCAACATGTATTGTATACAGGTACCAATTCCCTATGATGAATATTAGCACTATGTGTATCTAAAATGTACCAATAAAATAAAAAGGAAAAAAAAGTCCTGCTTTTGTCACAACGCTCTTTGCCTATGACCTAAGAGCCTCAACTAAGTTATTGCCACTCAATTTCTTCATCTATAAAATGGGGACAATACCTGTCTTCTAAGAACACTATCAAGTTAGGCTGCACTTGAACTCATAGTGATTCTCCTGCCTCAGACTCCCAAGTGTTGGGATTACAGGCATGCATCACCATGCCTGGCTCTCTTTGTGGTACTTCTGCAATCTAACTTGACTACTTTGTATTTATATCGCAATATAACAGTTTGCTTAATGAATAAATATATTTTCTAGGCTGCTAATTTGGAAGAGCTACTCCCAAAACTAATTTACTTACTGTAAAAAAGGTTGCTAAACTAGGTCTATATGGTCAAAGTCTTAAAACCTCAGACAATAACACCCATTTTGGGATTCTGTGATTCTCTTTCCTGTTTGACACCCTTGTAGTTTTATGGGAGTTACAGTCTTCTAGGAGATAAGAGTCAGGTGAAGGCCTCAGTATGGTAAGATGTCACATATTTCCAGTGATAACAAAGACTCATTCATAATACATGTGGAGATGTTTTGCTTAAAATAAAAGATATTTTGCTTAGACATTATATGTATACATTAAGTGTAAGGTACATTTGAATTTTACAAATGCTCAAATGGGCCTGGGAACATAGCTCAGTGCTAAGAGTGCCTGCCTAGCATTAGGAATTCCTGAGCTCCATCCCTAGCACCACAAAGGGAAAAACAAACAAATGATTAAATGCAAAAAATTTAATAAAATTTATTTTACTTTTCTTTTTTTAGTAATACTGGGGATCAAACCCAGGCCTGTGCTTTCTTGGCAAGCACTCCACCCAATATAAGATTTTCAAAATGAAAAAAAAAGATTGTTGCAGAACAACTTGAGAATGTTTGCTAAAAGCCATAAATGTCCACAATGTTTGGCTCATTAGCCCTGCCTTTGGGTATCTATCCTGAGAAAATAATTCACTATCATAGATACACTTCAACAAATATGCATACAAACACACAAAGTTACATAGAAAATAACCTCAAAATGGGATACACAAGGTTGGGTGTGGTGATGCACACCTGTAATCCCAGCAGTCAGGAGACTGAGGCAGGAGGATCATTGCAAGTTTGAAACCAGCCTGGGCTACACAGTGAGCTCAAGGCCAGCCTGAACTGCATAGCGAGTCCCTGTCTCAAAGACAAAAATAAATAAATAAATAAAAATAAAAGATTCTGGTAACACATGCAAAAGCAAATAAGCATAAGGCAAAATTTTATATGATTCAGAACATAAAGTAAAAATGTGAACTGGTAGGGACAGATATGGGGAGGCAGGCAGTATAGCACATGACCTGGGTGTCTGACACGGAAGAGAAGACCACACACTTACACTGCATGATGTACTTAGGAAAGCTGCCCTCTGTGGGACCTGTGTCTGCATTCACTATGTGCCCCTGCATTCATGTGCCCCATGAACCTTTGCTCATCCCAGAAACAAAGATTAAAACTCTGATTGGCCTAGATTATACCAATCAGCAAAATAGTTATTTTTTAAGAATCATAAGTATGGACAAGCCAAAGACACTATGCTGAGAAGCTCAGCTTGGGCTTTTCCCTGTCAAATAGCTCACTCACTGTTTGGCAGGCCCACTTTCACAATATAATTAAACCTCTGCTTCACTTCACTCTCATTTTTCGGGTTCCTCATTTCTCATCAGAAGGATCTTCAGTTTTCAGTCAGCCTCATCTCTCACCTTCTGCATTCCAGCCAGGGTAAGGACATCAAGCCAAAAAAGTGGAGGGTATTCTAGCCTCCCAGACCCTTGGGCTGATACAACAAATTCATTCAGATATTCAACATTTAGCGGATATATAGTATGTGCCAAGCACTGTTCTGGTTACTGAGACAAAATCCCTGCCCTCATGAAGTTTATATCCTAATGGTACTGCATATGGCAACACCAAAAGAAAATATACAGAAATAAAAACAACAGTTGCTCGGGAGAAACATTAGAACTTTTTCACCTCACTTTCAAAATTCCCTATAATAGTATATAGCTTTTAAAATTAAAACATCTCAAAAAATATAAAACTGCCAGCGCTTTGTGAGGATGAGGCAAGAGGATCATAAGTTTGAGCCTACCTGGGCAATGTATCGAGACCCTGTCTTAAAATTTTAAAAAATAAAAACAAAAAGCTGGGGATGTAGCTCCTTGTGAAGGCCCTGAGTTCTACCTCCAGTACAACAAAGAAGTGAAAAAAAAGTAAAACAAAGGTCAAAAATGTAAAACAAATGACAACAATTTTAACTTACCTTTTAATGTTAGGCAATTCCTCCAAGTAGTTCTTACTACTTGTCTGAAACATTGGGAAAGACCAAAGTACTAAGTTAATATATATATATGGAAATTTCTTTCACAGATGATTCCAAAGGCTGTAAGCCCTCCCATGTCATACCTTGTTCATTTCTCCCCATGTCTGCAAAAATCCTTTAAATAGTTCATGGTTATCATTTGCATTTTCAGGAATCATTTCTAAAGGTCCAGGAGGTAACAAAGGCTGTAATCAAAAATAAAAATTTTATGGTTCATATCTTTATCCTAAAATATAAATGCAGGGAGAGTACTGTATTTGTCTGTCTTTTCACTACTTTACTTTCAACAATAACAACCATAGAAGCACATTACAGGTGTTCAATAATCATTGTCAACAAATGAATGCCAACAAAAGATATCAAATGCTAATAAGGACGCAAAGAAAGAGGAATTCACACGCTGTTGCTAAGAATGTACATTAGTACAGTCATTATAGGAAACAGTATGGAAGGTCCACAAAAAACTAGAAACAAGACTACCTTATGATCCAGCTACCCAACTCCTGGGTTTATATCCACAGGAAATGAAGCCAGTATACTGAAGTGGTACCTTCAATCCTCTGTTCACTGCAACATGATTCACAATAGCCAAGATATGGAATCAACCTAAATGCTTATCAACAAATGAACGAGGAATAAGGAAAATGTGTTGTATACACATGGAGTACGAGTCATACTTCTACAAGAAGGAAATTCTTTCCTTTACAGCAACATGGATAAAACCAGAGGGCACTGTGTTAACTGAAATAAATCTGACACAGAAAGACAAATACTGCACCTTCCCATTTATATGTGGAATCTGAAGTTGATTTCAGAGAAGGATCCTGAGAAGAGTGTGGAAGAGGAAGGGAAGGACACAGCATGGTAACAGGTACAGCTGGATCCACAGAGTAACCTCTTATACTCCACAGCACAGCAGGACAACAATGAGTGACAACTACTAATTAAATATTTCAAAACAGTAAACAGAGATTTTAATGTTCCCAACACAAAGAAATATGTGTGAGGTTATAGATGAGTCAATTACCCTAAATCTGATCATTACATATTGTATACATGTATTGAAATGTCACACTGTACCCCCAAATATGTACAATAACTTTGTCAATTTAAAAGTATGTATGTTAATAAAAATTCCATACATACATGCATGCATGCACACATATATATGTAAGTATGTTGTCATTCTGTGCCAAGATTCTCTAAAGTACCAGGTGTAAACTTTTTTTTTTTGGTACTGGGAATCAAACTCAGGACCTAACACTTGCCAGACAGGAGCTGCGCCACTGAGCTACGTCCCCAGCACCATAAACTTTTTTTTGGTCTTTTTGAGACAGGGTCTCACTATGCACTTCAGGCTGGCCTTGAGCTCATTTTGTAGCCCAGGCTGGTCTTGAACTCGCAATAATCCTCCTGCCTCAGCCTCCCGAGTGCTGGGATTACAGACGTGCACCACCTTGCCCGGTTCACAAACTATTAAAGGATTGTGAAATCTTTGCTGTTACTGAACATCAAACCCAGGCGTACTCTACCACTGAGCTACATCCTTAGCCCTTCTTTTTTTGGAGAAAGGGTCTCACTATGTAGAGCAGTGATGGGATGATAAACATGTGCCACCACACATGGCACCCTAGGCCTTCTGATGGTTCCTTTTTTTTATTTTGGGGGGGAAGAAATAACTGAGTTTTAACCTCAGGCCTGCCACTCATGTGATTATGAACTAGTTATTTTTAATGTATTTTTATTAGTACATATTTGCCATATATAATGATCATTCATCACAGAAAATTTGTTACCTGTACATATCTTTTTTCCATTATCCTCCTCTCCCTCCAACCTTTCTTCCTCTCCCCATTTACAAAAGCTGTGTTTCCATTTTTTTTCCTTCCATTCTTTTTTTTAAATCCCTTTTTCCTTCTTTCCTCTCCCCTCCCCTTCCTATTTGAACATATTCTCCCTATTTCCCAATCTTTAACCTCCACTTGCTCCTTATTTACACTTTGGATTTCTCATACAAGAGAAATAATCCAACATTTAAACTTATTTCACTTAACATTATGGTCTTGAAGTGTATCCATTTACCTACAAATAACTCAAGCGTATCCTTCTTTATGGTAGAGTACTACTCCACTGTATACAAATATTTTCTTTCCATTTGTTGATGGACATATGGGCTATTTCCAAGATTTAGCTATTACGCATTGTGCTGCTAGAAACATAGGTGTACATATATCAATATGGTATGGTGCTTTAATTCTTTCAGGCAGATACCTACAAGGGGACAGCTGGGTCAAATGGAACCTCTAGTTTTAGTTTTTTGAGGAAACTCCACTGATTTCCACAGTGATTGTACAAGTCTACACTAGCACCAATAGTGGAGAAGGGTTCTTTTTTCCCCACAGCCCCTCCAGCATTTATTACTGATTGATTTCTTGATGGCAGCCTTTCTTTCTGGAGATGGAATCTCAGTGTTGTTTTAGTTTGCATTCCTCAAATAACCAGCGATGTTGAACGTTTTTTCATATATTTATTTGCCATTTGTACTTCTTCATCTGAGAAGTATCTATTCATTTCAGATGCCCATTCTTAAGAGTGGGCCTATAAATTTGGGGGGGTCTTATTTTGTTTTAAATTCTTTATATATTCTAGATGTTAGTCCTTTGTCTGAGGAGTAGCAGGAAAAAATTTTTTCCATTCTATGGATTGTCTCTTCACTCTCTGCTGGTGAATTTTTTTGCTGTGCATGATGTTTTACTTTGAAACAGGGTCTCACTAAATCATCCACACAGGACTCAAACTTGTGATCCTCCTGCCTCAGCCTCCCAAGTGTGGAATTACAGATATGCACCACCACACCTGGCTTGTGAAATCATTTCAATATATATACATACATCATAACCAACAATTTGTTTTAATGAATGAGAATATGAGAGAAAGAAACACTGGGCATGGTGGCACATGTCTGTAATCCCAGCACTTGGGAAGCTGAAGCAAAATGATTGCTGCAAATTCAAGGCTGGCCTGGGCTACAGAGTGAATTCAAGGCCAGCCTGCACTACATAGTGTGACTTTGTCTCAAAAAAGGAAAAAAAGCCAGGCGTAGTTGTGCACGCCTGTAATCCTAGCACTCAGGAGACTGAGGCAGGAGGATTGCTGCGAGTTTGAGACCAGCCTGGGGTACAAAGTGAGCTCAAGGTCAGCCTGAACTGCATAGCAAGACCTTGTCCCAAAAAGACAAAAAGAAAAAAAAGGGCCTGGGATGTAGCTCAGTGGCACAAGTGCCTAAGTTTGATTCCCAGTACCTATAAAAAAAAAAGAAAAACAAAAGGAGGGGAAATAAAAAGGGCCAGGATAAAGCTCAATGGCACAGCGCCTGCCTGGCAAGCATGAGGTCATGAGTTTGGTTCCTGGTACCCCCCGCAAAAAAACAGTTAAGTACTCTTAAATGAAAATTATAATCTTGCCAAGCATGGCGGCGCACACCTATAATCCGAGCACTGAGGAGAGGAGGCTGAGGCAGGAGGATCACTGCCAGGTCAAAGCCAGCCTGAACTACACAGTGAGACCCTGTCTCAAAAAATATATACATGGCACTCAGGAGGCTGAGGCAGGAGGATCGTTGCAAGTTCAAGACCAGCCTAGGCTACAAAGTGAGCTCAAGGCCAGCCTGAATTACACAGCGAGACCCTGTCTCAGAAAAAAAAGTATGTATGTATATGTGTATGTGTATATATATACATATAAAACTTTACTTAAGAAATAAATCTAATAAAACTGTCATTCCATTCACTGATAATATAAACTACAGCAAGGGAAACTCTTCACTTTAATCATGTTACTTATCATTATTAACATCAATAACTGCCTTTTATCGACTATTCAAGTCAGTGGTGGTAAATCTATGGCAGGAGTGATGCACAAAGCTATTTGTTATCACTGAAAGCTCTTAATGGTTCACCATCACTGTACTAATCCCTTAATACAACGTTTTTAAAGCTGAGGCTCAGAAAGGTGAAATAACTGATTTACCCACAACCCCAAAACTTCAGAGAAACAAAATCCAACCCAGGCTTTATGACTTTGAAATCTTACTCAATAAACCATACATCTACATTAATTAAATATAACTACATGATTTAAAAAATCTTCAGCTTCAATTTTCAGCATTTGGTTAAGCTACTATATTTCATCTGCACTTTTTCTTACATTTTCATCTTCTACTAATACTGGCTGTGTTGGAGTTACTGGTAATGAGACTTCTGAAGGACTGACTTTCAGCAACCGCATTGACCTTCTACATCCAATCTCATTTTCTTTCTTCTTAGGCTTTTTCCTAAAGGAATAGAGAAAAATTCATGTTATATTGTACTGAAAAACAGTAAAATAAATTTAGCGATATTAAGGAGATAACTACCAGGAATGGGGCCTACAGGTATAGTCACATATGTGTATGTATATGCACATACATTTATTACATCGATATATATACACAACCACATTCATTTTAATGAAAAAGTCAAAAAAAGCCAACCCTAAATGTTCAGCATGAGTAAATGAAACATTAAACAAATTATGCCATTATATATTATATAACAGAATGCTATGCAGCTATGAAAAAGACAGAAATATAGCCAGGCGTGGTGGCACACACCTGTAATCTCAGCACTCAGGAGGCTGATGCAGGAGGATCACAGGGATTTTGAGGCCAGCCTGGGCTACACCATGAGTTCAAGGCCAGCCTGAACTACACAGTGAAACCCTGTCTCAAAAAAAAAAAATATGGAGTAGGAATGTAGTTCAGTGGTAAAGCACTTGTCTAATATATGTGAGGCCCTAGATTTGATCTCCAGCACCATGAAAGGAAAGAAGGAAAACAGGGAGGGAGGAAGGGAAAAGGGAGGGCAACAGGGAGGAAAAAGAGGGAAGGAAAAAGAAAGAGACCAAGCACTCTACCAATGAGATACAACCCCACATCTTTTTTTATTTTGCAACCAACTAAACTGCCAGGGCTGGGCTCAAATTTATAATCCTGCCTCCACTTTCTGCATAGCTGGGATTACTGGCAGGAGCTATTATGCCCAGCTGCTCCATATTCTTTGGTGAAAATGAAAATTAGAAAGCTATTAAAGGACAGTGTTCCCTGAAAGATCCTGTAGCAATTGGATTACAGAGTTTATGACCTGCTACTAAAGTTTACTACACCAAACCAGTTTTTAAAATTATAAGATACGTGAGCCTAGCCAGGCGTGGTGGCACACGCATGCCTGTAATCCCAGCACTTGGGAGGCTGAAGCAGAAGGATCGGCACAAGATCAAGACCAGCCTGGGCTACAAAGTGAGCTCAAGGCCAGCCTGAACTGCTTAATGAAACCCTGTCTCAAAAAGACAAAAAAAAAAAATACATGAGCCAAATCTCTCCTCCTTTAAAATAATTTGGCTTTTTTCTTGGCGGGGAGAGGGCAGGAATGGAACTCAAGACCTCAAGCTTGCCAGACAGGCACTGTGCTACTGAGCTATATCCCTGGCCTGCCTCCTTTTAAATAAATACATAAAATTATAAAACAATTCAGCAAAATAGCATGGTATAGGCACTGTAAACCAAACATTTACCTTTTGGATTTAGGAGGCTGTCTCTTCTTTATCATTTCACGGAGCCTTGCAGCTGACTGAAAAGTACACAGAACATATATATATATATGTATGCTATCTTACAGCTACAGAGCTGACAGTTTTAAATATTTTATTAATCTGACAAGAGGAATAGTATCTTCGTTTTAATGAGAAACTTCATACAAACCTCAGACAACTGAAGAGAAGCAAAAAACTTTGCATTTTCTGATATGTTCTTCAGTCTCTTCATTTCATATGGTGATAATCCTGAAAAATCACCCTATAAAATTACATCAAAAAGATTCCATTACTTTACATAATGCTCAGCAAATGCACTTCACAAAACTAGATGTCTCATTCTCTGCATGTATCTATTCCTTCAAATTAGACCCCTTTTATTCATTTCATGTTATCTTACTAGATAGCAACCATCTCTGCCACACTGGATAGTGACCAACAGGCTGCATTGGGGATCATCACAAGACATTTGTATGGCTTCCCAATTATAAGAAGTGATCCGTTATCAAGAGTCACATAGTAGAACCTTATAGAAAATCATTTCCTAGTGGTCACTGATTACACTATTACTCAAAAGTTCAGTCTTTACTAAACAGAAATATTTCTAACAGTGCAGTGGTACATGCCTGTAATCCCAGCATTCTGGGAGTTGAGACAAGAGAATCACAAGTTCAAGCCCAGCCTGGGTGACTCAGTGACAACCTGTCTCAAAGTAAAAACTAGGGAGCAGTACAGGATGTAGCTTTAGTGTGAAGCCCTTTGGTTCAATTCACAGTACTAAATTAAACACAGCAGAAAACATAAATTTATCACTGCTTCCCACAAACATAACACTAAATTAATTAGAAATATCCTCAGAGATATGAGGAAACAGTATGCCATGGTTTGAACGTGCTCCCCAAACTTCATACGTTAGAAATTTAATCGCTAAATTCATGTTAATAGTATTTGGATGAACAACCTTTGGGAAGTAAGTCATGAGGGCTCTGCCCTCTTGACAGTTTTCTAACGACCAAGTTTTGTTCCTGTAACTAGGTTGTTAAGTGAATTGGTCTCTAAATAAGGAATTGTATATTCTATGCACATTACAATATTCAGAACAAAGAAACAGCCAAAGGAAATTCCAACTTGATGACTACACCGAACTCACGACCTTGTGCTTGCCAGGCAGGCGCTTTTTGCGGCTGAGCTAAATCCCCAGCCCCTTACATAACTCTTATATGCAGTACTGTAATGTATAACAGAACAGTACTATATAAACAAGGTGTACTGTGCAAAAATAAGGCATTGAGGCTCTATACAAAAGATAATACATGCTGACTACTAGTAGTATCAAAAATATGTTCAGGATTGTTTTGATACCTGTATTTATAATAAAAAATGTCGGGGGGAGTTGATGAATTTCTGTCAAAAGCTGTTCCTGTGTATTACATGTAACAGACATGGTAAATATTTGTTTGCAGTCTTTGTTAAATAAACCATGCATTTAAGTTTAGGTGAAATCAACAAAAGGAAATAGGTATACGGATATGTAATTTTGAGATTAGTCTTAAAATGTAAAATGTAGAACATGTCCTCAAAAAAAAGGTATACAGTGCTGTAATCCCAGCACTCAGGAGGCTGAAGCAGGAGGACTGTCCTGAGTTCAAGACCAGCTTGCACTACAAAGTGAGCTCAAGGCCAGCCTAAACTGCATAGCAAGACCCTGCCTCAAAAAGACAAAAAAAAAAAAAAAAAGGAAAGATACACAGAATTGTACACAAAAGAAGACAGGACAGGTCATAAGTCTGAGAGGCAGGTCAGTAAGTCTCAACCATCATTGACCAGGAAGATCGATAAATGAGGAAAATCTGTACTCCCATCACAGTTTAACAGGACAATGAGTTGTCAAGTGGGTAACTGTCATAAACTTGTGTACTCTCTCTCTCTGGCACAAGCATTCTGCCTTGTCGTGTGACAATGCACCAGGAAGACCCTCACTGCATGCTGAGCAAAGAGCATTGCCAAGCCCTTGGATTCTCAGACTCCAAGACCATGAGCTAAATAAACTTCTCCTCTTTATAAATTACTTGGGATGCAATATCACATACAGAGCTATGGGTCCTTCCCAGTAATGCAAAACCTTAGCCTAATCATAAGAAATTAACAAACCCAAAATAGAATACTTTATCTAAAATAACTATCCAGTATTCTTCAGATCTAACACACACTGGAGATTAGAGACCCATCCAGGTAGTAGACAGAAAAATAATGACTGGAAAATTTGGTGAAATCCTAGTATGTTCTATATTTCTATTAACAATATTGTACCATGGGTAATAGCTTAATTTGACAAATATTCTATGGTTATATAAGATATTAACCTAAGGGCACCCTGGCATGGTGGCACACACCTCTAATCCCAGCACTCAGGAGACTGAGGCAGGAGGATCCTTGCGAGTTCAAGACCAGCCTGGGCTATAAAGTGAGCTCAAGGCCAGCCTGAATTGCATAGCAAGATCCTGTCTCAAAAAAGCCAAAAAAAAAAACCTCAGGGCAGGCTAAGTGAAAAGTATACAGGAAATGTCTGTGCTATTTTTTTCAACTCTCCTATAAGCCTAAAACCATCTCAAAATCTTAAAAAAAAAAAATCAACTGCATGCCTGTCATCCCAGCACTCTGGGAGTATGAGTTAGGAGGATCAAAGTTCAAGCCCAGCCTAGACAAGTTAGTGACTTAGCAAGATCGTCTAAAATGTTAGAAATGGAAAAAATAAAATAAAATAAAGTGTTAGAAATGGAACAGGCCTGGTGGCACACACCTGTAATCCCTGCACTTGGGAGGATGAAGCAAGAGAATCGCCTTGAGTTTGACCAGCCTGGGCTACACAGTGAGTTCAAGGCCTCCCTGAGCTACAAATCAAGCCACTGTTTCAAAAAAAAAAATGAAAAGGAAGAAGAAAATGAAGGCTGGAAAGTACAACTCAGTGCTACAGTGCTTGCCTACCATGCACAGGCCCTGGGTTCAATTCCTAGCACCAAAAAAGAAAAAAATTCTACCTTACAGTTTTTCCTAAGAAAATGTATCCCAGACATTTATGACTCTGCTTGACCATCTTCACTGCTATAGTTTCTGACCCTATTTCTTTGCATCCAAATAAAATCTGCTTTATATTAACCTCATATACTCAGAATCTTGTAGCCTAAGGCCAGACATGGTGGCACACGCCTGTATTCTCACCCAGCACTTGGGAGGCTGAGGCAGGATCGCTGCGAATTCAAGACCAGCGTAGGATATGAAGTGAGCTCAAGGCCAGCCTGAACTGCACAGCAAGACCCTGTCTCAAAATGAAAAAAAGAAAATCTTGTAGCCTAAGCAACCGAAGAGATAATCTAAATCCAGTGGTTATTTTTAATTTTTCCCAGTGGTTTTTTAAGTGCAGTTCACAAACAGCAGAAGTGTCAGTAGGAAATCCCATTAGACATGCAAATTGTATGCCCCGCCGAACTCTAAAACTTCTGAATCAGAAACTGGTGATTGTCATGCCTTAGAACATGTGAGGTTGAGGCAGGAAGATCACTGTCAGTTCAAGCCCAACCAGGACTACATAGTCACTGCAAGGCCAGTCTAACTACACAGTGAGACCCTGTCTCAAAAATACATAAAATAAAATAAAAATGAATCCCTCCAGATAATCTGATAGGCTAAATTCTGAGAGTCACTAATCCTATCCAGTCCTCTCAAATACAAAAAGAACAGGTTTATTAGAAGTGACCATGCCTAGAAACTAGGCTTCCAACCTCTGGTCTAAGGCACTTATGACTGACCCCATGCTGTCTCCCATGGGCCCTCCCTTTCCCTAACTTCATTTTATTTCCCTAGTTCCATCAACTTTTTGTCACAGCATATGATTTTATCTTGTCCTGTATAAAAGTTGTCACAATATTCCTGGTAGGCTGCAGAAGCCAAAAAATTAGATACTAGCTGAGCATGGAGACACAGGCTGCAGTGCCAGCACTTTATAAGGTTGAGGCAGGAAGATCACAAGTTTAAATCCAGCCTGGGAAACTTAGCAAAACCGTGTGTGAAAATAAAAAATAGAAAGAGACTGAGAATGTGGTTCAGTGCAAAAGCCCTAAGTTCAGGGGTTGGGGATTTAGCTCAGTGGCACAGCGCCTGCCTGGCAAGCGCAAGGTCATGAGTTCGATTCCTGAAAAGGGAAGAAAAAAAAAAAAAAGAAAGAAATAAAGAAACGCCTAAGTTCAATTCCCAGGCCTACAAAAAAAAAACTTTAAAAAATAAATTTAGGTGATAATTTGATTTCACTAGGGGCCCTGACTACCTTAGCTTTCAAATTTCAAAACAGTAAGCAAACTTGGAACAAACTACTAACTAAACTCTTACCATGCCTGGGGTGACATCCTCATCACTGCTCTCCATGTCAACACTCAGAATGGTGGCAGCTGAAGGGCTCCTGCGTCCTGGCTTGTTGCTTTCAGCGTGAACATCTAAGGACAATTTCTGCAGAGTGGACTCTGCGTTGGAAGGGATGGCTTTCACCTTTGGAATTAAAATTTCGTCGCAAGCTTTCTTTAGTTCAGGCTTCTGACACACTATCGTGTAGTTGGAATTCTTTTCTGATAGGGATTTGGAGTGCTTGGGTTGCTCCACTTGGTAATCACTGAGGGAGAAGGGGGTGAGATAAACCTTTGCTGTTTTTCCTAAAACTGTGGTCTGTACCGGTCTGAGAGAGACGTAGGTGACATCTTGATTTTCTTTAAATTCGTTCACCTATTCAGGTCAATAAGGGAAAACAGTGTTAGAATCCCAGATCCCAGGTCTCTTCCACAGGGTCCTTGGCAGGTCTGTGTAAACAAACCTAACTCCTGCTCCTAACGACAGCATCACCCAAGTGGAGGGCCCGCACGGAAACCGTTCTCCTCCGAAATCTAGACGCACCACGTACTAAGCGAAATGAAATTACCGCTCCCACTGGGCACCGTGATTGCCCACGGGAACCTGCTAAACCTACGCGGGAGCAGAAGGATCCCAGGCTTTTTAGCCCGGGGTTGGCTAACTCAGTGACTGAGACCTTGTCTCAAAATTTAAAACAAATTAAAAAGTAAACACGCTGGACTGTAGCGCAGTGTAAAGGTGCTGGCTTCAGTCTCCCGTAGGAAAAAAAAAAAAAAAAAACCTGGCTGGAAGGCGACAGCTGCCACGGCACACAGGCGAGGGGCGCAAGCGGGGCCCCAGTCAGACCCCGCCGCTATCTCCGCTCCGGACAGAGCCGGCCTCAGCGCTGAGGCCTGGTTTTCTGTAGAGCGCAGAAGCCTCCCGAGGACGCGACGCAGCCGGCCTCACCTACCTCAGAGCCCACCTTCCCCTCGCTGTCCGCCGCGCCAGGCCTCGACATCTCCCCGCCGGCAGAGGACGGGTCTTCCCGCCAAGAGCGCGCGGGGACCGGCGGGAGGGGGCGGGGCAGACGCGCCGCGGCTGGGCGGGCGGGCCCGAGAAAAGCGCCGGGAAAGCGGAAGCGCGGGCTGGACCGGAAGGAGGGGCGGGGTCGACGCCTCGGTCCCGGAAGGAGGGGAGGGCAGGCGGCGAGGGCGTACAGCTGCTTGGCCCTAGGTAGCTGCCGTAACGGGCATTGTGGCTGTGGTTCCTGTGATTGGCGATGGCGGTGCGGGTTCTTGCTCAGACACACTGGCGTTTGCTCCTAAGGAGAAAATCACCACGCAGCGTGAACCTGCGAAAGACTCAGACACACAGCTGCCCATGGAAGGGAGACAGAAATCAGTCAACACGCACTTCACCTGCCCCACCCTCCAAGTCACCCACCCCCTGAGAAACACCCCCTGTGACCCTGTGTTTACCTTCCCAGGTGGCGGGGGGTGGGGAAGTATATTGGTTTAGTTTGGTTTTTTTGTTTTGCGGTTCTCAGGATTGACTCTAGAGCCTTTGCACTGACCTACATCCTCATACCGTTTTACTTTTTATTTTTTTTTACTTTTGGTCTTTTTGAGATAGTGTCTCTCTATGCAGTTCAGGATGGCCTTGAGCTGGCAACGATCCTCCTGCCCCAGCCTCCCGAGTGCTGGGATTACAGGCGTGCGCCCTGACGCCCGGCCTCATACCTTTTTATTCTTTAAAACAGGGTCTCACTGAGTCGTTAAATTGCCCAAGTTGGGCTGGAATTTGCAGTTCTGCCTCGGCGGCATCCCAGATGCTGGGAGTACAGGCTGTTGCCCCCAGACCGGGCTAAAAAATACTATCTAGTCTTACCTTCAAGGTGTTCTCTAACTTCCTTGGTTCTGACTTGAGGCCCCCACTGAACCTTGCTTGAGACCTACCAATTTCATGGGGGGGGGGGGGGGGTCAGTTTTAGAACACAAGTGAAATTAATTTGATAATAACATTAATAGCACCTTGAAGGCCTTCCATGACCTAGTACCTATGGAACTTCAACCATTCCTTCACTCAAAAAATTACTCATTGGGCTGGGGGGTGTGGCTCAGTGGTAGAGCTCTTCCCTTGTCTGCGCAAGGTGCTGGGTTGGATCCCAGCACCCAAAGGAAAAAAAAAAATTACTCATGAAACATTTTGCATATTGTCCAGACTGTCAGTATATTCCATACTGTTTCTGGCCTTCAAGACTGTCATACTAGCCCTTCTCTCCCCCACCACAGTAGATATAAAGTCCTTTCTAGGCGGGTGTGGTGGCACACACTTATAGTGAGTTCAAATCCAGCCTGGAATACAAAGCAAGACCTTCTTGCCAAAAAACAGTCCTCTCTATAATGAAGTATGTTTTGACTTCTGTCTTGGTTACTTTTTTCTTGTTGCTGGGACAAAATACCTGACTCCCAGAATTGAGAAAGGAAAGGTTTATTTAGCCCACAGTTTGTGGAAGTTTCATGCTATAATCAGCTGGCTCCAAGGCAGAGTGGCACATGGCATAGGGCAACAGTTCATGGCTCTGGAAAACAGCAAAAGCAGCAAGAGCGAAAATGGAGGAGCAGGGCTGGGGATTTAGCTCAGTGGCAAAGCGCCTGCCTGGCAAGCACAAGGTCGTGAGTTCAATTCCTGGTACCAGAAAAAAACTAAAAAACAAAGCAAAAAAAAAAGAAACAAAACAAAAATGGAGGAGCAGTAGCAAGCAGCCTCATTCCCTCCCTTACAGTGTATGCAAACTACCCACCCCAGGATGGGTGCAGCACTCACACTCGTGAATCAATCATAAACTCTAGAAGCCCACCCCATGACTGCATGAGGCTTTGGGGGACATCCAGACACAAACCATAACAACTTCTATTTCACCAATTGTTTAAATAACCCAGCTATAAATTGCTGCTTCTGCAATTCTACAGTTCTTAATGACTTCCTAAATTCAAATTTCTCGAGGGCAGGACTCTTAACAATCTCTCTCACGCTCCCTCTCTCCCTCCCCCAGCTCTCTCTCTTTGCTTTTGCTGTCTTGTACTGCCATGAACTGTTGCCCCTCTGCCATGTGCCACCCTGCCTTGGAACCAGCCAATTATGGACTGAAACCTCTGCAAACTGTGAGGTAAATAAACCTTTCTTAACTTGTGGGTGTTGGGTATTTTGTCTCAGCAATGAGAGAAAAATAACTATGACAGAATTTGGTACTAGAGAAGAAGGGTCATTGCCAGAATGATTGCTGAGACTATACCAGACCACGTTGTTCAGGAGTCTTTGAGAATGGTTTGTGGAAAGAGTTTGGAAAGATTCAGAGATGCTGGTTAAAAAAGTAGAGCTGGAACACTTTAGGCTGTTCTGTATAGGAGATTCTGGTCAGAGCTCAGAAAATCAGTAAAGACCAAGATCAGGAGGTTTCTGCTGGGAAGAAGGACTGCCTTGGCTGTTGGACTCCAGACAATATGTGTTATGGCTTGACAGAAAGTTTGTCTACATTTTGCTCATGTCCAGAGATTTTGCCTGAGACTGAGATTGTTTGTTTTTGTTTTTTGTTTTTTGTTTTTTTTTTTGGTTTTTCTCCGGTACTGGGAACCGAACTCATGACCTTGCGCTTGCCAGGCAGGCGGTTTTGCCGCTGAGCTAAATCCCCAGCCCCTGAGACTGAGATTAAGGGCAGCAAACTACTTAATCTGGTAGAAGAAATTTCAAGGCAGTCTAATGTTGAAGCAGTGGTATGGTTACTGTTGGGGGCTTTTAGCCAGATTTACATTGAGAATTAAGAGCAAAGAGCCCAGTAGAATGATCTAAAACATTGTGAGTTTGCCCAAAAAGAAAGCTCCAGTACAGCTGTGGACTGCAAAAATAGAGCAAAGAGGCTCTTGATTGCTGAGAAGGAACAGGAGAATAGAAAAGATGGCCT
>NW_004955416.1:10275357-10276598 GCF_000276665.1 Chinchilla lanigera | reverse complement strand
ACTGAGCTAAATCCCCAGCCCCAGAAATGTTTATCTTGTACCACTGAATGTTGGAAGTGTTTAACTTTGTTTTCATTTGTACAAAGGCTCACAACAAAGAGTTTGCCTTACTTCTCAGAGGAGAATTGGGACTTTTCAGCAATGTTAGGACTTTGGCAACTGTGAGAGATGGACTAAATGCCTTTTTCATAAAGGAATTGCATGAATCCTTGAGGGGCCAGGGGAAGAATGTTATGCCTTGTGTCTGTATGTCCTCCCAAAGCCTCATGTAGTCATAGGGGGTGGGCTTTTCAGAGGCAGCTAAATCTAGAGTTTGTGATTCACTCATGGTCCAACGCTGGGATTAAGGGTGTGAGTTCTATATTCACCCTAGAGTGGGTAGCCTGCATAAAATATAAAGGATGGAAAGAGGTTTGCTCTCTCTCCTTGCTTGCTTTTGCCATTTTCTGGCACCATGAACTGTTGTCCCTCTGTTATGTACCACCCTGCTTTGGAGCTAGCCAATCATGGACTGGAACCTCTACAAACCGTGAGCTAAATAAACTTTTCCCCTGTAGTGGTTGATTGATTGTATGTTAATCTGAGAAGTTTAGAAGCTTAACTAAATTTGGCTCAGCAATTGGCTCAGCAATTCTACACCCTAGGGTGTAGAGAAGTCATCCGAGAGTGGATCATCACCTACATAATATAAAAGGGAAATTAAGAAGGACAGAGGGTCTTCCATTCTTCAGAGGAGCTCCAGTCTTCAACTTTCAGCTTGGACATCACCTCCTGGCTTCTAGTGCAGACTCCTGGACTTCCGCCTTGGATCCTCAGCCTTCTGGTATACACTCATCAACCTTCCATTGCAGACGCATCGGCCTCCTGATACGGACTTTTATGGGACACTGCAGTGAACTCCAGACCCTGGACTGGATCGTTCGGACTCCACTGTGCAGACACCCTCTGCACACTTCCTCATCCAACTCTTTGGTTGACCGTCATAAGCCAATCTAGTAATTTCTTATACATTTGTTTATCTTGTGTTATATCTATTTCTCTAGTAAAATCCTGACTGATATATCCCCCTTTAAAAAAAATACATCTTCCATAATTCTTTCAGAGCCCTAACATAGTAAACACAAGTATAGTCATTAGGAAACTAAGTACACTTTCCAGCCATAAATGGATTTTAGTAGGCAGCCTCCAGAAAACAAAAGACCATGAAAGTTGAAAGTTGGAGCAGGGGTGGTGGTGGTGGT
>NW_004955416.1:10269132-10274307 GCF_000276665.1 Chinchilla lanigera | reverse complement strand
GCACGCACCACTATGCTATATCCCTGGCCCCTCAGGCTAGTCTTGAACTCACTTCGTAGCCCAGGATGGTCTGAACTCGCAGTGAGGCTCCTACCTCAGCCAGCCGGGCGTGGTGGTGCACGCCTGTAATCCCAGCACTCCGGAGGCTGAGGTAGGAGCGTCCTTGTGAGTTTGAGACCAACCTGGGCTACGAAGTGAGCTCAAGGCCAGCCTGAATTGCATAGTGAGACCCTGTCTCAAAAAGACCAAAAAAGGAAAAAACAACAACAAACGGTCCATCACTATTTCCTTGGATGTTTGGGTATTGTTGAGTTTTTTAAACTGTTGTTTATACTAGGCATCAAACCCAGGACTTTACATAAGAAGCACTATACCACTGATCTAAGCCTCTCTCTCCTTTTTATTATTTTTAAATTTTGAGACAGCATTTCCCAAAATTCTTCATACAGGCAGAAAATTTGTGATCTTCCAGGTTCAGTCTCCCAAGTAACTGGGATTACAGGCATGCATCTGCCTCTCCTCAGTTTTGTTTTCTTTTGCTTTACTTCAGTGCTGGGATTTGAAATTGGGAAGTCTCTACCACTGAGCTACATCCCTATCCCTTTTATTTTTTATTTTGAGACAAGATCTCACTAAGTTGCACAGGAAGGACTCGAACTTGATTCTCCTGTTACAGCAGTCTGAATACTGTGATTGTAGGCCTCCGCCACCGGGTCCAGTTTAACGTGTGAAATCTTTAATTCGAACCTTACTTGCCTCAAAGCCTCGCAAGGTCGTGCCAGTGAGGCTGAGGATGAGTCTCCCTAGAACACCAGTAACAGACCGCATCTTTTAGCCCCTGGCCAGGCGTAGTCCTCCGATATCCCACAATCCCCTAGTGACGTACTTCCGGTTCCGCCTTCTCCCCCCCCCTAAGTGGCTTATAAATGTCGCGCAGCAGTGCCGGACGTATCTAAGGCGAAAGGAATTTTTCTTCTCGTTGTCGTAGGTATTTAGCGTTTGGAGTCCGTCAAGTTTGGGAACTCGTCGCCGCTTCTGTCAACATGTCTGTCCCAAGCTCACTCATGAAGCAACCGCCCATTCAGTCGACGGCCGGAGCCGTCCCAGTCCGCAATGAGAAAGGTACAGTGCTCACCTGTGGTGTAGTCAGATCGTCCCTCCTCCTCCAGCCTCGGCACCTCGCTACCTTTCCTGAACACTGCTCTACCCTTTCCGACCTCGACACCCAACCTTCGGTTCCCTGCACCTTCGCGTCCTGAGCTCGCTCCGGGAGGGAGCGTCTGCTTGATCTTGTTTCTGGGCCCTGTCTGCTCTTCTATACAGCAAGCACCCCTCTTCCCTTGGCCCCTACAAATCCTTAGACGTATGGAAATAAGCCTGTTTGCAGGGCGCTGTGCGGATACCCCTACTGTTTGGCGATCCATAGCAATCTAGGCTGGACTTTCATAACTTCTACCTGTTGTTGAACAGTACTTATGTGTTTATCTCCCCCTATCAGACCATAAATTCCAGCGCTCCTTGAGGCGGGCACCGTGCCTTCAACTTTTTATCCTTTTCAAATAGCACAGTGGGGTCGGGGATGTAGTTCAGTGGCACAGTGCCTGTCTGGCAAGCGTGAGGTCATGAGTTCGATTCCCGGTACCAAAAAAAACCCCCACACACAACAACAAAACAAAACAAATAGCACAGTGGATGTTTATTAAGTTGAATACAGACTTGTTTAAAGCAATGTCTCAGTTTTAATAAATTCATATTCTAGTGAGTGTAAAACATGCAGGCTGCGCATGGTGGCATACGCCAGTAATCCCAGCTCTGGGGAGGCTGAGGCAGGAGGATTGCCACTAGTTTGAGGCTACCCTGAATTACAGAATTACAGAGGCAGACCATATCTAAAATAAATAAATAAAAAGTAGAGTCAGATCAGGAATTTTTTCAGTAAGGATGATGGAGGAAAATATCAATTATTTTTCCTTTTTAAATATACTGTATCAGTTCTTATGTAACTTGCCCTTTTGGTTTTATTTTGTTTCCCTTGTGCTGAGGATATAACCCATAATCTCCCAAGGCAAAATGCTTTACCATTAAGCTACACCCCAGCTCTTCTCTTTTTTTTCACTCAACATGATTTTTGAGAATTTCTGTTTATTTGCATATTGATCTAATTCATTTATTTTTAACTGCTTATGAATTTCCCTATTTAATTCAACTACAGTGCGGTTTATTCCTACTGATGGGCAGTTGTTGCTGTGTTTTTCACCATGCTGCAGTTGTATTTTTTTAGGGAAACATTTTATAATTTATATATAAAATCCCAGTAAGGAGCCATGTAAAATGACAGAAATATCTGCTTTACATTGGGTCAAAAAAAAACCCCACAGACACTGAATGTCTATTTTAATTATAAAACAAAAATATGAATAAAACATTTTAAAATAATCTTTATTATTTGACAACTCATCACATCATTGCAAGAGACAAGTTTGACTTTTTTTTTTCGTGCCAGGAATTGCACTCAGGACCTTGAGCTTGCTAGGCAGGTGCTTATGCCGCTGAGCTACATTCTTGGCCCAAATTTGACTTTAAGGAAAGTTTAATTTTATGAAAAACTTAAGTTGGACAGTTTGTTCACATGGGAGTTACAACATGTTTAAAAAACAACCTGGCACTAAAACCAGTTTCTATGGTGTATAAAAACAACATAAAATCCTGAAGTTAAGTAGGTAGGAGTGACCTATTCCTTAACGTAGCTCCCTTTGCTGAGAGACAAGATGGGAAGAATCTTGGAGGAAGCTTCTTTTTGGGGGGATTAAATCCAGAGCTTTCAATCTGAACTGCATCCTCACTCCATTTTTTATTTTGAGACAGAAACTCATTAATTTGCCCAACTTAGCATCAAACTTGTAATCCTATCTCAAACTCCCACAGTGTGCTATAGTTGCAGTTATGTGCCACCATGCCCAGCTTGTCCTTCTCAAATGTGTCTGTTGTTACAATTGTGTAAAGTTTTTTTTTGTACTGGGAATCGAACTCAGGGCCTCAGACTTACCAGGCAGGCACTAGCCTAGACAACAGCACCCAACTCCCACTATTTGTGAAAGAGAATGCTCATTCTCTTTCACTGAGTACAAATTGAGTACCCTAGTCCCAAAACCTGAAATTAGCTCCAACATGATGTTCATAAAGTTTCTGATTTGGGATTTTCTGATTAGAGATACTCAACTGGTAAAGTCAATGCAAATATTCCAAAATTTAAAAAAAGAAAAAACCTCCAAAATCTGAGATAGTTCTGGTCTCAGGCAAACATTTTGGATACGGAATAGTAAACCTTCATGTTTGCCACCAGGTGTGGTAGCACACACCTATAATCTCAGCACTCAGGAGGCTGAGGTAGGGGATCACTGTGAGATTGAGACCAGCCTAGGCTACATAGTGAGACCCTGTTTTTTTCTTTTTTGTCTTTTTGAGACAGGGTCTTGCTATGCAGTTCAGGCTGGCCTTGAACTCACTTTGTAGCTCAGGCTGGTGTCGAACTCACAACAATCCTCTTGCCTCAGCCTCCCAAGTGCTGGGATTACAGGTGTGCACCACCACACCCAGCAAGACCCCATTTTAAAAAGCCAAACCAAAAACAAAAATTTTTTTTTTTTGCTATATCTGTTGTTAAAATTATATAACTTTTAAGGGCCGAGGATATGACTCAGTGGCATAGTGCTTGCCTGGCAAGTGCAAGGTCCTGAGTTCAATTCCCAGTACCAAAAAGAAAAGAAAAAAGATTGTATGACTTTTAAAATAGCATATTGTCCTGTCCTGCCCATTCTTTTTGAGACTGGGCCTCACTATGTAGTACAGGCTGGCCTTGAACTCATGGTGATCTTCCTGCCTCAGTCTAAGGTTAAGCCATTCTTGAAGTCCTGGGCTTAGTCTGATAAGATCTTGATAATGAGGTGTATGTATGTGTGTTTTTTCAGGATTTAGGGGGAGTTTTCTTGTTAATTTTTGTATTGTTAAGATAAATTTTTTATTGTTTAGTATTTTTGTATGTATGTACTCATAAGTGAAATCCACCCAAAGATTTCCTTTAAACTGTCCATTTTGGTTAGAATTGCTTAGTTTTTATTCTCTATTCACTGCATTTCTTTCTTTTTCTTTCTTTCTCCCTCCCCACCCCTCTAGTGGTTCTGGAAACTGAACCCAGGACTTTCACACTGAGCTACATCCCCATCCCTTTTTTGAATTTTTAATTTTGTGACAGGATCTCACCAAGTCTCTTAAGTTGCCCAGGAGGGACTTGAAGTTTTTTTTTGTGTGTGTGTGTGACAGGGTCTCATTATATAGTTCAGGCTGGCCTTGAACTCACTATATTTTACCCCAGGCTATCCTCAAACTCACAGCAATCCTCCTGCTCCTGAGTGCTGGGACCACATCATGCATGGCTTTTTTTTTTCTTTTGAGCGCTTGAACTTTCAATCCTCCTGCCTCAGTCTCCCAGAGTGCTGGGATTACAAGTGTGTGCCAATGTGCCCACCTTGGAATTGTTTGTATTTGTAAAAGAGTTTATCTATTCTTACAGATTTGACAGCACAAAAGCTGAAGAACAAGAAACCTATTTCTATTTTTTTTTCTTCTTTTTTTTTGGTTTTTTTCTGGTACTGGGAATCGAACTCACAACCTTGCACTTGCCAGGCAGGTGCTGTGCCGCTGAGCTAAATCCCCAGCCTCTAGAAACCTAATTCTAAATAAATGAGTTATACGGTAATATAAAGGCTGCCATGGAAATTGCAAAGGAAGGTATTCCTTTCTTTAATGGCTAAGCAGTATTTTGGACTAAATCACCCTCTCAGTATGCTGGGCATTGTTACAAATAATTTGAAGTTGAAGCAGAATAGTATGAACTGATGGCAGGCGTGAGAGGGCTTTTTTATGGTTTCACTGCGTAGCTTCATTTTACACAAGGTAAGCCTTAGTGTTGCTGTTCATAAGTGTTGCCTTCTATGCATTGGCCTTTGTAGGGAAGTGCCATTAGATGGATAGTTGGTTGGGTAATGGCTCTCCTCACATGCTTACACACTAGTCTAACAGGAGTACAGACCCATCTGGACATGGTAGCACATGCCTGTAATCCCAGCACTCGGGAGGCTGAGGTAGGAGGATCACTGTGAGTTCAAGGCCAGCCTG
>NW_004955416.1:10251479-10269032 GCF_000276665.1 Chinchilla lanigera | reverse complement strand
AAAAAAAAAAAAAAGGAATACAGACCCTCCCTGCAAAGCGCTAGAGTTTAAAGATATTGGGAAAGAGGCTGCTGAAACATAAGAAATTATCTCTCTTCCCCAGGTGAGATTTCAATGGAGAAAGTAAAGGTAAAACGTTATGTGTCTGGAAAGAGGCCAGACTATGCTCCTATGGAGTCATCAGATGAAGAAGATGAAGAATTTCAGTTCATTAAGAAAGCCAAAGAACAAGAAGCAGAGCCTGAGGAGCAGGAAGAGGATTCCTCTAGTGATCCCCGGCTGCGGCGCTTACAGAATCGGATTAGTGAAGATGTAGAAGAGAGGTAATGATATAGTTATGTTTCCCAGCACCTGAACATCTACAGGTTAATTAATAACAGCAGCAGTAGTAATAGTTGATACTTTCATAGTACTTACTGTGTGCCCACTACACTCTTGTTTCTGAGTACATTACGTTTGCTATTTCTTATCCACACAATACACTTATGAGATAGGTATTACTATCCCCACTTTACAAATGAGGCAACCAAGGCATACTGGGTAAGGAAAGGAGCATGACTTAGATCCTTAAGAGAAGTCTAGGGATATATTTCCATGCAGAGGCCCTAGGTTCAATCCCTATTACGAAAAATAAAATAAAATAAAATAAAATAAATTCCTCTGTAGACTGGGGCTATAGCTCAGTGGTAGTGTTTGCCTAGTATGCAGAAAGCCCTGGGTTCCATCCCTGTGCCCTTACCCTGTGAGTTCGCTGTGTACCACTGGATGGTTCCTGCACATTTGTTTAATGTTTTAGGCTCAATTTAACACATTTCCTGCCACTCTGGTTTGGTTTCTTTAATTTGCACCTCAGTTTCTCCATCTCAAGACTTCTCCCTGAGTGGAGGCAAATAGAGTGAACACTGACAGGGTTTTCTGCAACTAGGGAAATGTAGTTAATGTTCCTTCATTTGTGTGACACGGTGTTCAACTTGGAGATCCTGTTTTTCAGATTGGCGCGACATCGGAAAATAGTGGAACCTGAGGTGGTGGGAGAAAGTGACTCAGAAGTAGAAGGAGATGCTTGGCGCATGGAGCGAGAAGATAGCAGTGAAGAAGAGGAGGAAGAGATTGATGATGAGGTACGGTAAAGGAAAAGTTTTGTTTTGTCTTTTTGAGATAGGGTCTTGCTATGCAGTTCAGGCTGGCCTTGAACTCACTTTGTAGCCCAGGCTGGTCTTGAACTTGTGACGATTCTCCCGCTTCAAGCTCCCAAGTGCTGGGATTACAGGTGTGTACCACCATGCCCAGCTAGAAAATTTTTTGAATGGAAAATTTTTCTGCATATAAGAAAAATTGGGGGCTGTGCTCATTCATTGAGGCCAGAAAGGCACAAGGTCAGTGCTTTTCGCAGAACTCTAATCATACTCCCTGTCTGAGGAAATAGGATTGAAAATAAAATAGTGCTAAGCTGTACTCACATCAGAATTCGTTGGGTTTGATGAAAGAATAGGCGAATATGGTGGCACATGCTTATAATCCCAGCACTGAGGAGGCTGAGGCAGGCCATCTTAGGGATGGGGGTGTGGTTCAGTAGTAGAGGTTCAATTACCTGCACCGTGATAAAGGCCATCTGAGAACCTAGAGCATTGAAATAACTGGCTTCAACGTATCCCTGGACAGGAAATAGAGCGGCGCCGTGGCATGATGCGTCAGCGAGCACAGGAAAGAAAAAATGAAGAGATGGAAGTCATGGAGGTGGAGGACGAAGGCCGTTCTGGAGAGGAGTCAGAGTCAGAGTCTGAGTATGAAGAGTACACAGACAGTGAAGATGAGATGGAGCCCCGCCTTAAACCAGTCTTCATTCGCAAGTACGTTTCTCACAAACCAGGTCAGAATCCAGATAGTTACTACTCTCCAGGACAACAGTTAAAGCCTCTTTCTGTCCTGTGTTTTTGTGAAGTGTAGGCCCCAAGTGAAAGTAGCTGGTGCTTTTCCCTGCAGTGGAGATGCTAAGGAGTAACTTGTTAGCAGAAAGCCTGAGTATGTTTTCACAGCTCCCTTTCCAGTTAAGAGCACATAATTGCCCAAAGTTGCATATTTCAAGCAGAAAATTAAGCCTGAAGAACAAATTCTGTTTCTTGCCTAATGGTTAGAAATGCAAACTTGTTCCTGCCTACCCTAGACTTTTCCCAAAGATGAATGGGCCCTAGAGACCTAGGATGGACCAGTTGTAGTGGCACATGTTTGTGATCCCAGCACTCTGGGAGGCTGAGGCAGGAGGATTTTCAAGTCTGAACCCAGACTGAACATCTTGACAATTTAGCAAGATCTGCCTCAAAAAAATAAAAACCAGAAAAGATTATTCCCTGGGTCTAACCTCCAACACCTCAAATATATATATATACCTGGGATGACTCCTATTTTGCACTATTTGCAAACAATAGAACTAAAGATTGTTTGGCTTTGATTTGGATGAAACTGGATCTAGAGACAGAGAGCTCCCCTCTAAAGTTTTGGACAATAACAGTACTTCTGTGATGCAGGAAGGACCGAGTGACGGTTCAAGAACGTGAGGCTGAAGCATTAAAGCAGAAGGAGCTGGAGCAGGAAGCCAGACGCATGGCTGAGGAGAGGCGCAAGTACACACTCAAGGTTGGTGGTGTCATGAGGCTTGGGTGGGGGAGTGGTGTCCTTAGGTTGGTCTGCAAAGATGAAGAAGTCTGATGTTGAATTGTGCTCCTTCTCCAGATTGTAGAAGAGGAAACCAAAAAAGAGCTGGAGGAGAACAAGCGGTCGCTGGCTGCACTGGATGCTCTCAATACTGACGATGAAAATGATGAGGAGGAGTATGAAGCATGGAAGGTTCGAGAGCTCAAGAGAATCAAGAGGGACAGAGAAGACCGAGAAGCGTGAGTACAGGGTGGTCTGCAGTTAATGATGCCAGCGGGACAGGCTGCTGGGAGGGGAGCGCTGAGGCCTAGCTCCTACTCCCAGTTCAACTTCTGGTTTTTGTGTTTTGGTCAGCTGACTTTCGGTTCGTGTTTTCCGTGGTGCTGGAGATCAAGGCCAGGGCGTTGTCCTTGTTAAATACTACCACTGAGCCACATCTCCAGCCCTACTCCTGGTTTTTTGGTGGTTTTTTTGTTTTTTTTTGGTATTCGCAATCAAACTCAGGACCTTGTGCTTAAGCTACATCCCTGGCTGTTTGTTTTTGTGCAACTGGGGACTGAATCTAAGGAGGTGGGATTGTGTCATTTTCAGGTAATTGGACCTTTCTAAAGATGGAAAATACTAATGAATGGTTTTGCTCCCTGGACAGGCTTGAAAAGGAGAAAGCAGAAATTGAACGCATGAGAAACCTTACTGAGGAAGAGAGGAGAGCTGAGCTCCGGGCAAATGGCAAAGTCATTACCAACAAAGCTGTTAAAGGCAAATATAAGTTCTTACAGAAGTATTATCACCGGGGTGCCTTCTTCATGGTAAGTGAATTAAAGAATTGGACAGTAGGAATAACAAAAGCTTCAAATTCTTTTCTCCCCTGGAATGAGAATAAACTGTCCTAAAGTGTTTACTTTCAGTAGTAGTGTGGTCAAGCTTCTCATTTGCTTTTTGCTTCAGAACAATGTAAAAAAGAAAAATCAGCAACTGGAATTTGGAAGCATTAGCAACAACTGTTCTGATTTGGCCTCAGCTCTCTGAAAGGAAATAGAATATGGAAATGGAATGGTGTCTTTATAGATACTAAACTAATTTAGGTTTCAAAAAAGTACCTACAAATCATATTTAATAGACAAATGAGTTTTGGTTACATAAAAATCAAGCTTGGCCAGGTGTGGTGATGTACACTTGTAATCCTGGCACTCAGAAAGGCTGAGGCAGGAGGATTGCTTTGAGTTCGAGGCCAGCCTGGGCTACAAAGTGAGTTCAAGACCAACCTGAGCTACATAGTGAAACCCGGTCTCAGAAAGACCAAAGAAACAAAGAAACAAACAAATAACCACCAAGTGTTACATACTAAACCCTAAATATCCCCACTGCTGCTAAATTCCTATCCTTCACTAGAAATTCTGGTAAAATTTTAAAACTTCAGTAGAGGGGCTAGGGATTTAGCTCAGCAGCACAATGCCTGCCTGGCAAGCGCAAGGTCATGAGTTTGATTCCTGGTACCGGAAAAAAAAACAAAAAAAAAAAAACCCAAAATAAAAAAAACTTCAGTAGAGGGTTTTTTATGTTTGTTTTTTGTCTTTTTGAGACAGGTTCTCACTTTGCAGCCCAGGCTGGTCTCAAACTCACAATAGAGGTTCTTGAGGAAAGGCCCAGAACCTTCTGCTTTCTAGTATTCTTTGTTGTTGAGTTTAATAACTTAGATATATGGGAAATAGAGCCATAAGACTGATAAGATGATATTTTACAGGATGAAGATGAAGAAGTATACAAGAGAGATTTCAGTGCACCTACCCTGGAGGACCATTTCAATAAAACCATTCTTCCCAAAGTCATGCAGGTATGGGAACCCTTGATAACATGAGGGAGGAAAAAACCAAAACATAATGTACTGAAGCTGAGGCTGGGGTATGGTGTGTTGGGTCACATAACTTACCCATTCTTCCTTCAGGTCAAGAACTTTGGACGTTCTGGTCGTACCAAATACACCCACCTTGTGGACCAAGACACGACCTCCTTCGACTCAGCATGGGGCCAAGAGAGTGCACAGAATACAAAATTCTTTAAACAAAAGGCAGCAGGGGTACGTGATGTATTTGAGCGGCCATCTGCCAAGAAGCGGAAAACTACGTAAGATTCAGCTACTTCTTCCAACTGTGGGACACAAAAGGGAGTCTCAGCATCTGGTCCTTGATTTTCTTTCTCCATTATGTACATGGTCCCTGAGTGCAGCTGACTGGACTGACTGGCATACTCGTGTTCCTGGGTGGCTCCGTTTTTGAAGGTGCTTTTTGAGATTTGGACTCATACTCAGAAACTTGTTTTTTAAAAAAAAAAAAAAAAAAAAAGCACTATCCAGATGGGATTAGAGGCTTCCCACTTAAAACCATTTCTGAGAAATCTTAGATTTCTCCATGATGGCTTCCCATATTTACTTGGGATTGTTAGTGTCTTTTTCCAGCCCAATAGCTTGAGTCAGAAATGAGGGCATATAAATGGACAATGTGTTACTTCTACCTTAGGGTTAGCAGGCTTATTATCAGGAAATTTAAGCTATTTGAAACCTGTTTTGCATTTTTTGTTGGAGTCAACTTTTCTAAGGAAACATATTTTTGATCCATTTATGTGTGTGTCAAGAAATAAAAGAACTACACACCAGCATGTTATTTTGTCTTTATTTTATACCCAAACTAGAACCTTTATTACTTTAAAATACTAGAAAGAAAAAAAATACCATGTATATCTTAACAGATCCACAAATGATCCAAATTAAATGTATTTTTTCTATATTTGCATAATTTAAGATGCTAGGATAATCTAGTTAAATGATTTCTGTCTTCATTGCTTACTTTAACCTCATAAGTTTATTCCCCCACGAACATCATAACTTAAGGATACTACTTTATGTAAGGTGATAATTTCTTCTGTTAAATTTTCTGAGATTTTGGTAGGCATGATAATGCATGCCTGCAATCTCAGCACTCAGGAGGCTGAGGCAGGAAGACTGCCCTGAGTGAAAGGCCTGCCTGGGCTGCATAGTGACTTCAAAGCGAGCCTGAACTACATAGCCAGACCCAGAAAATCCAAAACCTGAGATTTCATAACTGATTTCTGTCTCCTGTAGAGTAGCCAGGGTCACTTTCTGGTTGTCCTAATCACTGTTTCAAATTTCCTAAATATCTGTGAATTCATAATACCAGATCTGCCACAAAGAACACTGAATATTTCTAAATTCATCCTCCTTTTACTTCTAAGAGGCAAAGTATTGTATAGTAAATTAAGTAAGTTTTAAATTAGGAAGAGGGGTTGGGGATTTAGCTCAGTGGCACAGCGCCTGCCTAGCAAGCACAAGGTTGTGAGTTCCAATTCCTGGTACCGGAAAAAAACTAAAAAAAAAAAAAAAAAAAATTAGGAAGGTATCACCAGGCGTGGCCTGTGCTTGTAAACTGCCAGCACTCAGAAGGATGAGGCAAAAGGATCACCCTGAGTTCAAGGCCAGCCTGGGCTACATAAGTGAGTTCAAAGCCAGCATGCACTACCTAGTGAAATCTTGTCTCAGTCAATCAATGAGGAAAGAATCTAGGAAAGGGAGTTTTCCCCTTCTTGTGCAGCCATTCCCAGTACTCACCTACATAGACCATCCCACTTCCCATACCCATTTTTGTCATTTTTCCCTCATGGTGGAAAAAAAAAGATTTGAAGGTATTTCTTTTACCTACAGAGATTGCCATTGCTGAAAGATAGAATAGGGCAGGACACCCAAGGAACAACCATCAAATAAAACGTTGGTAGAAAAAAAATAACAGGTACATTGAATAACCACAATATTTCTACAAAATGAGAAATTTCTACAGATCTATTCTTCTGGGACAAAACTTCAATAACCTTTGCCTTAAGCCCATAGAAGGAAATTATTTAAAGTATTAGTCTGATCCCATTAAGCAATAGTTTAAATTTGATGGTAAAATACTTTTTTTTTTTTTTTTTGTAAAATACTCTTTTTAAAGTATAGACACTAGATGACTCTTTAATACAAGAAGCTGTTTCCAGACCCCTGGCCTTATTATAAATATTGAGACCTATCCTATACTGATATGCAGAACTTATTAAGCTTTATACATGTAATAATAGAGCAAAGTTTCAATTGCATCAAAAGCTAATGGAATGGCAGCATGTCATTTTATAGCAACATTGTGGCTTTTCAAATTTGGTTTTCAGAAAAATTTAGCTTCAAGTAAATCTAGTCATATTTTTTAAAAGTGCTTTACAGCCGGGTGTTGTGGCACACCCGTGTGATCCCAGCATTCAGGAGGCTGAGGCAGGAGGATCATTGCAAGTTTGAGGCCAGCCTGACTTACATAGTCCAGGCCAGCCTGAACTACATAGTGAGACCTTGTCTTAAAAGAAAAAACAGGGTCTTTGCACATCCTTAAAACACCTCACTGGAAAAAATCATTAAGCCATTTTAATGCCCAAACATAAAAGTATGAGGACAAGCTGGGTTGGGGGCACACACCTGTAATCTCCTGCACTGCGGAGCCTAAAGCAGGACTGCCACAAATTTGAGGCCAGCCTGGGCTGCATGACAAGACCCTGTCTCAAATATAAAAAGCACAGGGGGACCAGAGATATAGCTCAGCACAGCACCTGCCTCACAAGCAGAAGGTCCTGAGTTCGATTCCTAGTACCACCCCCAAAAAACCAGCAGTTATTGGGGTGTTATATTAGTTACTATTGTGCACACCATCTAATTATCCTGGTAAGGCCTTGCTTTTTTTTTTTTTTTTTTGAGACAGGGTCTCCTTATGCAGTTCAAGCTGGCCTGAGCTCACTTTGTAGCCCAGGCTGGTCTCGAACTCACAACGATCCTCCTACCTCAGCCTCCTGAGTGCTGGGATTACAGGTGTGCGTCACCACGCCGTGATTTTTTCTTTTTCTTTTTTTGCAAGGTACTAGGGATTGAACACATGGAGTACCCTAGGCCTAAACTACATCCCTAGCTGGGCGTAGTAGTGCACGCCTGTAATCCCAGCACTCGGGAGGCTGAGGCAGGAGGATCACCAGGAATTTGAAGCTGCCCTGGACTACACGGTGAGTTTATGGCTGGCCTGGAGAATGTGGCAAAATCCTTCTTACTCACAAGAAAAAAAAAAACATTCTGAGACAAGATATTGCTAACACCACGTGTAGTGGCACATGCCTGTAATCCCAGTACTTGGGAGGCTGAGGAAGAAGGATCACCTCTAGTTTGAGGCCAGCCTCCACTAAATGGTGAGTTCAAGACTAGCCTGCACAACATAGTGAGACCTTCTCAGAAAACTAAAAACAAAAAAAATCTCACCAAATGCCCCGACTGGAGTTGAACTTGTCATCCTCTTGCCTCAGCTTTCTAATACCTGGGATTATAGGTACATAACACCACACCCACCTATGGCTTTGTAATTCTTTTAGGAATTACATGGGTCCCATCTGAGTGTCTACCATGAGGAAAGTAGCCAGGATTTTTGCATTTGCCAGCTCATCAATTCTTAAAACTTATTAGGCAATTATTTCATAGTAGAGAAAATAAACTCAGCAAGTGTGACCTGGGCAAAGTTGAACTTTTAAAGCCTCTCTACAACAGGAAATAGACTATAGAATGTGTTATGATGCAGAATTCAAACCTTTCATAGATCAGTTCTCCCTGCCTCTCATTTAATTAGGTTCAAAAATAACCTTTGGTAGAGTGGTACACACTTGTAACCGCAGCACTTAGGAGGCCAAGACAGAAGGATCAACATGAGTTCAAGGACAGCCTAAATGAACTACGTAACAAGACCCTCCCTAAAAAAAAATTAAAAAAAAAAAAGAAAATCAAAAATAACCTTTGAGCCAGGCAAGATGGTGCACACCTGTAATCCAGCACTCTAGGAAGCTGAGACAGGGGAACTGCAGGTTTAAGTCCAGCCTGGGCACCTTAGGAAGATCCTGTGTCAAAATAAAAAACAAAGGGCTAGTGATGTAGCTCAGTGTGAAGACCCTGGGTTCAGTCCCCAGTACCATCAAAACAGAAAACAATCTTTGATACCTGTATTATTACCATATCCCCAAGTGAAACTCTGGTGGCCTATGAACTGAGCTGGCAACCTATATCTATTCACTGTGGCTCCTAGGTAGGTGCTAGCCTTTCAGGTGTTCCTAAGCTATCCTGGAGACACCGGTCATTAGGTGCAGTAACTGGTAAGACTCCAAACGTACCCTGAATACTGTTGAAAGCCAGTCTGATACCTAGGATGATTGGGACACAAAGGACATTCCTATAATGAACATAGATTTATTAAGGGTTGCAGAAGGAAGGATCATTTAAGTTATACTCCAAAATATAATTTCTGGGCTGGGGATATAAAGCTCAGAGGCACAGCGCCTGCCTGCACAAGGTCCTGAGTTTGATTCCCAGTACCAAAAAAACTGTTAAAAAAAAAAAAAGCCAGGCATGGTGGCATAGGTCTGTAATCCCAGCATTCAGGAGGCTGAGGCAGGAGGATCGTTGTGAGTTCATGACCAGCCTGGGCTACAAAGTGAGCTCAAGGCCAGCATAACCTGCATAGGGAGACCCTGTCTCAAAAAGGAAAAAAAAAAAAAAAAATCCTACAGCAAAATGTATAAAGCACTTGACCCAAGATAATAACTGCAAAAGAAAAAAGAAACTGCAAAAGGAAAAACTCTTTATTGCAATAAGTTAGCGAAAGAGACATGACTGGGAAAGCTTCAGTTGGTTAGGGCAATGAGAGCTTCCACCACGTTGCCCATGTGCTCCCGCAAGCTCCTTTCCGCAGCTGCTCGGGAGATCTCCATCTCTGTCATCTGTAAGATAAAGATCCACTATGTTACCTCTGCCTCCTTTCTGGCATTAATGTGCCACCAAACTTCTGACTCCACCTATGTAAGCAAACTATCCAAATTAACCAAAACAACCTCCCCTGCCCATGAACTAGTAAAAAGCAGCGCTACTCACTATCAACTCCAGATCTTCCTTCTTGATAGTGACCTTTGCCAGTTCCTTCTCCCTGCAAAATATTATGTACTTCAGTCCTTGTATTGCACCTCCACAAGCTCTTGCTGCCTTGCAAATACGGGAATCCTGATGAACAAAGGATTTCAACTAACATCCCCGTGCTTCCCCCTAGAGGCTTTAAGCAGCAAGTGTCACCAGGAGGCGTTGCTTACATTAACAAGTTAAGCCCAGATCTTCGGGAATTGCTGAGAGGGACAGAACGGTACAAAGGCTTAAGGATGCCCTTTGTTTTAGCTAGGGGATGGCTCAGGGGCTGCAGACTTACCGCTCCTGTCGGGCCTTCTGCTCCCGGGACCGCCTGTCTCCGATGACGGACATCGCCTACGGAAACACAGGTCTCGTCACTGCACCACTGTTCACAGCTCCCGACGATCACCTAACAGTGGGTCCCGGCGGCTCTTCCCGCACGCTGACCACGCGTCAGCGCATCTTCACCAGGCTTCTCCTAGGGCCGCGGTCCTCCCCTCTCCGCGCCCTGGGACCCGCACCCCAGCCCAAGCGGGGGCTTCCCGCCACAAGCGCGGACGCTCCTGCAACCTCACCGTCTCCAAATTGGAGCTCTGGATCTCCTTCTCCTCCGCATAGTCGGTGACCCGCTCTAGGTCCGCTGCCCCGCTGTCATGCTTCCGCGGTTTCTCCGGGGGCCGCTCTGGGCAGCTGGTCTCGGTTTCCAACTCCAGCTCCACGTCCCCCTCGGTAGCCATGTCTATCTCACAGGCCGCGCTGCTCGGCAACTTCCGGGGCCGCACTTCCGCCCGGGCAGGGGCGGGGCCAGCATCCGGCCGGTCTCCCCAGTGGCCGGGTTCTAGAAGCTTCAGCGAGCATGGGGCGCTTCTGGAACTTCCTCGAGGACTGTAGTGTTTTCCGCAAAGCATTGTAGCCCTAAACTGTCCCCGCTCCAGACCACCCGGGCCACCTTCCTGGCTTTTCACCTAAGGACAGTTCCGCCTCACACACCAGGGAATTTGTCCAACCGGGATGGGTGCTGTCTAATTCTAACTCCATTAAAACACTAATCCCTGGGCCAGCTGTGCAAACCGCCCTTCTGGGAAACTGACAGTGGCCCCGCACCTCATGTGGCCTCCGCTCCTGGGGCAACGGGACGGGCGGGTGGGCGGCAGCAGGCGCCGACCTTGTCCGCTTCCAAGCTGGCAGTTCTAGGTCTGATGGGCTCAGGCGTGATGAGTGCAGGGCTGGGGCTGGCACCGCAGTCGGGCAGCATGGCGCCGTAAGGGAGCTTGGCGGACAGGTCTGAAAGGTCCCTAAAGTAAAGGCTGTTTCGAAAGCGAGAAACATACAAAGCGGCTGAAGCTGGGGAGGAAAACACGCAGAGCCGATGAGGCCAGGCCTTCTTTCCTCCACTGCGCTTCAGGTTCTTGGCCTCAATGAAAGTTCGCCTCTCCTCCCAGATGTTTAGGTATGGAAAGGCTGATAGCTGAACCCTGCACCTAAGCCCTTAGCTCGGAACAAGGCATTCTGAGGATCCTTGAGTAAATGAAAGAAAACGGAAAACTTTGGAACTCAGCCTCCTATATTAACCTCCTATATACTACATTAATGTGTACCTTGCCTCAGCAAATCTCCATTTGGCTGTCCTGTACCTGATTTTCCCCAGGTGTCCTTCTGTTTATCTGTTCCTTGTGCCAGCTGCTGCCCCTCGAGGTGACCCTCAGCTGCCTGTTCTACATCCCCCTCTTCCTCATGAGGACCTCTGCAGTCGGCTGCCTCCTGCTGCCAAGGTCAGTGGTGGAAAGGCTCTAGGGCAAAGGACGGGGAGGGGGTAAGCAGGAAGGGGTAAGCAAAGTGGGGAAAGAAAACAGGAAGAACACTCAGAAAAACAACAGATTCACACTGGGGTCAGGGGACAGAGGAGTGGCCATACCTCTGCAGGCATTAAGAATGGCCATCCAGATGCCCTCAGGGCTGTGTGCCCACCTCTTCGGCCACTCTTCCTGTCCTGTGCTGAGTGGCTAGGGGCTGTTTACGAAGTATGTGCAGGAACGGCCACCTTCCACCTAATGCAGGCTGTGCTCCTGGTCCACCTCCACGCCCCCAATCAGCCCGAGGGCACAGGTGCGTAACAGGTTTATGTGTACTCTGGGTGGGGAAGGGACAGGGCAAAATAGGAGCTAGGGAAAGGAAATTCTGGAATAAGTAACACTGTAAAAGAAAACAGGTTTAAGTCCCTGCTTCCACTGCGCTTGCTGACAGTGAGCCAGACATTTACCCTCTGGGTAGCCAGAGTGGAAAGAACAATGAAGTTATTGTATGCATGCCCTTTGTAAAATGTAAAACGCTGCCTAGATGGTATTTAGGTATCTTGAGTTACAGTTTGAAATATAGTGCAATGAGCCTGTTCCCAGGCCCTCTCACTTGAGATTTGTTCTCTTTTCCTTTCCTTGGATCTCTTCTCTGTCCTCTTTCCAAAAAACTTCTGCTCTTTCCTTCTCCCTCACCTTCCCTTTGCCTTGTCTTCTTGGTTGGGATATCTGCTGTTTTTGCAGCAGCTGGGCCTTGCACAAGGTAAACACTCATTCTACCAGAGTCCTTTTTGAGAGAGTCTAGATCACTAGCTGGCCTCAAACGTATGACTGCCTCAGTCTTCTGAGTAGCTGTGATTATAGGTGTGTTTCACTGTGCCTGGCTCTGAGGCTGGTTCTCTCTCCTTCCTAACCAGCTTCTGATTCCTCAAGCTACTGTTCCTGTTAGGTCTCTGTACTGCTGCCTGTCATTACTGATGAGTATCTTTTTTCAGTAATCTCACACCTCAGTCAGCAGTAGTTAAAAAGGCTTGCTAACACAGAGTGGGTAGGAAGAGCAGCAGTAACATGTAACAGCTACATTTCCCACTGGTGCCGACCTTGCAGCCAGCCATTACGTTGGCATCTGTGGAGGCTTCACATTCATTCTGTTGCTGATGCTTATCAGAGCCTTTGCACACTCCTGGAACAAGAACTGGTAAGGGGAACATAACCCTAAAAGCTCTTCCAAGAGAGGTTGTCCAGAATTGCCGGATGCAAGAAGGCTGGGGGCAAAGGGCACATCAAGTTGCTGGAACCAGTTTCCCACTGAGCAGTTCCAAAAAGCTTAGAACTACGGTAACTCTGTGGCCCAAGTGGGATGAGTAACCGCGTTCATCAGTAATTGGTAAAACCAAAGTGTTGGAGCTTCAAGCCATTCCTCCCACCCTCCTCAGGCAAACACGTGCAGCCTGGGACTGCAGCTGGTTCCTAGCTGTACTGCCGGCCACCCTAGGATTCTTGGCGGGTGTGGAAGCTGTTTCTGTTCTACCACTACTCACATCCAGCTGGCTGCCTGCTCAATAGGATGCTTAGCCTGCACCTCTGTTTTTGTGGCCTCCTCTCCATCGCTCTTTGCATCTGAGTGGGTATTTGAGCTAAGCCAGTGATGGTGAACTTTAGTTTTCAATGATACAGCCTGCTGCCATGTGTGCCACAGGTTCACCACCAATGCCCTAAGATAGTCTAGGTTTGGGGGAGACTTTTTTTTTTGGTTTTGGTTTTTTCCGATACCAGGAATCAAACTCACGACTTTGCACTTGCCAGGCAGGGACTGTGCCGCTGAGCTTAATCCCCAGCCCCCAGACTTAGAATTTTAGCAAATGTCACTGGACTTTCCACTGTCAATTAGCCAATAAAAGAATCTGTTTTCTCCCAAGGGATGTGGAGGCAAAAGTGCAAGTAGCAGTGGGACTGCAGAAATCATCGTGTTAAAAAAAAGATACCTATTCTCCCAGAGCAACCCCAAAATGGCCTTCTACAGGCCTCTTTCATCAGCTGCTGTATCATGTATCTGACCTTCTCTGCATTATCCAGCCATCCTCCAGAGATAGGACCTGGACTACCAGTGTCAAGAACTTTTCCACTCTTGCCAAACACTCAACTCTTTATTCTAAACACTTTTCTCTTGCTCCCTGCCTGTAACCCTTCAAGGACAGAACATACCATGTCTGCCTAAGTAGAACGGCAACACCAAAGACCACACACCTCACTAGCCGTGTTGAGGGCATCATGTATATTTGTGTGCTGTTTGCTTGGTGAGTAAAAATGTTAAGGGGGAAGATGTTAAAAAGGGAAGATGCCCAGGACTGGGAGGGTCAGTCACAACAATGTCTAGGACCATGGTTTATTTAAACTTTAGAGTAAGACTAGAACTAGAAAAGCTTCCAATGAACAGGGACAATTTCTAAAAATAGCACTTTGTCAGATGATATGTATGAGATGATGGGGGTGGGGAGAATGACCTGAGAATTCAAATTTGTACAGATTTCAGGGCCTTCACATGCATGGATTTCTAAACCTTTGTTGAAAAGTGGCTCAGGTTAGTAGTACTCTCCTGGGGATTACTAATGTGGACAAATCAGCTGTAAATGCCCCCAAAGAATCCTCACTTTTGACTCAACCAGCTTGAAAACTTTTTTCTCACCAATGAGGTTTCTGATCTGGCTGAAGACTTTAGGCCCTTGTGGATCATGGCTGACAGCTATGAGTTCCAGGTGAAGATCAAGAGCTCAATATCCCCAACACCCTCCCCAACCCAGACATACGCGCGTGCACACACACACAAACACACACCCTACCAACCTCTACCCACAATGCTCAGATTCTAGCTATGACCTTTTATTGAGTACCCACAATGTGCTAGGCACTGTGCTAGGTAATTTACATAATCTCATTTAATTTAATCCTCACAACAACCCTGTGAGGTAGGTATTTGCTCCATTTTACAAATGGAGAAATTGAGGCACAAAAGATTAAAACATCTTACCAAAGTTTGCATAGCCAGTTATATGCTGGAGCTAGAACGTGAACCCAGGTGTGCCTCCGCTTCTTACACTAGAGAAATCTTTTTCAAAGAGTTTCTTAGATCAACACTTTCAGTCCTTGGAAGCCATTCTGCAACATGCTGCCTCCTGTTTTGCAGAAGCCCTCACTGGTTCTAGTGCCCCCTAACAGTGGAGCCAGAGGATAGTGAGTGTCAAGTGATGAGTCTTAAAAAATGGTGGGACTCTGTATAAAGCGCCAAAGAGCCCTCAAAAGGCTTCATGAAAGAAGCTGTGGGGGAAGGAAGCAATATTGCTTCCCATCAACCCTCCCCATTCCCCGCAGGGTAAAGCAGTGGGGCAGCCAGGCTGGCTGACCAAGAAACCCCTCCAGCTTCTCCAAGGCAAGCCCAGGATCTCTCCCACAGCTCTTCTGCCTTTCTGCTTTACTGTCATGGATACCATTACTCGCTCAAGTAAGATGCAGGTGGGCTGAGATAGTCTCCTAAAATCCTAGCTTTTTAAGGAAAAGAACAATTCAAGGCCACTCCAAAGAGTTCTCAGGTGAGTCTTCCACGATTGTGGGGAGGTAAGGACAGTTTAAGGCCCCATGTATCCTCTAACCAGTCTTTGGTTCCACAGATATGAGGAAGCAGAACTGGAAAAGTCATTCACCAACGCTACTGGGCAACCTTCTGGGTCAAGACTGTCTTTTTCCTTTTTTTTTGTCTTTGAGACAGGGTCTTGCTAAGCGTTCAGGCTAGCCTTGAGCTCACTTTGTAGCCCAGGCTGGCCTCTTAACTCCAAACGATCCTCTTGCCTCAGCCTGCTGAATGCTGGGATTACAGGTGTGCGCCACCATGCTCAGCAAGACTGTCTTATGCTGGGCCTGTGTACTCTCTAGGAATGCTACTAGCACCGCTCTGTTGGTCCTCCACCCAGGACCCCCAGTGCTACCTCTTCAGGTAACACTGCAATCCCTTTAATATTGCCAGATAACAACCCCATCTTTCAAGAAACTGGCATGTACCCCTAATCTTGGAGCAGGGGAGCTATCCAGCCCCGCCTCCCCAATACCTCAGGACATAATGGAGAGTTATCTCACCTTAGCTTAAGTCAATACTATGCCTGGACTGAAAGCCCTGGGCAGTTTACTATTTACTAGAGCTTATTTATGTCTTTATCCCAATCCAAAAGCCTAACTCCCAAATAAGCAGCTCAGGAACCACTGCTGACCCGAGCAGACAGTGTGGCACCAGCTCTTTCCTGGCTCCAAAAGTGAGGTGGGGAGTTGGGGACAGACCAACAGGGACTCAAGACTTGGATCTGCCCTTGCAGATAACAACGAAAATAAGCCGTTCAACTCTGGGCACAGGGGCTGAAGCCCAGAACCACAGAACAAATTGGGGCACAGCAAGAAAGGACCACAGAAGCTATCCCAGGTTTTAATCCTCATCTTAATTAAGGTCAAAGGAAGCCAGACAACAAAAACCACCCTCATTCCAGGAAGAATGACAAAAGAATGTGAACACCTGAGAGCAGCTAACCATGGAAAGTCAGGGAGCAGCAGGATTTTTTTGGCCAACTTTCAAGCAGACAAACAACCCGAGGAAGAATAACAAAGAGCAGTATAAACTTAGGTCTTGGAGCCTTCCCTCTTATGCCCTCAACTCCATCCTTGGGATGGTGTTCAAAGTCTGGGTTGGGGACAAAAATCACAGAAAAGAAGTCTGTCTGGTTCTGAGGAGTCCTCTACCACATATCCAGAGTACTTTGTCATAATAAAATAAAAACTTCTCCTGTGATGTTCCACTCATTAAGTCTACATAACCACATAGTCTCTTAGGAGTCTAAAGACTCTCCCCTTACCATGGGAAAGGGCAGGCACTCTTCCATCCCCATCCCCCCAAATCCCCAGTCAAACCAGGCGCTCAAGGAATTACAAAGCTACTTTTAATACTTCGGGGTTTGCCCCACAGGAATAAAAAACACTGGGAAAAGGTAACCTCCTCACCCCCAGGAGTGGCCCAGGGGGAGACAGGCTACCTGAGGGGAAGGAAGCACAAAAGGGACCCGCTGCAGACTCAGGGCAAAGGGAATGCCATCGGTGCTGGGACCTGTGAGCACTACAGGAGGAAACGCGAGCATGGTGGGACTGGCTCCAGGCACACAGGCGAAGGGCAAGAGGGTTGGACACGAAGCCACAAAGCTACTTGGGTTCCTCCTTCTTCTCGTTTGCCTTTTTCTGCTTCTGCTGCATGATCTCCGAGTCCCTGGGGGTAGAGATGATGGGGCACTGGGAGGTACCAGAGGGCAAAAAGAATAAGATGCAGGGGGGTGAAGGGCACAAAGGATAAGATGGAAGTGGATGGGACAAAGTTCAGCATGTGGCTGCTGTATTCCCACCCTAGGAGAACAAGAGGAATCCAGCGGAGGCTCAAAAGGCAATCAAGTCTCCATCAACAGCCATCTGGCTGTAGCCCAAGGGGTCAAAAGTCTGGCCAGTGTAGGTCCAACACTCCCTAGTCTGTGCTGAGTACCACACCCAGCAGCACCACTGAGCAAATTGCCAGAAGGGAGGAGAAATGAACTATAAGGAGGGCCAGAAGTACTGACTGTCATAACCATAACTGTGCTCGAAATGTGAAGCTCCCTGCCCTTGCCCTTAAGGTCACACCCAGGGGCACTCCGAAATCAGACCGAGGGCAGGCATCCGCCCCAGTCCTTCCAGTAAGGATGTGACCTAACAATTTAAAGGGTGGGGAGGAAATAAAACCTAGAGGAAGCAATGCACTCTGCCCCTCACTAGTCCAGTGTGACGCCCTGAGGTCGCTCTCTTCCCTAGTCCGACCCTTGGTCTGCCCCAGCTCTCCCGGCCCGTCCCGTCCCGTCCCGTCCCTGGGGCTACCTCTGCTTGCGGGCGGCAGCAGAAAGCCCGTCGTCTCGGCGCTTCCCCTTAACCGAGTCGCTCTGCTTTTTCATATTCTTCTGGCGGGCGAGCTCACGCTGGTTACCGCCTAAGGAGACAAGGGGGAAAGTGAGGCGCGGGGCCGCCGCCACCCGGGCTCGG
>NW_004955416.1:10244710-10250802 GCF_000276665.1 Chinchilla lanigera | reverse complement strand
GGCGCGGCTGCGCGGGCGCGGCCTGAGGCGGGGCCTGGAGAAACTAGGCCGAGTCACGTGGCGGGGGGGTGGAGGGTGCGGCTGGCGATGTGGCGCTCGGGCCGGAGCACGTGACCGGGCGAGTGACCTCACGCCGCGACAGTTGGGGGTGAAGAACTCGCCTGGAGGAGCGCGGCCCCGGGGCGCGCTTCGCCGGTCGGGGCGGCGCTTAGTCTGTCTCTGTGTTGCCCCGACTCGGGAACTGAACTTGGGCTTCGGAGCAGCGTGGAGCCCGCGTTCACGGCTCGCGGGACGGCTCACACGGGCGCTGCTTCCTCGCAGCCCGCTGCCAGCATCCCTCTTCCCTCCTAAACACTCCGCACGGAAGCTCCGGCAAACCCACCCTGCGCGTGGGCCCCGAGACAACTCTGGCGCTGGGGCTTGAACCCAGCGTCCCTGCATACCCGCGCTGTGCGGCTCATGCGCGCCTCCGGTCTCGCACAGACTACAGATGCAGTGACCCCGAAATCAGAGACTGGAGTTTGCCTGACATTTGGGGACTCACATACACAGGCAGGTTAGGAGAGGACAGCAGGCAGGGAGAGGCACTGGGCCCAGGATGGAGCCGGGATGGCCAGGCCTAGGTCAGGTAAGCTGGAAACTGAGGGCATGAGTTAATAAAAACCAACCAGGCACCGTGGTGCACGCCTGTAGTCTCGGCACTCTATAGGCTGAGGCAGGAGGGTTGCTGCAAGTTCGAGGCCAGCCTGAACTACATAGACCCTGTCTCAAAAAACCAAAAACTCCTAGACAGTCTGTCTAGGGTCTGGGTCCATTCCTCACTATTGGGAGCTATTTCTCTCTTATTAATTCACTGTGTCCTAGATTCAGTCTTCGACTTCGTGAGACTCTGGTACAGATTACCCTGTTACAATATCTTGTCCTGGTTTCCTCAGAGGTTTCCTTACTCCCCACCAAGCCATGCCTGATTTGAGAAACAAGCTGGGCGTGGTGGCGCACGCCTGTAATCCCAGCACTGGGGGAAGAGGGTGCTGAGGCAGGAGGATCGTTGCGAGTTCGAGACCAGCCTGGGCTACAAAGTGAGCTCAAGGCCACCTGAACTGCAAAGCTAGACCCTGTCTCAAAAAGACAAAAAGCAAAACAAAGCAAAACAAAAATAACTGATTTGAGAAACAGTGAAATCGCCCAGGAAGCTAAAAGTAAACTCACTCTCATTTTCGGTTTAATTTATTTTGTATGCGTAAAACTCCCTACCAAAAAGTTCAAGCCTAGTCTGGGGAATTTGGGGACTTAGGGAATCCTGTCTCAAAATCCTGTCTCAAAAACAAAAACACATTTTTTTTGACACAGGGTCTCACTATGTGGTTTGTGCTGACCTTGAACTCACATCCTCCTGCACCAGCCTCCCAAGTTCTGGGATTGCAGATGTGCACCACCATACCCAGCTTCAAAATAAAAAAAAAAAAAAAAAAAAAAAAATTTTTTTGAGACAGGGTCTCATTATGCAGTTCAACTCATTTTATAGCCCAGACTGGCCTTGAACTTGCAGCGATCCTCCTGCCTCAGCCTCTCAAGTGCTGGGATAAAAAATTTTTTAAGAGGGCTGGGGATGTAGCTCAATGTGAAGACTAGGTTCACTCTCAAGTACCAAAGAAACAAAACAAACAAACAAAAAAACTAGAACACTAGAAGGATTCATTGGATATGAGAGAATTGCTAAGGGCCAGGTACAGTTATACACACCTGTGATCCCAACACTCAGGAGTCTGAGACAGGAGGATCAATACAAATTTGAGGCCAGCCTGGGCTACATAGCAGACCCTGTCTCAAAGACGGAAGGAGGGAAGGACAGAGAGAGAAAAAGAGAATTGCTAGCCTGCACAGCTTTTAATCCCAGCACAGGGATACTGAGGCAATTTCACGACTACTCGGCCAGCCTTGACCACAAGGTGAGATCTTGTCACTAGTAAACATGGCTGGTGGGCTGGCATATGCTTGCAATCCCAGCGCTCTGGAGGCTGAGGCAGGAAGATCACTGTGAGAGGCCAGCCTGAACTCCAAAGCAAGATGCTGTCTCAAAAATAAATAAGTAAACAAATGGGCTGTGGATGTAGTTTACTGGTAGTGCACGCCTAAGCTCAATCCCCACTAAAAGAATGGGGGATGCTTAGAAAACAGCACAGGAAAGGAATGGTTATAACTTTTGATTCTCTCCAGTGAGTGTCCAGAGCAGAACCAAGTTGAGGCTGGAACTTCAAATTGGCTAATCCTCAATACAGAGCTGAGGGGAAGGGATTTTTCTGTGCCTCAAACTCGTAGTGATCCTCTTGGGCAGGTATAATCTGAGACTACAGATAGAATCGCCATCCCAGATTTATCAGTCTTAAAGTACATATAAATGAAACTTCATATTTTTTAAGAATTATTTTACATTAGTGTATGCTTGCAATACATAATAGTTACATTTGTTTTGGGAAATTGATACATGTATATAACAGCTTGATCTTTTTCAATCTCTTCCCCCTTATTCAGTTACCTTCCCAGACCTTTTTATTTTTTATTTTGAGACAAGTTCTCACTAAATTGCCAAGCTGGGCTCAAATTTGTGATCCTCCTGCCTCAGCCTCCCAGAGTGTTAGGATTATAGGCATGCACTACCATGACCAGCTTCATAAACTTAAAACTAGTATCACTTGCTCACAAAAAGAAAGTAACAATGAAAAATTTTAGAGTCAGGCGTTGTGGAGCATACCTATAATCCCAGCACTCAGGAGGATGAGGCAGGAGAATTACCATGAGTTCAAGGCCAGCCTGGGCTACATAAGCGAGTTCAAGGCCAGACTGTACTACATAATGAGACCCTGCCTCAAAACAAAACAAAACAACAAAAAAAATTTTCAAAAAGAAAGTAACTATAAAAAATACTATGGGGGCTGGGGATTTAGCTCAGCAGCACAGCGTCTGCCTGGCAAGTGCAAGGTCGTGAGTTAGATTCCTGGTACCAGAAAAAAAAAAAAAAAAATACTATGAAGAAGCTGGGTATGTCCAGGCACACCTATAATCCTAGCACTCAGATTGCTGAGGCAGGAGGATCTCCATGAGGTCCTTGGGCTATGGAGTGAGTTCAATTTAGCAACTTAGAGAGACTCTTGAAATGAAAACATAAACCAGGCGTGGTGGCTCATCCCTATAATCCCAGCACTTTGGGAGGCTAAGGCAGGAGAATTGAAAGTTCTAGTTTAGACTGGGCAATTTAGAAAGACCCTGTCTCAAAAAAATTTTCTTTACAAAATAGCTGGAGATATAGCTCATTGTGAAGCCCCTGGGTTCAATCCTCATACCAATTACTTAATTAACTCAGAAAAAAGAAATTAGGGGGCTGGGAATTTAGCTTAGTGGCACAGCACCTGCCTGGCAAGTGCAAGGTTGTGAGTTCAATTCCCGGTACCGGAAACCTCCCCCCCCCAAAAAAAAGAAATGAATGACAAATTAAGCTTTCTCTTGATATAATAAAAAACAATGCATTTATTAATTTTTTTCATTTTCAGTGTGATTTAATGCTGTGTAGCTATATTAACTAAAATTAGTTCTGCTATCACCAGTAATATAACCTGTAATGCCAGCACTCAAGAGGGTGAGAAAGGAGTATGGTTTGAGCAAAAGAGTTGGAAGCCTGTTTATTTGAGCATGGTGTCAAGACCCTGTCTCATAATAAATAAGTGAACAAGCAAATAAATAAACTGGGCACAGAGGTGAGAGTCAGGAAATAAGTTAGAGACCATTAGGAGACGAAGGCTATAAAGCAGAAAGAGATGAGGCAGAGGGTTTAGGGACCCAAGTATGAGGTGGAATGAAAAAACTGGACTTGACAGCAGGCATCACCTGCACAGTCTGAATGTGGGTTTAGCCAAGTGTGACGCCACATCGCTAAACCTCAACACTCAGGAGGCTGAGACAGGTGGAAACAAGGCAAGTTCAAGGCCAACCTGGGCTACATAATGAGTTCAAGGGCAGCCTGACCTAGAGACCATCTTAAATAAAGAGAGAGAATGAGAGAGAGAAAGAATCTGGGTGGGGGCTGGGGATTTAGCGCCTGCCTGGCAAAAGCGAGGTTGTGAGTTGGATTCCCAGTACCGGAAAAAAAAAAAAAAAAAAGAATCTGGGTGTCTAGCTAGGCCAACAGTAGCACATACCTGTAATTTCAGATAATCAGGAGACTGAGGCAGCAGGTAGCAGGATCACAAGTTTAATTACAGCCTAGGCAATATAGTGACTTACCAAGACCCTGTTTCAAAAATGGGGCTGGAGATCTGGGGATGTAGCTCAGTGCAAAGGCCCTGGCTTCAATCCTTAGTACCACAAAAGCAGGGAAGAAAATAAAACAGCCAGGTTTGGTGGTGCACACTTGTAATCCTAGCACTTGGGAGGCTGAGGCAGGTGGATTGTCATGAGTTTGAGGCCAGCCTGGACTACATTGCAAGACCTGTATCAGAAAAAGAGAAAAGCTGAGTGTGGTGGTGCATGCCTATAGTCCCAGCACTTGGGAGGCTGAGGCAGGAGGATCACTGCAAGTTTGAGACCAGCCTGGGCTACAAAGTGAGCTCAAGGCCAGCCTGAACTGCATAGTGAGACCCTGTCTCAAAACAACAACAACAAAAAACCAAAAAACCCAAACAACAGCAACAACAACAAAACCAGAGTTTGGCCCCTCTGGCCTCTCAAACCCAGGTTCCCAGTGGTGCCCTTGCATGTAGAGATCACAGAACCAGCCCCAAAGGGAAAACCAAGCCTGCCAGAACAATGAGTGAATGTGTGGAACAAGGAACAAATTTTCCTTTGTACCTGCCACCCTCTCATCACCTCCAGCCACTCAGGTGGGTGAAAAGTAGAATCACCTGGCCTCCTCTGTCCACCCTGCTCCATCGCCCCTGGGCCCAAGACCACTGTCACTCCTGATCACGCCCAGGCTACCTTCCCAGGAGACCCCAGCAGGGCCGCTCGTTCTCTCGGAAATAGTCACTGCACTCCTGCTGTTGTACAGGCACTGGGTGTGGGAACACAAGGTGCATCTATGTGCACGGGCAACACACAGAGAAGAAAAACCTCTCCCTCTCTCGCTGTCCAAGACATTCATGTATGTGCGTTTGTGATGATTGCTTAAATCAATGATTGCTTCATTGCTTAAACCACATTATGGTTTAGATAGAATATGTAGCCCAAAAGCCTCGTGTGCCCTGGTTGGGCATGGTGGGAGCTGGATCACTTGTTTTTTAAGTGTGCATAATGAGCGAACCTTTATTTACTACTGGCCATTACAGAAACCAATTACAACCCCAGCTTTTTAAAAAAAGGGTTTTTAGCTTATGTTCATGAAGAGAGTGAGTACTTAACCTGTGCAGTTAATGAAAGGAAGTCCCATATAAGAAAGTTCATCTCTTTTCAGAGCTGTGTCATGTCATCCTTTGGGCCTTCTGCTGGAAAAGTAGAATCAAGTCTGAAATGATGCCTTTTTAATTATATCCTTTAGTACTATAGATGTAGGACAGTACTGTATCATATCTCTGTGAACATAAACTATTTTGTACCCACTTTAGGATACGTAGTAGTGACTGTGCTTTATGAGAGCTGGTTTTTAAATGATGTTACTCTAGAATGTTTTCTTTCCAGATAATGATTAAGAAGCTAATTTTGTTTTGTTTTGTTTTGTTTCCGGTACCAGGAATCGAACTCACGACCTCGAGCTTGCCAGGCAGGCGCTGTGCTGCTGAGCTAGATCCCCAGCCCCAAGAAGCTAATTTTGAAAAATGATGCCCGATACCACAACGATAACAGAACTTTGCTGTTTTCTGGGTATTTTTCTTTTCTTTTTTTTTAATGGAGTGTGCTGGATGTCTCTAATTTGTTCAGATGACTGCAGAACCTGGAAAAGCTGTTGCTGCTATTGATGCATAACATACTGCTATTATTGATCTTTATATATATATATATACACACACACACACATATAATTTGAATTTTTGGAAATTTTAACTGTACTATCAACTCTGGAAAAAGTTATCCCAGTGTACCATGTTGAGTTCGTATAGAAATTA
>NW_004955416.1:10240364-10243480 GCF_000276665.1 Chinchilla lanigera | reverse complement strand
TTTAAATATTTATTTATTTATTTATTTATTTATTGTTTTTTTTTGAAACACAGTGTTGCTATGTAGTCAGGCTGCCCTGGAATGTACAGCAGTCCTCTTGCCTCAGGCTCCCAAGTGCTGAGATTATAGGCATACTTAACCAAACTCAGCTGTAAATTTCTCTTTTCTTTCTTTACTTTTTTTTCTTTTCTTTCTGTCATTCTTTTTTTGTTCTTAATTTTTGAGACAGGGTCTCACTGTGTAATTCAGTCTGGCCTGGCCTTGTTTTGTTTTGTCTTTATGAGACATGGTCTCACTGTGCAGTTCAGGCTGGCCTTGAGCTCACTTTGTAGCCCAGGCTGGTTTCGAACTTGAAAAGATCCTCCTGCCTCTGCCTCCCAAGTGCTGGGATTACAGGCGTGCGCCACCACACCTGGCTTAGTCTGGCCTGGCCTTGAATTTACTATGTAGCCCAAGCTGACCTCATATTTGCAGTGATCCTCCTGCATCAGCTTCCTGAGTTCTGGGATTTTAGGTGTGCAGCATCACACTTGGCTAAATTTCTCTTTTCAAGTCAGCAGTCTAATGATGATGGGATTCTTGTCCCCGGCTCCTCCTTTTCTCTCTCTCCCTCTCTGCTTCCTGGCTGCTGTGGATTGAGCTTTCCTTCCCTGAGGTCTTCCACCATTCTGGTCCCGCCTCTAAGCTAGCGGATCATGAACTAAACCCTCTGAGAACTGAGTGGAATAAGTTTCTCTTCCTTTACATTGTGGGTGTTGAGTATCTTGTCCCAGCAATGGGAACTACAATAAAAATATTTCACAGCACAAGCACTGACACATCAAAACAGATGTCAGTAGATTGTTTTCATTTTTTGTTTTTTTTTTTCCTGTACCAGGAATCAAACTCACGACCTTGCGCTTGCCAGGCAGGCACTGTGCCGCTGAGCTAAATTCCCAGCCCCTAGATTGTTTTGTTTTGTTTTGTTTTGCAGTGCTAGAGATCAAACCCAGGGCCTTATGTGCCCTAGTCACCTGCTCTACCCCTGAGCCACGGTCCCAACTTTGCCAGTGCAGTTTTTTTTGTTTTTTTTTTTTTTTTAAAGGAGGAAAGGTTTAATTTGGCTCACAAATGGGAGTGTAATTTGAATGAAGACTGAACAATCACGTTCCAGTGTGAAGTGACTGAATAGTACACAGGTGGCAAGGTTATATGAATGGAGCACACCGCTGACTCTGCCGGCCTTAATTTTGGGGAAGTGAAGCAATAGATTTCCTTTTTTTTTTTGAAACAGAGACCTACCATGCAGTTCAGGCCGGCCTTAAACTTATCATGTAGCCTCAGCTGGCCTCAAATTCGCTGCTGTCTTCCAGCCTCAGCCTCCTGAGTGCTGGGATTACAGGCATGTGTTGCCACGCCTGGTTTGAAGCAAGTGATATTTAAATCTAGGGGGAAAAAATGAGAAATTAAGCTGGGTGTAGTGATGCACACCTGTAATCCCAGTATTGGGAGAGGTTGAGGCAGGAAGGTCACAAGTTCAAGCCTTGTTTAGGCAATTTAACAATATTTATTTATTTATTTATTGATTGATTGATTGATTGATTGATTGATTGAGACAGGGTCTTTCTATGCAGTTCAGGCTGGCCTTGAACTCACTTTGTAGCCCAGGCTGGTCTCCAACTCGCAATGATCCTCTTGCCTCAGCCTCCTGAGTGCTGGGATTACAGGCGTGCGCCACCACGCCTGACTAATTCACCTTATTTTAAAATTTAAAAAAAAAGTACTGGGGATGTAGTTTAGTGTGAAGGTCCAAGATTCAATCCCCAATACCGGAAAAAAAAAAAAAAGAATTAGCCAGGCCACGGAGGGACGGGCAGGAGGAACATCTGTTGCAGGAGACGGAATAACATGTGTGAGGGTCCTCGCACCCTGCCCCTCAGGCCAACCTGTACTGCTGCAAGCTTGCTAGGGAGGTGATGAGGACGCCCCCAAGCCCAGGGAACCAAGTGGTGTGGAACCAGGTCCGGGTGGAAGGCGGGACAGTGGCGGGTCCCAGCTACAACTGCTAATGCAGGCACTCACTAACGTTCACTGGGTACTTATTAGGTACATTTACTATCTTTTTATTTTATTTGTTCTTGGGGTATTTTTTTGAGACAAGGTCTTACTATGTAGGCCAGGCTGGCCTTGAACTCACCATGCAGCCAAAGCTGGCCTCAAAATCATGGCACTCATCCTGCCTCAGCCTCATGAGTGCTGGGATTACAGGTATGCACCACCATCCTTGGCTTTTTTTTATACTGGGGATCAAATCCAGGAGAGCTCTACCACTGAGAGCTCTTATCCCCTCAGTATTTTTTATTTTGAGACAGGGTCTCACTGAATCACCCAGGCTGGCCTTGAGTTTACAGTCCTCCTGCTTCAGCCTCCTGAGTAGCAGGGGTGACAGGCATGTGCCACCACACCTGGCTGATATACTTTTTAAATTTGAGATTGATAATGGCCTTTTGTGGTATCATATGTAACCTGCCCAAGGAAATTCATAATAAGAGGGAGGGCTAGAGTGTGACCCAGACTGATGGTCATAGCAGAATGTAAACTGGTGAGTCTGAGATTGCTGTGCAGGTGCAGGACAGGTTGCAGCAGGGGAGTGAGTCAGGAGAGCAGCGGGGAAGCTACGCGGGCCCCACTGGGAACAGATAACTGAAATTCAGTCCAGGCCCATTTGGACCAAACACAAAGGTACTGGTTTACATAACCGCCCTAGAGGACAGATTAGCGGATGACTAAACGTAGGAAACACCAAGGCCAGTGACCAGGAGGGTTCCCTTATGGCTCTTTCCGTTATTTCTCAGACTTCTCAGACCCAGGTTCCTCGACAGGATAGGAAGTGGTCACCACTGGGCCCTGACCTCACACCTCACAGCTTGCAAGAGAGAGAAGCTGTGCCCTTAGGTTGGGTGTTAAAATCCCAAGACAGGAAACAGGTATGATGGCGCACACCTCTAATCCCAGCACTTGGGAGGCTGAGGCAGGAGCATCGCTGTGATTTCAAAGCCAGCCTGGGGTACACAGTAAGTTCAAACCAGCCTAGGCTACAGTGTGAGACCTGTCTCAAAAAAAAAAAAAAAAAAAAG